>NW_006399862.1:8465462-8499246 GCF_000299155.1 Elephantulus edwardii
GAGACTAAGGTGCGTCTGATACAGGCTATGGTCTTTGCAATCACTTGTTATGCATCAGAGAGTTGGACAATGACTAAGGAGGATAGAAGGAGAATTTGAGCTGTGGTGATTGAGAAGAGTATTGAATGTACCATGGACTGCCAAGAAAACAAACATATTCATTGTGGAGAGGGTTAAACCAGGCTGCTTCTTGGAGGCAAGGATTCTCAGGCTTCGTCTGACATAATTTGGACATGTTGTAAGGAGGGAGAGGTACTTAGAGAGGGACATCATGCTTGAGAGGGTGGAGGGACGGCGCAGAAGGGAAGACCCTCTATGAGGTGGATTGATTCAGTGAGTGGGGTAATCGGGATGGCTGTGTCAGAGGCGGTGCGGTTGGTGCAGGATAGAGCAGGGTTTAGGGCTGTTGTACATAGGGTCGCTATGAGTCACAAGTGACTCAACAGCACATAACAACAACAACAACAACTTGATCCTGGTTTATATAAAAAAAGAAAATATTTAAGTGTGTACAATGATTAGTATAACATAACAATAATAATGCAATGCTTTGTAAAATTCAAATTGCAAAAGACCATATTATAAGTAGTCAAATATTATCTAAATGTGAAAATAATTTTTAAATAACTTTTTTATAGTCTAAAATTCAGTCAAACTTCATTTTAATATATTGAGATTCTAAAGTAAACCATGTACAATTTTTAGACTATTAAACTCCTATCCAGAGACTGTATGGAACCTGAAGGCACATATTTCTTTTTCCATGTGTAAGCAAATGCACATATTGATAGCTAGACCCCCTTGAAAGACAACAACTATCTTTGAATTGTTTAAATCAAAGTCTTCATACATTCCATCTGTTTCAATCTTTAATTTTATCACTTGAAGAAAAGGTTACATAACTTGCTCAAAGTCATTCAATTATTTAGTGGTAAAGTGATCTTTAACTCTAAAAATTTTTACTGTAATATGTTATTTTCCAAGTAAAATCACTGTGTTTTGTTCAGGTTAATGTGTATACACAAAGAACAACACAAAATATTTTCTATTTGAGCATTTCTGGAAGGTCTTAAGGAGACATAGATAATAGATGGGGGAAAGAAAATCATTCCTGAGAGGAAATCTCAATGTAAATCAAGTTGTGAACAGGAATTAGTGATGGATAAAGGAAAAAGTCTGTTGAAAAAGTGACCTATTGAATATGTCGACCTCCATTTGTATAACTAAATAATACATGATTTCATAATTACATGACCATGCCTATAGTAAGAAAGTCATTAAAACATTTTAGTCATGCTACTTATCCAATTTCATATGAGCTCAGAATACCGTAGAAAAAGCAGTAGAACTAAGGAATTAGCCTCTAAATCTATATCAAACTTTTGACTTAAAAAAAAGGTTTTTATTATATCCATCTGTGAAAATTATACTGCACATAGGCTAAATACATAGTGAAGAGACTAATTTTAAACTGTGTACCAAACGGAGATTGTGATGCTGGAGAAGACTGTTGAGTATATCATGGACTGCTAGGAGAACAGGTTCATCCTAGAGAGGGTGAAGCTGGGCTGCTCCTTAGAGGCAAGGACTCTGAAGCTTTGTCTGACATACTTTGGACATGTTACAAGGAGGAACCTGTCCTTGGACATCATATTTGGGAGGATAGAGGGACAGAGCAGGAAAGGAAGACCCTCTGTGAGATTCAGTGATTGGTGGGGTAATGGGCGTAGGTGTGTCAAAGGAAATGAGGTTGGCACAGGATCAATAATTAGGGCTCTTGTACATAGGGTCTCTATGAGTCACAAGTGACTCGATAGCACATAACAGCAAGCAACAACAACCAAACAGAGAAAACATAAATTCTTTCCCAGTGAAAATATTCTCTTCATAATTTTCTGTCTCAAATATTGCAAGACTCTTTAGAATACTCACAATTTCTCAACACTTGGGATCTGTTGATGCCTACCTGGCTTGGGAATTCCCACCCTTTTTTTCATTCTACTTTATACCAAGAGGATTATGATCCTTTATATCTCTATAAAGCCTCTCGATTCACAAATGATTTTTACATCCTTTATTCATATTGGCTTTTTATCATCTCAATAACTCTGTGGAATAGGAAGCACAGCAGAGTTATTGCTGTCATTTCTTACTATCACTAGATGGTCTGTTTATTGTCTTAGATTTGTGCTTCCATATGTTTGGGATTTTTTTTCACAGTTCATAACATCATTTTAATATAGATACATAATTTTAAACTAGGATGAGAAGAATTGATAAAAAACTTCAAAAGTTTTAGTAAATTTTATTTATATTATGTCAGAACCTCTTACCATAATGTTCTTCTTACCCCACTCCTCTGCTCATAGAGCTTAGCTTTCTTCTGTAACTATCTAGTCAAAATGAACAACTTTCTTCCATTCCACTCCCAATCATTCTGATACTGTAGTTGAATATTTCCAAAAATTTATCACTAGCTGGTTGTATTTGCACCCAAAGAAAAGCAGCCAAAAACTTACCTTGGGTTTTTAGTCCCCAAATTAATAAACTTTTATAATATGTCTCCCTGAAGTTCTTTATATTTAGTGATTTTTTTAAATGAAGTAGGTGACATTCTGAGGACTGAGAATAGAATGAAGATGTCAATCTTAATTTTATGGATAGGATAAACCTTTTTTGAACCTTCATTTTCTGATGTCATACAATTAAAAAATGAGAAGGAACATTTGAAAACACTCATTAAAAATAGGAATGTGGAATGTCCTAGGATTATAAAGCTAGTGAGATAAAAAGTCCTCTAAAATGACATGAAATGTATAAAAATCAACATCTTAGGTATTAGTGAACTGAAAAGGATTGTTTGAACCAGAAAATCATATGATCTGCTATGACTGGAATGACAAATTTAAGATAAATACCATTGTTTAAAAATAAAGTTCAAGATTTATCTTGATGCACATAGAATGCTTTCAGTAATAGAAGAATATACATCTACAAGGAAGACTCATTGATACATCTGTTAGTCAAATTTGTGCACTAATCACTAATATTAAGAAGTTGAAGGTTTTTACCAAGTACTGCAGTTTGAAATTGATCAAACATGCGTTCAAAATGCATTGATAATTACTGGAAAGGAAAATGCGAAGTTGAATGCAAAAAGACCAAATGTTCAACCACAAATGAATGGATTGAGAAATTATGGTATATTCACACAATGGAATACTATGTAGCACGCAGGAGCAATGATTTTGTAAATTATTATCTAACTTGGAAGGGACTGGAGAGTATTATGCTGAGTAAACTAACTCAGTTCCACAAGGATAAATATTGTAAAAAACCATTATTGTGGAATGTGTATAAGGATCCAAGAGGGGTGGGAGAGGCTGGAAGCAGAGGGCTGTGGATGTGTAGCAGTGAGAAAATACCAGAAGAATGTCTATCTATGTTTCATTGATTATGCAAAGGCATTTGACTGTGTGGATCATAACAAACTGTGGCTGACTCTGAGAAGAATGGGAATCCCAGAACATTTAATTGTGCTAATATGAAACCTATACTTGGACCAAGAGGCAGTAGTCAGAACAGAGCAGGGTAACAATGCATGGTTCAAAATTGGGAAGGGTGTACGCCAGGGATGCATCCTGTCTCCATACCTTTTCAACATGTATGCAGAGCAGATTATCCGAGAGTCTGGGCTCTATGAGGAGAATTGTGGCATCAGGATTGGTGGAAGGTCTATTAACAATCTACGTTATGGAGATGACACAACCCTGCTTGCTGAAACTGAGGAGGACCTCATGCACTTGCTGCGAAGGTTCAAGGACTGCAGCCTTCAGTATGGACTAAGGCTCAATGTCAAGAAGACAAAGATTCTCGCCACTGGACCAGTTGGCAGCGTCAGGATGGATGACGAAGAGATTGAGAGTGTTCACAGCTTCAGTTTGCTCGGCTCCACAGTCAACACTCTTGGCACCAGCAGTCAGAAAATCAAAAAGCGTATTGCGATGGGAAAATCTGCTGTTAGCGACCTCTCTTAGGTACTCAGGAGCAACAGTGTCTCTCTGGAGACTAAGGTGCACCTGATACAGGCCATGGTATTTGCAATCACTTGTTATGCATCAGAGAGTTGGACAATGACTAGGAAGGACAGAAGGAGAGTGGATGCTTTTGAGCTGTGGTGCTGGAGAAGGGTAATGAATGTACCCTGGACTGCCAGGAAAACAAACAGATTTATCTTGGAGAAGATTAAGCCAAGCTACTCCTTGGAGGCAAGGATTCTGGGGCTTCGTCTGACATACTTTGAACATGTTGCCAGGAGGGACGGGTCCTTGGAGAGGGACATCATGCTTGGGAGGGTGGAGGGACAGCGCAGGAGGGGAAGACCCTCTATGAGATGGATTGATTCGGTGACTGGGGTAATCGGGATGGGTGTGTCAGAGGCGGTGCGGTTGGCGCAGGATAGAGCAGGGTTTAGGGCTGTTGTGCGTAGGGTCGCTATGAGTCGCAAACGACTCGACGGCACATAACAACAAACAACAACATATTAAGAACTCAGCAGCAGAATTAGAAGAAGATCCCTTAATATGTGATCCTGTGATATGCAAATGACATAGTCTTTCCATATGGTTTATACCTCAATTGTTAAAAAATCCAGTCATTAAACTAGAACAAAAAGCAACATAGTGATAAGGAGAATATATTCAAATTTTCAACAATGTCTTTTTACCTGTCTCCATAATTTATGCAATGAAAACAATAATCAATAAATCAAACAATGTATTGATTTGGGAAATCTGCTGCAAACCATTTTCTTTTAAATTCTAAAAGTCACTTTGAGGAATAATGTGTGTAAATACCAAGTCATGGAATTTTCAATCACCTCATGTGAAAGCTGGAACAAGTCAAATACAATTCATTGTGATTCTATGAACAACAAATGTGAATGGATATTTGTCCTTTTGTAGTCCACGATGTTGGTAAAGAAAGTTTTTGTTGTTGTTGTTAAGTGCCATTGAATCAAGTGCAACTCATTAGTGACCCTATTAGCAACCCATCTGAACCCTGTCCTATCCGGTGCCATCTTCACAGTTCCTGCCACACTAGAGTCCATTGCAGCAGTCACCATGTCAACCACCTGGTCGAGAATCTTCCTCTCCTTACTGACCTTTCACTTCTCCAAGCATCTTGTCCCTTTCCAAGGAATAGCCCTTCCTAGAAACATGCCCAAATTATGCAATGCAAAGCCTCATTACGCTTACTTCTAAAGAGCATTCCAACTGCACCCTCTCCAAGACACATCTGTTTAATTTTTGGTCATCTATTGCACTGGGAAAGTCTGCAGTTAAGGATGTCTCCAAATTATTTAGGAGTAATGATGTAAGTTTGAGGACTAAGGTGCATCTGATTCAGACCATGGTCTTTCTGATCACTTGCTATACATATGAACGCTGGACAATGAATAAAAATGACAGAAGAATTGATGCCTTTGAGCTGCGATGTTGTAGAAGAGCACTGAACATCCCATGGTAAAAAACAGTAAATACTGTTATCAAGCTTGGTCAAATAGAGGACCAGTGAAAAAGCGCAAGACCCTCAATGAGGTGGATTGCCACAGTGAACATTAACAATGGAGGTAAGCCCATCAGGGATTGTGAGGAGGACACAGAGGAGGGCAGTGCTTTGTTCTGCTGAACATATGGTTATGACTCAGAAATGACTGAGAACATGTGCCTGAAGAAAAACTAATCTGTCGGGAAAGAAGTAAACTCAGAATGCTTCTGAAAAGTGAGGATTTTGAGACTTTGTCTCATGTACTTGGAGCATGTAATCTGGAGACACTATTCCCTTTGAAGGACATCATGTTTAGTAGTGTGTCAGTGAAAAAAGAGGACAACCTTTTAAAAAATATTTTGTATTGATCTTTATACAATAATTTGTTTACAGTGTATTTTATTCATATACATTGTGTTTTATATGATTCTTCATTTATCCTGTTTTATGCACTCATTCATATACTTTGAATTTTATGTAATTAAGTACTATTGATCTATATTATGCAGATGATACAACTTTACTTGCTGAAATTTTGGAGGACCTGAAGTACTTGCTACAGAAGGACCTCAACATCAAGAAGACAAAGATTCTCACCACTGGGCCAAATGGCAGCACCATGGTGGATGGAGAAGAGATTGAGGTTGTTAAGAGTTACAGCTTGCTTGGCTCCACAATCAATACACTTAACACCAGCAGTGAGGAAATCAAAAGGTGAGTTGCATTAGGTAAATCTGTGGTCAGGGACTTTTCCAGATTACTGAGAAGCAACAATGTCAGTCTAGAGACTAAGATGTGCTTGTTTCAGTACAAGGTCTTCACACTTACTTGATATACATCAGGGAGCTGGATAATGAGTAAGAAGGATAGAAGAAGAATTGAAGCCTTTGAGTTGTGGTGCTAGAGAAGAGTCTTGAACATACCATGGACAACCAAGAAAAAAAGTAGATTTTGGGAGATCCAAGATGGCGGCAAAGGCAGAGACAGCGTGGTGAGCTGTGGGAGCAGAAAACCACTTAAAGCAGGGCCATTATGGCCTTCCACAGACTTCGGCTTATTGATAATTGAACACTTAAACAGTTGATGACTGGACCTCAGTGAAGATCGAGGCTCAAAAACAGGAATTCAAGGATTCCCAAGGAGAAATGGGTGAGTCTCGTGGCTCCCAACCCCACCCCCCGCAGAGAATATGCCACACTGAACAGCCACTGCAGCTCCATGAGGCTTCCACAGCAAGAACGAATGGATTCCCTCACCCAGGATGGATGCTGGGCACCGCCCCCCTCAAGACTGGTACAGTGAAGCCACCACGCTGCCGCAAGGTGGTCTTGTTCTGGAGAGAATTCTTGGAGTCAGAATGGCAGCTGTGTGGGAAGTGGGCGCACTCAGGCTGCCCACACAAGAGGGACCACACACCCACCGAGCACCCTTGCAGCAGGGTGGGGAGGCGCGCCCCCAACGGCCGCCCATGCTAGGGGGGCCGCGTGTCTCCCGCAGGCCTCTTGTGCTGGGGGGGGGCGTGCACCCCACTGGCCACCTGTGTAGGAGGTAGGGGATGGGATGCATGACCGCCATCTGCAGGTTTGGGTTTCCTTGGACAGGCCAAAGAAGACAATTACCTATGCATTGGACAGGCCAAAGAGGATGATTGCTGAAAGTCACTGTGAGTCTGATGACCTTAACAGTGGCAGCATGCACAAGAGGACCCACATCCTAAATGCACCACATATTTTGTTCTGTTGAATGCTTCTGCCAAAAGATGGTTAGACCTGGGGGGAGTCTGTTCACAATTTTCAGGTTCCCTTTATCATATATAAAGGGGGAGGGCAGTGACACCTACTTCAAAATATAGTGTGACCACTTATGGGGGGGGGTGTAAAAGTGGTAGTGCTGGAATTGGAAGCACTATGCCTGACCACAGAGTCCTCAGTCAGATGAGGGGACCAGACTGGGGTAGGGGCAATTGGAGGGGGAGTATACCAGCCAGCTCCTGGGGGGTTTTGCCCTGCTTGGGATGGGCTGCCCTCGGCCTCTGGCTCGGAGTGAGCCATCATAGCCCTCTGCCTGCGGTGGGCTGCCCTCGGCCCCCGGCTCAGGGCGAGCCATTGCGGCCCTCTACCTGGGGCGGACTGCCCTCGGCCCTCTGCCCGGGGCCGGCCGCCCTCTGCCCCTGGCTCGGGGCGAGCCATCCCGGCTCTCTGCCCTTGGCGGGCTGCCCTCAGCCCTCTGCACAGGGCGGGCTGCCCTCGGCCCTCTGCTGGGGGTGGGCTGCCCTCGGCCCTCGGCTCGGGGTGAGCCATCGCGGCCCTCAGGGTGAGCTCCTCAGTCCCCAGTTTGTGCCATTGTCCCCAGATTGACCCCTGGGTGGGGAAGGAGAAGGAAAAGAAAGAAGAATGCCTAGGGTATCCAATGTTACCTAGGCCACCTTCTGCCACCCTCCCCCCCAGTAAACCTGAAAGCAACACCCTCAAAACCCTTCTATTTGTAACTTACAAGTTTGTTCTCTCTAGGTTTGCTCCCTTTCCTATAGGTAACCTTAACTCTGAGTTTTACTCCAGAATTGACCCTGAACCCAGTGCCAGTGACAAAAAGGAAACACAACTGACAGCTAAGGAAGCAAAAGAGGATGGAGCCTCTGGGTTCAACCAGCCATCCCCACTGGACCCACCTGGGAAAACACTTTGCAGTCCAGAGGGGAGCAAATGACAGGAAAATATCTTCTAACAGAGCAAGAAGGCAAGCAGCTTTAACCCAAGACCACCAGTAAGGTGATAAGGCGTCCTCCCTTCCCCCCTTTCATCTACGCCCCTGTTCAGCATGAAGAAGCCAGAGAGTCGGCATCTAATTCCCAAATCAATAAGACAGTGGGTTTAATTACCATTGGAAAATGCTTGTCATTCCTCTGTAGTATCTGGTCCCCTCTGGACCCTCATCATTTCCTTCACCTGCTCCCCCCGCTGACCAAGCTGTGCAGCTCTGCAACTGCATCCTGGCCCATCTTCACCCTTATGCCCCCAACCCTCACCTCCTTGTACCCCCAATATGTTTTTCCCAATAAAAAAAAGTTGCAAATAGAAATACCAGTTGACCCAGCAATTCTCCTACTGGGAATATACCCCAAATAAATAGTAACTGCCATCCAAGCAGATATATGCACACCCATGTTTATTGCGGCTTTGTTCATAATAGCAAAGAGTTGGAAACAACCTAAGTGCCCATGAACAAACGAATGGATGGATAAAGAAACTGTGGTATATTCACACAAGAAAATATCGTGCTGCATTCAAAAACAAGGAACTCATGAAGTATTATACAAAATGGGTGGCCCTGGAGGACAGGGCATTATGCTGTGTGAAGTATCTCAGTCATAATAGGACAAATACTACATAGTGCCACTGTTGTAAAATGGGACTGACATTGGGGCTGGGGGGAGACTGGGAAAGATGGGATAAATTATGTATACTGCATTGAAACAGATGAGGGAAAGAAGTGTTTAAAAGGGATATATGATTAGATATTTTTGTCATGACAGGAGTCTAGAATGAAGGCTGCATAGTGGAGGGGTCTTGCGAGGAGGGATTGTATAACAATAAATTTTTTTTTAACTTTTCAAAGAGAAGACTGAACTGGATCGGGGGAGGTTGGACAGGGAGAAAAGTGCAACATGAATGACTGGTAAGCCAGAATCTCTGTAAACTTTCATTAAAATTAATAAAAATATTTAAAAAAATGAACAAAAAATATAATATTAAAAGAATGAGAAGAAAATAAAAACAAAACATACAAACAAACAAAACCTCCCAAACAGTATCCAAATTACTTCTGTTAGATATATCCTTAGAAGAGAGCTATTGGTAGAAGATATTAAATTTGATGAACTAAA
The DNA here is from genome assembly GCF_000299155.1 of Elephantulus edwardii. Classification (NCBI taxonomy): domain Eukaryota; kingdom Metazoa; phylum Chordata; class Mammalia; order Macroscelidea; family Macroscelididae; genus Elephantulus; species Elephantulus edwardii. The sequence continues at coordinate 8,474,896 of NW_006399862.1, forward strand.
GAGTCTATGAGGGTAAGTGAGACACTCAGTGACACAATGGCCTCAAAATTGACTTAAATATGTGGCAGTTTTAAGAATGATGCTGGACCAAGTAGTGTTTTGTTTTGTTATACTTAAGGTCACCATGACCTAGTAGTAAAAACCTGTGCTGCAATCCTGAAGGCATATGATTAAGACCACCAGCTGTTCAGAAGGAGAAGGATGAGCAATCTCCTTCCTTGTGATTATCTGCCCTTGAAAACCTGCTAAAGAGTCAACTATGGGTCAGTTCCAGCTTGATGGTACTCAACAACAACAACAACAATAAGATCACCAAAAGTTGGAGTTGTCACCAAAAGTTGACATCTAGCTGTCTAGTTGTTGTCTCTGTTTATCTACCTTTTTTATATCTAATCTTACAGCCTTAACAATTATGTAGTCTCTATCACAACCAATTAAGACAATAATTCTTAATTTTATGCATCTTTCAGAATCATGATATACTGAGGAATGCCAATAGCAAAGAATCATTAAACAGTATTTTATTAGAGTACTTTTCTCTACAATGCTCTAGGTGAAAATATCTACTCTACAAATTATCTTAAACCCTGTAGGCTTTTTCTTCTCTGATTAGTTTTCCACCTTTAAATTACTGTACAAATGTAAAAAATTTATTCTTTCAGCATTTACTCACCAATATTTACTTAACACATTATTAGAGGCTGTTTTGGAAGATACATTAGTAACATTAGAATTGTAACTTCAAAGCATTTCCAGTGGCATTTCAAAACATTTACAGCTCTAGCAAATGTGTAAACTTATTTTTCATGCCCTTTATCTGCAAAGTGATTACTATGGCAGAATCATGCACAACTGATGACAGCCTACCAAATTATTTTCATCAACACTGTATTTCAAAGTCATCAATGCTTTTTCAGTCTCATTTATTCATTGTCTAGTTTTTCATGCATATTCAATTTATTCAGGTGCCCCTTATTCCTCAAAGTGACATCTTTGTTTTTTAACACCTTAAAGTGGTCTTTTGCAACAGGTTTGCCCAATATATTACATTGTTTGCACCATTTAAGAAATGGACATGAATACTTGTAGACCTCATTATGATGAGCCACAAAATTGTCAGAGAAAAAGAAGGCACACAAAATTTCTTTCCTCCTTTATCTTACTTTTGTTTTGCTATGTGCCTTTGAATCAAGCACAGCTCAACCTGACCCTATGAACAACAAACATATCTGAAACCTGCCCTGTCCTTTGTCTCTTTATCTTCTTGATTTTAGGTGCCATTGAGTCTAGTACAACTCATAGCAACCCTATGAACAACAGACCTGAACCTTACCCTTTTCTTCGCCATCCTTAAGCAACTCTGACACACTAGAGTCCATTGCTGAAGTAACTGTGTCAACTCAACTTGTTGGGGATCTTCCTCTTCTTTGCTGAACTTTCACCTTTCCAGGAATTATGTCTGTAGAGTTTGTTTCAATCTGGCTTTACTAACCACTGAACTTCATATAACTCTGTCATATGAATGGGTGGGAATACATGAATAGGGTGTGTTAGCCTATCCACAAAGGGACGGCTAACTCACCAATGAACAAAGGGATTGGCTCTCACCAATCTACAAGGCGATTAGCTAGTTTCACCATTAAATTGAATGATCCAAAAGTAGAAGGAGACCTTTCCCACCAACAAAGAAGCAGCAGCAAGAGAAAGCAAGATGTCTTTCAGGCCCAGAAATCATTGCTCTAGCTACACATATGGCAACAGCACTCATAGCCAAACTAGAGAACCAACTTGAGATGGAGTTACCTTAGGATGACCCACATACAGAATCGGCACTAAGCTAAGAGCCTTTGAACAAGTTTATTGTACAACTACAGGGTCAGAGGGAAAGTTGTTATTGGCAAAACTGATAATTTTCTAACACTTGGGCCATAAGCCCCAAGGCTCAAAGCTGAGATGCCTGCAAGCACATTTTGGAAGATGTCCTAACGGAATTGTGCTATTAGCCTTGATTATAACCTTGATTTTACCTCCCTAAATATGGTTCTTTGTGGTCTGTGAGCATATCACTGGATTTGGGAATCAATAAAGTAATATTTGCATTGAGTAAAAAGAGGTACAGGAGCATACGAGACATGTTTGACCTCATAAGAATTGAATTTTTGTTGTTGATGCTGTTGATGGGTACAATTCCCCTTTGTGAAGTTGAGAAAGACAAGATATGGTTGTCTTCATATGGCCCTTGATCTTTTTACAGTGTCCCTTTCCAAGAATAGCCTCACCTAGCTATGTCCAAAGTATAAGAGATGAAACTTCTCCATCTTTGCCTCCAGAAAGCATCTCATCTGCACTTTCTCCAAGACATATCTGTTAATCCTTCTGACAGTTTATAAGAAATTCAGTACTATTGTACAGAATGACAAATGAAAGACATTAATTCATCTTCTGTCATCCATATTCCTTTTCCGACTCTTTGATGCATAGCAGGTGATTGAGAAGACAATAGCTCGAATCAAGTACACCTTAGTCTTCAAACTGACATCATTGCTTGTAAGTATTTTGGAGAGATCTCTGAGAGCAGGCTTCTCCAACACGATATGTCTCCTGATTTCCTGACTAGCTGGTATCAAGGGTGTTAATTATTGATCCAAGCAAGATGATATAATTGATAGCTTCAAATATTTTTCCATCTATCACAATGTGGACTATTGGTCTCACGGTGAGGATCTTTGTTTTCTTGGTGTTGAAATGTAATCCATACTCTAGGCTATAGTTCTTGATCTTCTGCTGCAAACATTTTATTGCCTCCTCACTTTTGGCAACCAAAGCTGTGTCATCTGTGTAACACAGGTAATGAGTATCTCTCTCTAATCCTGATACCCCATTTCTTCTTCATACAGTCAAGCTTCACAAATTATTTGCTCAGCATAGAGACTGAATAAGTATGGAGAAAAGATACATCCCTGGCATGCACTCTTCCTGATTTTAAACCATGCAGTGTTCCTTTGCTCTGTTTCTTAAACTAAGATCTGAAACTTAGATTTATAATGTAAAAATTGCTTAGACTCATAGCTCTCTATTTTCTCTTAAACCAGTGTGTTGTCCAATGCACTGAATTGGGAGTTTTTGAGTTATCTATCATTTGGTCTAAGTAATGGCGGTTTTCCACACATATTTGTGGTAAAAGTGAAATCAGAGGCTCTGAGATCATCTCCTCTCTAGTTACTTGAACTAAAATAGGGAGAGAGAATGAATCCTTCAAGTGAATTTTCCTTAACTTTACGGTCTATGTTTCCACATCTACCTAGAATTTTTCTTCTGTTCTTATATCTCATTTATGTTGAAATTTGATGGTAAAGCTCATGTTATGCTGAACTTGACTGACTCTAGGCAATGTTGATTTATTTCAGGGCATAACTTTGTCACTTCTTGTAACCTAACTATTAAATTCTTGTCATAAGAAAAGACCAGGAACTTTGATAACCTAGTGGTACGAAGCTGCACTGCAATCCTAAAGGCACGTGGTTTGAATCCTCCAGCTCCTCTGAGAAAGAAAGGTGGACAATCTCCTTCCATAAAAGTTGCTGCTTCTGAAAACGCACTGGTACACACAACAACAACAATGGAAAAATATATGATTGAGGAGTAAAATTATAACTTTGACATACATATACGAGACCACTAAAAGCCAAAATGAGTAAAATTATAAAGAGTTAGATATTTTTAATCAAAGGGCACTTAAGATTTCAGTGTTCTTAAAATATATGACAATTTCTGAAACTAGATTTAATGTTGTACATTTCCAAACATTAAACAATAAGATGGCCAGTCTCGTTGCCTTTGCAAAACCATTTAAAGTCTGACATTCAGTCCTCTCTGCAAGCTGATGTGAAAGTAATATCTCTTTCAAAGTCTTGTTGAATGATTTCACTCTATGAAATGATAGGTTAAAATTTTGTGTAAATTGTAAAACAAGATAGTATGGCCTTTTGGTCAAAGCTCCTATTCTTTTTGCCAGAGTCCATGAATTCTATTATTTATTTCCTCTCTTTTTGTAAAAAAAAAACCTTGCTGCATTTCATATTTCTTTTGACAATCATGTCTTCCAGAAGAGTACTTTCTCTGTTGTAGCTGTTTCCTTTTGTTTCTCTTTCCACATGCTTTTTGCTTCTGAATCAAGTATTCATCTTGAGGTGTTTGTTTGTTTGTTTTGGTGTGTTTTTCTTTTTTTAAGTCAGTTTTCCTTTTCACAATAGCTAGTGGCAAGTATGTGGACAAGAACTGAAGAATAAAGGCCTTTGTTATGCTGATCTATTAGCAATGGACACTTTTATTTTAGCCAAAGCGAGAAAAATATCGAACTATTGGTCACTGTCTAAAGAGAGATTGGAAAGATTTTAATTAAATTAGAAAGGGGTGGAAGCGGAGGGATGAGCATGGATAGGGGTGAAACCACAGTGTTGCACAGTTTGGTGGGTGGAGTCAGGGAAGGAAATGGGAAGGACCTGGGTAAAGACAGGGTAATAATGGGTAAAGTCCAATGGTGATTAATTTTATAAAACATGATGCATGAGAAAAATTGTATGAAGTACAATATGGATTAAATATAGTGTGAAACACAATGCATATGAACTTTATAAGCAAACCAATATTTTTAAAACAGAAAGTTAACTTCCTTTTAGTGAGATTGACTTTCTGATTATTATCTTTACTAAATATTTTCATATTTTCTCTACCCAGGTCTAGGGCAGTTTTTAGTGGCAAAGCATTTGGAATGATTAAAAATTATATGCAAAACAAAATCCACCTCTAGAGGGTCACAAATTATCTCTCTAACATAATTAATGAAAACTAGAAAACCTTAAGACAGAAACTTAGAAATAAAATTTTCTAAAAATGGCATGTATATTCGAGATACTAATGAGTTGTAAGGGGTTGAAAACAGCTTGAGGATTATTGGCCATAAATTCATTTGTTCTGAGTGTTAAAAGAAATGAGGAGCCATGGCAGCACAATGCTTACCATATTGGGCTGCGAATTGCATTGGGAAAGTCAGCTGTGAGGGACCTCTCAAAAGCATCTATGTCAGGCTGGAGACTAAGGTGCACCCAATCCAGGCTATGGTCTTTGAGATTGCATGCTTGGAGAGTTGGACAGTAAATAGGGATCATAGAAGGAGAGTTGGTGCCTTTGAGCTGTGGTGCTGGAGAAGAGTGTTGAATATACAATGGACTGCTAGGAGAACAAACAGGTTTGTTCTGGAGAGGTTGAAGCCAGAATGCTCCTTGGAGTCAAGGATTCTGAAGTATCGTCTGACATACTTTGGGCATGTTGCAAGGAGGGGCTGGTCCTTGGAGTGGGACATCATGTTTGGGAGAGTTGGAGGGACTGTGCAGTATAGGAAGACCCTCGAAGAGATGGATTGATTCTGTGAGTGGAGTGGTGGGAATGAGTATGTTTGAGATGGCGAGGTTGGCCCAGGGTAGAACAGCATTTAGGGCTCTCGTACATAGGGTCGCTATGAGTCACAAGCGGCTCAATGGCACGCAACAAAAACAACAACCACCAACAAAATGTTGTCAGTTCAAATCCACTAGCAACTCTCTGGAAAAAAAAAAGAGATATTGTTTGTTCCTATGAAGATTTACAACCTCAGAAACAAAAAGAGGACTGTGTTTGAACTATGAGTTGTTGGTATAGACTCAAATGGCAGTGGGTGGTGGTGAGTAGTGGTGCAGTGGTTAAAAAATAGTTAAAAAATTAAAATTGTTTAAAAAAATAAAACCATAGTTTCCAACCAAAAGATGGGGAAGTTTTCATCCACTAATGGCTCTATGAGAAAAAGCCAGACAGTCTGCTCCCATCAAGTCTGCACATTAGAAATCTCTTGAGGCTGTTCTACACTGTTCTCTATGTTTGTTACATGTCTAAATTGACTCAAGAGAATCATCAACTATAGGGGAAGAAGCAACGTAGCCATGCTAGATGTGGTAAGTAACCACAAGAAAAGAAAGCCAAAACAATAATGTGGCTACATTCTAGATTTCTTGCTCAAATGTCAGGAATAGGAGCTGATTTTATGTTGGCTACTGGTATGGCCCATAGCGGGTAGTGCTGCTGACCTGAAGGTCTAGCCTCTCTGGAAGTTTGAATTCAGCAGACTTTCCTAGAAAGATAGACAATCTCCTGTCTTGGGTTTTATGGCCTCTGAATAAAACCTCCTGGAAGATCAGCTTTGAATAAAATCTTATTTGACAGCAAGTAAGCTGAGTTTTGGAGTATGCTACCTGTAGGAGTCATGCTTCAAGGTAGGAGTCATGCTTCAAGGTAAAGATCACAATTTGAAAATTTTATTTTTGCTCCTTCACAGTGTTAATAAGAAAAGCATGCAGGGATAAAGATACAAGTAAGAGACAGTATAGATACAGAAGTCATTGGCAGTAGTCTTAAACTACCTCCGTAGATCACTGAATTTTACAACAGAAATTTAGATGTTCTTAGTTATTTCAGAAGGCTGAATATAAGTAAAAACATGATCCTAAAAATTTACATTTGTATTGCAACCAAGGAGATCCTTAAAAGCAAGGATGGTGAAACTTCATCTTGTATAATTTGGGTATGTTGTCAAGAGGAGCCAGTACTTGGAAAAAGGTGTCATGCTGGGAAAAGTGGGGACTCAGAGAAAGGGGGGAACACCCTCAGCTGCATGGACTGACACTGTGAGTGTCACGATGGGCTGAGACCTATCAATGACCATGCAGATTGTGCAGGATAGGGCAAAGTTCAGATCCACTGTTCATTGAGCTGCTATGGATTTTGGTCAACTTGATGACACCTACCAAGAACAGCAGCAATGCTTTCTAATTATTAAAGTTATTTTTTTCCATAGATCATTCCTTTAGATTAATAAATGCCTTCTATGTTCAAGTTGATGCATTGTAAACAAAACCAGAAATAGTCAAGAAATCAAAATATGAAAAACACCAAACCCATAACAGTAGTATGGATATGTGCTGCCAGCCCAAAGGCAGACAATTTGAATAAACCAGCTACTTCATGGGAGAAAGACAGGGAAGCTCATCCTGTTTGTTTTACTGCCTCTGAGAATCCTCTGGACAGTCAGCTAAGAGTCAGTTCCAACTGGGCTGTATATAACAACAACATAATACAGTATAGACATGACTTCATAGGGTTTTGCTTTCGTTATAATCTTTATGGAAGCAGTTTGCCAGGCCTTTCTTTTGCAGTGCCTGGATAGATTTGAATTACCAAGCTTTGAAGGTTAATTGGCAAAGAACTGAGCCACAGAGACTTGTACATCAGTCTTCATAGCAGAGTTGTTCACCATCTCAAGAACATGAAAACAGCACAGATATCCAACCACAATCGAGTGGACTGAGAAATTATGATATAGTCACATGACGGAATACTACACAGCATGTAAGAGCTATGATTTTGTAAATTATTACCTAACTTGGGAGGTACTGGAGAGCATTATGCTGAGTGAACTAACTCAGTGCAACAGGAAAAATACTATATAAAACCATAATTGTAAAATGAGGCAGGGGGTGTGGAAGCAAAGTGGTGAGGGTGTCCGGGAGTGGGAGGAATTAATCATGGAGTTGCACAATTTGATAGGTGAGTGGGTAAGGGTAATGGGAGGGATCTGGCTTGAAAAACAATGCATTTGAATTTTATAAACTAGTATTAAAAAGAATGCAAAATAGAATGTATATGAATGATTGTATAAAATGTACTGTAAATGAAAGATTATATAAAGCAATGTATACGAATGAAACATACTGTAAAGATAAATAAATGTATTATTATATGAAAACCAGGAATTTTTTAAAAAAAGACAAAGATGTCAATTTGAGTCATCACCTCATGTGCATATGAAAGCCAACAATGAAAAGCAGGGAACAAATGAAAAATTGATGCAATTGTATTGTGATTATTGCCAAAAATATTGATCATGGTATGGGCAGCTAGAAAACACAAAATCATCTTGGATTAAGTACAACTAGAATGCTGCTTGGAGTCAAGGATGGTTAGACTTCATCTTGCTTATCTGGATACCTCATCAGGAAAGTCAATCACTAGAAATGGACATAAGTGAAAAGTAGGTAAACCATCCATAAAATGGGTTGATGGGGTGGCTGCAACAACGGCCTTAAAGATACAGAAGCTTGTGAAGCTTGTGTGGATGGCGTAGAATCAGGTGGTATTTTGCTGTTACACACAGATCTTTATGAGCCAGGGACAACTCAATGGCAACTAACATACGTTACAACCTTGAGATTGCTTAGATTCTAAGAAGGTGAAGGACCTGGAAACACATGACAATAATATTATTGAAGTTCAAGGAGATTAAGGAGAGAGGCTTCAGAGGGCATGAGAGCAATCAATAGTAGCAACATCTGTGTTTTTACTGTACCTTTTCGTTTTGGAAATTGTTCCTTATTTCACTACATGGTTCATATAAGGGAATAAATCAAAGGGCAATGCTCCCATCCCTAGCCCCAACCCAGTCATTTACACATAAACAAAGGTGGAAAGTCAGAATAACTCATCCCTCTAGACAATAAGATAAACCACCATGATTAGTACAAAATTAGGTCCAAACAGGTCACTTGGAATCATTTCCATTAAATTATTTGGATCTCTGAAGAGAGTCTCTTTCTCTCCTTAGGGTGAAATTCATATAAGTCTGGGATTGCAAGGGATTTTTTTTCTTTTCTTATTACATAGAGAAACACATTTGAAAAACGCAGCCCGTCCAGGAGAAAAAGGGCTAAAATAAGAACTGAGTCACAGAGACTACATCAATGTTCACAGCAGCATTATTCACCATTTCAAGAACATGGAAATAGCCCAAATGACTAACCACGATGGAATGGATTTAAAAATTATGGTACATTCACACAATGGAATACTATGCAACATGTGGGAGCAATGATTTTTTAAATCACAAGCTAAGTTGGGAGGGATTGGAAAGCATTATGTTACGTGAACTAAGTCTCATAAAGACAAATACTGTATAAGACCATTATTGTCCAACAAGTATGAGGATCCAAGGAGGGGAGAAGGAGGCAGAGGGATGAGGATGGGAGGGGTAGCTTAATCATAGGGTCACACAATTTGAATGGTGGAGGGAGGAGTGGGTAAAGGAAAGGGGAAAGATCAGGTGTGAAAAGGAAACCATTGCAAAATTTTTAAAAAAATAAATTAGAAGAAATGAGGATAGAGCATTTAGAATGTTATTATGAACAACTGCTTGTTTGACTATTTGACTCTTCCTTTCCATTTCTACAAGTCAATATATTTCTTATTTGCTTGAAGATGTTTGAATAGTGTTTCTGTGATTTGCATTCAGAGAGTCTGCATAACAGAAAGCAAATCCTTTCACCTAATATTTCAATTTTATCTATTTATTATCCATGTAAATATCCTTCACCACATGATGTCTTATGAGTTGGGCTATTAACTTAAAAATAAGTGGTCAAAATTCACCAGAAATTCTTTAGAAGAAAAACGGATTGTCTCCCGGTTAGATTGACAGCCTTGAAAACCCAGTAGAGCATTGCCATGAGTCGGAACTGACTAGACAGCCTTGGGTGTTCTGATTTTCTGTTTTGCCATTTATCTATCTACTTATATATCTACCTTTGTGTTGTAAAGACTGTTCTGTACATTGTAGTTAGAGTAAATCTATGTATTAATTCAGTAGTTATTTCTGGAGTGTCTTCCAAGTAGTAAAGAGGTTCTGGTTATTCCATATTTCTATCTCTTTCCTTGAACCTCTAAAAACTATAGCTTTTTAGAGCTATGAAGTGCCATAAATATTAAATCAACTGGATATTCCTTGATCACAGTATGACTGTCATGAGAAGCTTTTACTCTTTCAATGACAATTCTTCCCTCTGACATTTGTAGGATATCACAGTTTATATAATAGTAAACCCAGGTGGATGATTTTAATCTGTGGCCCTCAGGCCTGGTTCAAATTCTTTTTCTGTCAAACACTCTTCTAGGTGGTATAGCTCTGGTCTTTTCATTGCTGTACAGAGATAACTGTGGTTGCTGTGATGCTGAGCACTGTGACACTGATATGCCAAATGTGATAATGATTACCCGGGGTGGACAGTGTTTGCTGGTGCTTCCGGTTTAAAACAAACCTGGGAGCAGGAGTGGCATCCACTTCTGAAATGGCTTGCCTCTGGAAAGTCTATGAACAGTGCTCTGACTTTGCATTCACAGGGTTGCTGTGAGTCGTCTGGGACTTGACAGCACCTAACAACAACAATAAAGGTGAAAAGAAAACTAAGGTTTCCCACTCTGTCCTGTGACCACATATCTCTTCGTCTATCTGTGTCCAATTAAATATTACATTATAAGTCGAGTTTCCTTAGTCACAGTAGTATCGTGTGTTAAGTAAGTTTTCCTTATGTTCATTCTCTAAACAAATGAAGATCATCCCTTTATTTTTTATAACAGTAAGTTGTTTGATAAAGATCTTAAAAAACCCCAATATTGCATTGTCATGTCTTTGTAAGTAAGTCATCACCCTTGAGTCAGAACCCACTCTTAGCTGACTCTAACGTGTGCACTAAAAATATAAACTCACTGCCACAGAGTTAATTCTAACTTGCACTGACCCTTGTGTGTTAGGTTTCAGAGGTTGTAAATCTTTTTAAGAGAATTTCCTAATGTTCTCCTTCAGAGCAGCTGGTGGATTTGAATTTCCAACCTTTCATTTAGCAACACTACACACCACCAAATCCCTGCAGATTTACTCTCCACGTTTCGTTTAGATCTGCTCCAAGAGGGAAATGCTCTCTTCCTTCAAGAGAGGAGTAACTGAAGATCAAAATAGTTAAGTAAATTATGGAAGATCACAAAATGACTAGGAGGCACAGAAAGGAGTTAAACCCGCGTGTATCTGACCTTAGAGATACTAATTTTAACACAGTGTCATTAATAAGAACCTAGAATGTGTACTTTGCAAGAATTAGATGGTACATTCCCTGACTACCAATAGCTTAAGTTATTTGTCCCAGTGTAAATGCCACTGTACTCTTTTTCCTTTAGAACTGTGTCTGCCATTTATCACTTTCCTGATTCCCCTTTATTGTCAGAAGACCAGCTGTAGTGTTTTGTTACTGCAAATGGGCCTGATTGTGGCAAAATGTGTGCTCTGTTTCAGTTGATTGCTTCTTATCTGCTTCTGATCTAAATTAGTTTGCTATGTAAGAAATATCAGTTCCTTTGTATAGCTATGTGAGTACAATAAGGATGATAATCATACAGTGATCCTTTCCTGAATACCTCTTCTAATCCACTAGATGTATTACCTGGGTGATCTAATTAATCATTTGAGACATTTCTACTGGTTATTGGGAACTCTTTTCACCTTACTTTCTAGGTCTTGGGTAAATTTCAAACAAGTGATATTTTTGGATTAAAGATCCTTTCCTTAAATGAGCTGATCAGACATATGTGTACTCCCATTCTGCACACTCATCCACTCTGATGGTTTATGTTGACCTTTCTGCCTTTGGTCAAATATTTGGTAAGAGGAAAGATGGGAATGAGAAACCCAGAATAACGATCTGCCAAGGACACCTTCAACAGAGTCATCATCTGCTGGGGGGAATCATTTAACTACTTCCCTTAAGTGCCAGAAGATTTGAAGGCATCTTATTAATTCATGTGATTCCTCATTATTATGCATTCTCAGCACCTGGGCCTGAAAGAGATAGGAAGTTTATCTTTAAATGAACACTTCTCAATTATATCAATACAAATGTGTTTTGTTATAATAGTTCCTTTGGAGCCATTAGGTGGTTAATCTGTAGAATGAGTACACATATTAAGGCACATGGCTGTTTGAGACCTTTCACAAAGTTTGCATTGTAAATGTATCCTTCGTGAAATGGATTTTGCTGCATCATTGCTACCTGAGCAACATTCACAAGGAGTTTTACACACTCAAGGCAAGGAAATAGGATTAGTGTTTGTCTGAATTTGAAAACATTTACTCAATATGTTTCTCTTCTATTAATTTGGATTCAAGATAGGAAACAGGGACAATAATTTTGAGGACGAAAATAAACTGTATAAACTGAATGGATTATCTTGCTTGTTCTGAATTGGTTTTGGAGAAAACCTTTAAGTTACTTCTAAGTCATACTTTACAAGAGTTTTCTCCAGACTAAAATTGTTAAGAATCTGTGTGTGTGCGCACACGTGCATGTGTGTGTGTGTGAGAGAGAGAGATTCAGGTATGCAGAAACAGCATGCGTGTGTATTTGTGTGAAGTACCGCCTACTTGCATACTGAAAACAATTTATGGGTAAAGTTTCTATTTGGACTTAGTTCTTGAAGAATCTTAAGAGAATTAACATTTGTAGAGAATAGTACGTTTTAGGTATTATGTCCCTATTTTTTTCTTTTAGTTTTATTAATTTTAATGAAAATTTACAGAGACTTTGGATTTCCATTCATTCATTGTTACACTTTTCTCCCTGCCCACTTCTCCTCAGCCCCATTTCACTCTTTTCTTCGAAAAGTAAAAGAAAAATTCTTTCATTGTTATACAATCCCTCCCCACAAGTTCACTCCACTATGTAGTTCTGGCCTCCTATCATGACAGTAATACCTAATCACATATCCCTTTTAAACAGTTTTCTCCCTCAACTGTTTCAATGCAGTATACATAATTTATTCCATCGTTCTCAGTCTCCCTCTAACCCCAGTGTTAGTCCTGTTTTACAGCAGTGGCGCTACACAATATTTGTCATTTTTGGGACTGAGATATTTTACTCAGCATAATGTCCTTCAGGGTCACCCACTTTGAATAATAGTTCATGAGTTCCTTGTTTTTCAATGCAGTGTAGTATTCCATTATGTGAATATACCAGAGCTTCTCTATCCATTCGTTTGTTAATGGGCACTTAGGTTGTTTCCAACTCTTTACTATTGTGAACGAAGCTGCAATAAACATGGGTGTGCATATATCTGCTTGGGTGGCAGTTATGGTCTCTTTGGGATATATTCCCAGTAGTGCAATTGCTGGGTCAAATGGTATTTTTATTTGCAACTTTTTGAGAAAGCACCATATAGCCTTCCATAGTGGTTTCAGTATTTTACACTCCCATCAACAGTGAATAAGGGTTCCAGTTTCTCCACAACCTCACTAGCATCTGATGTTTGCTGTTCTGTTAAATTTTGCTATTCTTACTGGGGTGAGAGGATATCTCATAGTTGTTTTGATTTGCACCTCTCTTAGAGCTTGGGATTTTGAACATTTCTTCATGTGTGTGTTTGCCATCTGAATGTCTTCTTTGGTGAAGTGTCTGTTCATATCCTGTGCCCATTTTTCAATTGGATTGTTTACCTTTATCTTGTTGTGGTGCTTGAGTATTTTATACAATTGAGAACCCAGAAATCAGTCCATCTACCTATGATCAACTGATTTTTGACAAGGAGATGAAATCAGTTAAGTGGGGAAACTACAGGCTTTTTAACAAGTGGTGTTGGCAAAACTGGAAAACTATCTGCAGAAAACTCAAGCAAAAACATACTTCGCTCCACACACAAAAACCAACTCAAGGTGGATCATGGACCTACAGCTAAAACCAAGGACTGTAAACTTCATTAAAGAAAGGCTTAGAAGAACTCTAGAAGTCCTAATCCACAAAATAAACATTCTTCCAAGCATCCTGAAAAATCTACAACCAGAAAAGGATAAAATAGATGGATGGGACCTTGTAAGACTCAAATCTCTATGCACATCCCAAAACTTCTCCAACATGTCCCTAATTTTTTACTAAACCAAGTTATTTTAAAACCAATATATTTTTTATAAATGATAACTCTGAAGGAATTAGGAAAGTTCAAGTGGGAACCTGAAAAGGTGGAGTGATGACAGAGATAGATCAATTGTGATTACTTTTATAAAACATAATGTATGGGAATGGTAATATGTAACACTGTGAATGGAGGAATGTATGAAACACAATATATATAAATAAAACACAATATGTTTTTTACATACTTTTGTATGTAAAGCAATAAAAAATAAAAAGGATAAGCATTGACATTAAAACTTGCAGAGATCCTTAAAAAAGAGTGGTTATAGTCCACTGCTTTGGATAGAACTTTTCTTAGGATGTGTTTTCCTTTGACAAAACTGTGATTCTCATGGTTTGGCTGATATGTGACTCTTTATCTTCACTATGTGATATAATGTAATAACTTTCCATGCTGTGTGATCAATTGATTGAAAGGGACTTTCCTTATAGGCGTAATCTTCAATAAGTAAATGAGTGTTGTAGCAAAGTTTGCTCTCTTTCAATCCTGCCCTCTTTTTATTTTCTGGCCTCTATTTCTTAGAATGTAAGCCTGCAAAAGTCTCTAACATGCTGCTTGACATATGTATTAGAGCTCTCACATTCTGTGAGCGATTTACACACACACACACACACACACACACACACACACACACACACACACGGTTTGTACCTGTAGAAATCCAGACTAAGACATTATGTATTATACTTGGATATTTCAGGGGAAATGCACACAAGGAAAAGAGATGTTTTAAAGGCTAGCTACTTCAACGATATTATGATGTTTATCTCCCCTCTCATGATTACCTCTCTGGGAGTAGGAATCACCTTGCTTACAGAAGATAATTTACTATCTGTGGTTTTGGTTTAAAGAGTCCTAGTGGTGTAAAGAATACCAGAATAATGTCTATTTGTGCTTTATTGACTATGCAATGACATATGACTATATTTATAATAATAAACTGTGGCTGACATTGAGAAGAAAGTCTGAGCACTTAATTATGCTCATGCAAAACCAATACCTGGACCAGGAAGCTGTTGTGCAAACAGAGCAGGGAAACACTGTATGGCTTAAAATTAAAAAGGGAGTGTGTCAAGATTTTATTCTCTCTCCATACCTATTTATATGTATACTGAGCAAATTATTTGAGAAGTTTGACTATATAAAGGGGAATGTGGCATCAGGATCATGGAGAGACTCATCAATAACCTTCGTTATTCAGATGACACAATCTTGCCTGCTGAAAGTAAGAAGAATTTGTATTATTGGTTGCAGAAGATCTAAGAATGAAGCCTTCAGTATGGATTGCATCTCAATGTCAAGAAAATGAAGATTCTTACCTCTGGCCCAATAGGCGGCATCATGATGGACAGAGAAGAGTTTGAAACTGTCAACAACTTTATCTTAGTTGGATCCACAATCAACACCCTTGCTACCAGCAGTCAGGAAATAGGAAAACACATTGCACTGGTAAATTCTTCAGTTAGGGACCACTCCAAATTATTGATTGATTATTGATGATGTCAGTTTGAGGACTAAGGTATGTTTGAGTTAAGCCATAACCTTTGTGATTACTTGCTATGCATCTGAGAGCTTGACAATGAATAAGGATGACAGAAGACTTGTTGTCTTTGAGCTGGGGTGTAGGAGAAGATCACTGAACATTCCATAGATAACCAAAAAACCTAAGAAATATGTCTTGGAGAGGGTGCAGCCAGAGATCTCTTTCGAGGCAAAAATGATGAGGCTTTACCTCACACATTTTGGGCATATTGCTGTGAGGGGTTATTCCTTGGAGAGGGACATAACATTTGGAAAGGTGGAGGGTCAGTGAAGGAGAGGAAGACCCTCAACCAAGTTGACTGACATAGTGATGGCTGCAATGGGCTTAAATGTGTCAGAAAGTGTGAAGATTGCACAGGATAGAGCAGGGTTTAGATCTTTTGTTCATAGGGTTGCTATGAGTCGTACTCGATTCAGTGTCAATCTAACAACAACAACAGGTGGTGAAGTGCATATGTATGATTCTGTAAACTGAAAGGACAGAAGTTTAAATATACAACTTGCCAAGAGTTTGAGGGAAAAACCCCGTTTACTCTCATAAAGATTTGTAGCCTCAGAAACTTGAGAGTTAGAATAAGATGGAACTAGCTTGACAGCAGTGAATCTTAGTTGATTTTGATCTGTCTTCTTTTCAACATTCTTGGAATTTTGCACATATGTTTTAGTTTCTTATATGTATATTCTATTCTCCTGTTTGCTTTGTTTCAGGACCTCATCAATAATTTTTATTTACCATAGTATTATTAAATAATGTATTCTTGAAAAAAAGTCTAGGTCTTCCACCTGCTATGAGATTGGTACCGTGAGGAAGTTACTTACTAAAATCTTGATTTCCAGCAGAATACCATCTGAGAAAACTCAGAAGAAATAGTAAAATTTTTAAATTGGAGATATAAACTCATTGATAAAAAAGAGCATTTGGAAATGATACTACAATGATCAAGATATGTAGATGTACTTGACCATATCTACTAGAGTAATTTAGTACTTGGAACTACTGTGAAGAACTAAACTTTTGGAAAGATAAACTAATATAACACAACATTGTTTTATACAAGTCTTCATGCCTAGAGGAATATATTCATTCTTTGGCAGAAGAGTGCCTTACGGTTGTCAAAATGGACTCTGTCCATGCTATGATTGATTTTCCTTGGAAAGTAATTCTATCATGCATGATTTTCTGCCCGAGACAGTGTAGATTCATTTCCTGGAGTGGAGAACTCCCAAATTATGAGCTTAGATGTAGAATCAGGAAAAAGAATTTAATTCTAGCCACCAGTGACTTAAGTGACTTTTGTCTCATTTTTTAAAGACAACAATGCATATTTGTTAAAAATTATTTAAATAATTCAGATGAGTATAAAATACGAAGCTGTTCCTTCTTCCACAGCCCCCTTATTCTCATTCTTTATGTCTAACTACTATTAACTATTTGTGCAGTAGAGGTCAAAGTTCAGATATGTTGTTCATAGATGGGTTTTAGTTAACTTGATTGCATCTAACAACAATAACAACACTATTAATAACTTGGTTCATAGTATTCTAGACTTTGATTCCCTACATAAAAATATGTTAGTATGTGTTACATACATTTTGTTACTAATAAGTTTATTTTTATACATATAATATTTTGCATCTTGATTTCCACATTAAAAGATATGTCTATGATATAATTCTGCATCAGTTTTTTCCATATTCTTCAGTTTCAGCAAACAGGGTTGTGTCGTCTGCATAATGTAGGTTGTTGATGAGTCTACCTCCAATCCTGATGCCATATTCCTCCTCATAAAGTCCTGCTTCCTGAATGATCTGTTCCATACATAGGTTGAAAAAGTATGGAGACAGGATGCATCCCTGATGCACTACCTTCCTGATTTTGAACCATGCAGTGTTTCCCTGCTCTGTACTGAGGAGTGCTCCTGGTCTATGTATAGGTTTCTCATGAGGACAATCAAGTGTTCTGGAATTCCAATTTTCCTCAAGATTAGCCACAATTTGTTGTGATTTCACACAGTCAAATGCCTTTGCATAGTCAATGAAACACAGACATTCTGGCGCTCTCCGCTTTCTGCCAAGATCCATCTGACATTGGCAATAATGTCACTAGTGCCAGGACCTCTTAAAAATGCAGCTTGTATTTCTACTTGTTCTCTGTCAATGTACTTGTTCCAGTTATTTCTGGATAATCTTCAGGAAGATTTTGATAGTGTGTGATATTAGTGATATTGTTTGATAATTTCCATACTCTGTCAGGTCAGCTATTTTTTGGAAAGAGAATAAATATGGATCTCTTCCAATCAGTCAGCCAAATTGTTCTCCTTCAGATTTCTTGGCACAACTTGATAAGCATATCCAGGGAAGCATCTGTTTATTGAAATATGGCAACTGTAGGTATTGCATCAATTTCTGGGGCTTTATTTTT
Source organism: Elephantulus edwardii (assembly GCF_000299155.1). Lineage (NCBI taxonomy): Eukaryota > Metazoa > Chordata > Mammalia > Macroscelidea > Macroscelididae > Elephantulus > Elephantulus edwardii. Next base: position 8,492,732 of record NW_006399862.1, read on the forward strand.
TGCCAAGTCCTTCAGAGCTTATCATCATTGTCTTTAATCATATGTTGTTTCTTAAAATTCTTTTGTATCAGCCAATTATTCTTGGTACAATGATTCTGTATACTCCTTCTATCTTCTTCCCTCCCCCCGCCCCCCTTCTATCTTCTTCTAATGCTTTCTAAATTACCCAAAGTGCTTGCTGCAGAAGGTCAAGGACTATAGTCTTTAACATAGATTGAAACTTAACATCAAGAAGACAAAGATTCTCACCACTGGGCCAATTGGCAGCACCATGATAGATGGAGAAGAGATATAGTTTATTTGTTCAGCTCCATAATCAATACTCTTAACAGCAGGAGTCAGAAAATTAAAAGACAAATTGCATTGGGAGAATCTGCTGTCAGGGTCTCCAGAGTGCTAAAAAACAACAATGTCAGTCTAAAGACTAAAGTGTGCCTAATTTAAGCCATGGCCTTCATAATCACATGTTATGCTTCAGAGAGTTGGACAGTGACTAAGGATGACAGAAGAATTGATGCCTTTATTCAAAGGCATCAATGGTGGTGCTAGAGAAGAGTCTTGAACATACCATGGACTATTAAGAAAACAAATAGGTCTGTCTTGGAGAGGGTGAAATCAAGTATCTCCTTGGAGATTTTGAAACGTCATCTCACATACTTTGGGCACAGGGCCAGGAGAGACAAGTCCTTGGAGAAGGACATCATGCTTGGAAGGGTGAAGGGACCACACAGGACAGGAAAACCTCAGATGAGATTAATTGATACAGTGACTGGGCAATGTGGGTTGGTGTGTCAGAATTGGTGAGACTGGCTCAGGACAAGTCAGGGTTCAGGACTACTGTACATAGGGTCACTATGTGTCACTGGTGACTCAACAGCACAAAACAACAACATATTTCCATCTATTTCAATCTTTTCATTGTGCTCAAAATATTTTAGGATATAGATGTATCATAACATATGTTACAAGCTATGGCTGACTCTAAGAAGAATGAGAATCCCAGAACATTTGATTGTGCTAATGTGAAACCTATACTTGGACCAAGAGGCAGTTGTCAGAACAGTGCAAGGAGACATTACATGGTTCAAAATCAAGAAGGGGGTCCGTCAGTGTTGTATTCTGTCTCTATACCTTTTCAATCTGTATGTAGAACAGATCATCCAAGACACTGGGCTGTACGAGGAGGAATGTGGCATCAGGATTGGTGGAAGAATCATCAACAACCTGCGTTATGCGGATGACACAACCCTGCTAGATGAAACTGAGGAGGACCTGAAATGCTTGCTGCAGAAGATCCAGGACTGCTGCCTTCAATATGGATTGAAGCTCAACATCAAGAAAACAAAGATTCTCACCACTGGGTCAACTGACAGCATCAGTATGGATGGTGAAGAGATTGAGATAGTTAACGGTTTTAGTTTACTTGGTTCCACAGTCAACACTCTTGGTAACAGCAGCCAGGAAATCAGGAGACAAATCGCATTGGGACAGTCAGCTGTGAGGGACCTTTCAAGGGTACTGAAGAGCAACGATGTCAGGATGGAAACTAAGGTGTGCCTGATCCAGGCTATAGTCTTTGCAGTTATGTGCTATATATCAGAGAGTTAGACAGTGACTAGAGATGATAGAAAGAGAATTGATGCCTTTGAGCTGTGGTGCTGGAGAAGAGTGTTGAATATAACATGGACTGTTAGGAGAACAAACAGGTTTGTCCTGGAGAAGGTGAAGCTGGAATGCTCCTTGGAGTCAAGGATTCTGAAGCTTTGTCTGGCATACTGTGGGCATGTTGCAAGGAGGGACTGGTCCTTGGAGAGGGACATCATGTTTGGCAGAGTGGAGGGGCGGCAAAAGAGAGGAAGACCCTCGATGAGATGGATCGATTCTGTGAGTGGAGTGGTGGAAATGAGTGTGTTTGAGATGGCAAATTTGGCACAGGATAGAATGACATTTGGGGCTCTTGTACCTAGGGTTGCTAAGAGTCGCAAGCGACTCGATGGCACCAAACAACAACAACTCTTTCAAAAGTACGAAAGGTGGGCAAGTTTGTTAAATGAACCTTGGTTTTATTATGTATAAAAGAGGATGAAATATTCTCTCAAGATTAATAAAAAGATTAGATAAAACAAGATGTGTAGATTATCTACCACTCTACCTGATAGAAAGCAAAAGCTGTTGTTGTAAGGTTCTATCTAGCAAGCTCTGCTCTTAGTTACCCTATGTGTATCAGGGGGAAAATAAAAGTACTGCCCGATCTTGAGCCATTATCATCTCTGTCAGTTAATCTCCTAGATAATCTTTCTCTTTGTCATTGACTGTCTCCCAAATCCTTACACAGAGACTGTCTCCTCCTGATAACATACTAAAAATATTGAACATATTGGACTTCTAGTCAAAAGGTTGATAGTTCAAACTCAACTAGCCATTCCTATTAAGATTTACAGCAATAGAAATCCCAGTGGAAGGCTATAATATGTTAGAACTGACTACATGCCAGTGGGTTGTGAAAGAAATGCTTCCTGCTATCAAACGTCATGAAGCAAACTATGGCTCATAGCAACTTTATGCAACAACAGATTTGAAACATTTCCTGTCCTGCGCCATCCGCACCTTCCCTTCCATGAGTAAGTCCACTGTGGTAGTCACAGCACCAGCCCATCTCATTGCTGGTCTTCCTTTTTTTTGCTGACCTTCTGCTTTTTCCAGCATGATGTGCAAGGTCTGGCTCCTTCTGAGAATATGACCAAAGCAAGGGAGATGAAGTTTCAATACCTTTGCTTCTAATAAGCACTTTGGTTGCACTTTCTTCAAGACAAATCCATTTGTTCTTTTGGCAGTGCAAATCCTCAAGACAGATTTGTTTATTTTTTTCAGCAATACAATATTGGACTGTCAGAAGAAATGAATGATTAGTACATCTTTATTCCCATCTTTAGACTTCTCAAATACTCGCTTTGTACAGTTTGTCTCATGTATTTTTTACGTTGATTGAATACAACATTTTGGCATTCCAACACTCAGACTTTACATCAATATTAAATTTCTTCAGTCAGCCAGAGTTATTTGTGGTGATTTTTTTTCATTTTTTTAAATAAAATTTTTATTTTATACTGATTCACTTACAAAGTTAGTATTTATGGTCTTTCTATGAAATATATGGTTACTATATTACTATCAAACTTAAGATTTTTAAAGACATCTTTACATATCTTCTTTTTTTTTCTCTTACAGTGCTTTGCTTACAAAGTTTGTACAGTACACATTGTGTTTCACACTATTCATCATTCATATTGTGTTTCATACAATCATTTACATGCATTATGTTTTATAAAATCTATCAATCACCATTGGACCTTGCCCAATGTTATCCACTCTTTTCCAAGTCCCTGCTGGACCATTTCCTTCACTCCCTTCTTCCATCCACCAAACTGGGTAACCCTGTGTTTTCACCCCCATCTGTCCTTACTCCTCTTTTCTTACCCCTTCCACTTTTGGGTCCCCATGCATGTTTTACTAGTTTTCCCACTATTTTTACAATAATGGTCTTATGCGGTAATTTGACCTCTGTGAGACTGAATTCACTTAGCGTAATGCTCTCCAGTCTCTCCCAAATTATGTAGTATATTTTGAAATCAATGCTCCTGAGTGCTGCATAATATTACATTGTGGGAAGGTACCACAATTTCTTATTCAGTTGTGGTTGTTTTGACTCTTCATTTCAATTTTTATTATCATTGAGGTGGTTTGGCATATGAATTTCTATTTTTGAATGGGCCATTGTTAAAGTGTTCACATCTACTTGGCTTGACAAAAAAAATTGTAAAAGTTGATCTTACAGATTTATTGACTCTAAATTTTTATGTTCTTCATCACAATGCCAGTGCCACCTACATTTTGGTTGAGGACTCTAGATACTCTGGTATTTTCTAGCTTTACATATCCTTCCCTTGCTTTATGAAGTCTTAATTAACAATTTTGATTGGTTCTTATTTTAAATCTCAGATAAATCTTGTGTAAGAAGGGATACATGGTCCAAGATCATTCAGAAGGGAAAAATATTTTTTCACTTAAAATATATATATGCTGCTGTTGATGTTGTTATGTGCCGTCGAGTCGCTTGCAACTCATAGTGGCCCTTTGTACAACAGCCCTAAACCCTGCTCTATCCTGTGCCAATCGCATTGCCTCTGACACACCCATCCCGATTACCCCAGTCACTGAATCAATCTACTTCATAGAGGGTCTTTCCCTCTTGCGCAGTCCCTCCACCCTTCCAAGCATGATGTCCCTCTCCAAGGACCTGTCCCTTCTTACAACATGTCCCCAATATGTCAGACGAAGCCCCAGAATCCTTACCTCCAAGGAGCCGCCCGGTTTAACCCTTTCCAGGATGAATCTGTTTGTTTTCCTGGCAGTCCATGTACATTCAATACTTTATCCAGAACCACAGCTCAAAGGCATCAATTATTCTATCCTCCTTAGTCACTGTCCAATTCTCTGATGCATAACAAGTGATTGAAAAGACCATGGCCTGTATCAGATGCACCTTAGTCTCCAGAGTGGCACCATTGCTCTTCAGTACTTGGAGAGGTCCCTAACAGCCGACTTTCCCATCACAATACTTTTTTTTTTTTTATTTCCTGGATTATGGTGCCAAGAGTGTTGACTGTGGAGCCCAGCAAACTGAAGCTGTGAAAAATCTCAATCTCTTCACCATCCATCCTGATGCTGCCAATTGGTCCAGTGGTGAGAATCTTTGTCTTCTTGACATTGAGCCTCAATCCATATTGAAGGCTGCAGTCCTTGACCTCAGATCCTCCTCATTTTCAGCAAGCAGGGTTGTGTCATCTGCATGCTACTCAATTCAATAAAACTGTATATCTCAGGGGAGTCTCCTCACACCAAAATTCCTCTCACCGTAAAAACCCCACAGTAGCTCCTAGATACCATTCATAGGTTTTCTGAGGCTATAAATATTTATGGAGGGAGATGCCTTTGAGCTGTGGTGCTGGAGAAGAGTATTGAGTGGACCGCTAGGAAACCAAACAGGTTTGTCCTGAAGAAGGGAAAACCAGGCTGCTCCTTGGAGGCAAGGATTCTGAAACTCATTCTGATGCACTTTGAACATGTTGCAAGGAGGGACCAGTCCTTGGAGAGGGATATCATGCTTAGGAGGGTGTAGGAGAAACACAAGAAAGGAAGACCCTCAATGAGATGTATTGACTCAGTGAGTAGGGTAATGGCTGTAGGTGTGTCATAGACAATAAATTTGGCTCAGAATAGAACAGGGGTCAGAGTTGTTGTCCATAGGGTTGCTATGAGTTACAAGTGACTCAATGGCACATAACAAAAACAAACACATTTCAGTGAGTATTTCAACATATACAGCACACTAAGTGTCAATAATTCATGAACCTATCTGTTAACCAGAAGATTGAAGTTCAAGTCCACGCAGTAATGCCTTAGAACAAAGACCTGGTCATCTAATTCTGAACTATCAGCCACTGAAACCCCTAGGGAGCTGAGTTGTTCCTACTCTGACCTACAAGAGGTGACTTGATGACAATCAGTACATGCAGTTCAGATATCATGTTGAACACTGCTCAGAGAGAAGTTAGCACGTTACCTTAGAGAGCTATCCAGAGCGGATTTTCTATTGCTCTGGATATTATTCATAGACTACCCCCATCCCATGACTTCTCACACCCCAATCCCTCACCATAGGTACAACTCATTCAAGCTGTAGATATCTCTAGATATGAAGTCTATCTCATTTTATTTAATTTGTTTAATAGACATTTCTGTAGTGCTTACTCAGGAGCTTCATAAATATTAACCTGTTTAATCCTTAATGGCTGACTCCATTTCCTGGTTCCACTCCTTAAAGGGAAGATGAACTATTTCTGATATCTTCTTCTGTATAGCAGCTTTCAATTTTTTTCCCGTAAATTTCTACTAGTTTATTTGCAAAATCAAAATACATTGTTCTCAAGAGCCCTCTCACCCATCAAATTGTGCAATCTCATGATTAATACCCCCTTCTCTCTGCACATCCTCATCCCTCTGCTTCCATCCTCTCCCACCCCTCTTGGATCCTTATACTCATTCTACAATAATGGTTTTATACAATATCTATCCTTGTGGGACTGAGGTAATTCACTCAGCAAAATGCTCTCCAGTCCCTCCAAAGTTACGTAGTAATTCAGAAAATCATTGTTCCTGCGTGCTGCATAGTATTCCTTTGTGTGAATGTACCATAATTTCTCAATCTTTTCATTTGTAGTTGGACATTTGGGCTGTTTCCATGTTCTTATGATGGTGAATAATTCTGCTACAAACATTGGTGTACAAATTGCCATTTGTACCTCAGTTCTCATTTCACATGCAAGCAAGATTCTACTGAAGATTATCCAACAATGACTGGAACAGTACATCAGCAGAGAACTGCCAGAAGTCCAGGCTGGGTTTAGAAGGGGTCGTGGTACTAGGGATATTGTAGCTGATGTTAGATGGATCTT
>NW_006399862.1:8500011-8514446 GCF_000299155.1 Elephantulus edwardii
GGAGAATTGATGCCTTTGAGCTGTGGTGCTGGAGAAGAGTATTGAATGTACCATGGACTGCCAAGAAAACAAACAGATTCATCCTAAAGAGGGTTAAACCAGGCTACTCCTTGGAGGCAAAGATTCTGGGGCTTTGTCTGACATACTTAGGACATGTTGCAAGAAGAGACAGGTCTTTGGAGAGGGGCATCGTGTTTGGGAGGGTGGAGGGACAGCGCAGGAGGGGAAGACCCTCTACGAGGTGGATTGATTCAGTGACTGGGGTAGTCGGGATGGGTATGTCAGAGGCAATGCGATTGGCACAGGATAGAGTAGGGTTTAGGGCTGTTGTACATAGGGTCGCTATGAGTCGCAAAAGACTCGACGGCACATAACAACAAAACTACAATATTCCAATCACTGGAATAGCTGGGTCATATAGAATTTCTATGTTCAGCTTTTTTGAGGAAGTGCCAAACTGCCTTCCAGAATAGTTGTACCATTCTACAATCCCAACATGTATAAGTGTTCTTTTCTTGCCACATCCTCGCTAACATTTATTACTTGTTGCCCTGTTAAACTTTGTCCCTGTTAGTGGAATGAGATGGTACCTCATTTTGGTTTTGATTGCATCTCTCTTATTGCCAGTGATTTGGAGCATTTCTCATGTGTCTGTTTTCCATTCAAACCAACAGGCTCCTCAGGATGTACACTTTTTCAAGTTAAAGAATCTCATTTATTCAATTGTTTCACAGACTGCATTATTGCAAGTTGCTTCATATCCTCATGCTTTCCTCAGAATGTCCTTTGATTTGTTAATTACTACTTCCAACTTTGCACCTTGACTGGTTCTGGCCTAGAGATGTGTTTTGTTTGGGACAATGTCTTATTTGTTTTTAAAGTAAAAAAAAATAATTGATGAGGATTTGGATGCCTTCCAAGGGATGTATGCTCCCCAGTTTCAAGTTTCCATTATGTTCTATTGTTGTAGTCCCAGCTTGAAATGAAATTATCAAAGAGGAATGATGGCACAACAGTTAAGCACTTGGGTACTAATCAGAAGGCTGACAATTGGAACCCACCAATGACATGGGAGAAAATACCCAGCAATCTCCTGCTGTAAAGATTACAGGCTAGGAGATTCTATGAGACAATTCTATGCTGTCCCACAGGAATGCTATCAATTGAGATGAACTTGAAGGTACACTACAACGAAAACAGCAAAAGTGTTACATTCATAGTTGTTCCTAGATATACTGTGACCTTAGCCTACATTAGGAGGGTGTCCTTTATTCTATCTTGATATCTGTACTTCAAATTCAGATTTATCTATCATAGCACATTTCTTTGCAATTCATTTTTTAATTCAGAAATCAGATGTTCTTCCACACAACTTCAGAAGGTGAATTTAATAATCCTTACCTTTTGCATACAGAATATACTTGCACCAAAGCATTATTAACAGTGTACCCTTTACTGATGCAGAATTGAAAAGAGAGTGTATTCAGTTCAGCATTCTTTTCCATATATCTCTTCTTAACCTATATCTCTTGAGTCTCTTCTTTTCCCTCTCTCTCTTTTCACTATACCTATGCTCTAGTGAGTCATTCTCCTTTTCCCCAAATCATCCCTTTGGATTTCTGAATCTCTTTCCCTTAATTATATACAGCAATTAATCTTTGCCCCAGCTGTGCTAAATCTGGTTGCCACACCAATAATTTCCTCAGCTAACAAAAGACGCTCCAGTTATGAGTAAATTGATTCCATAGAAAGCAGCAAATGCTTATAATAGCAACAAAACATACTTTTCCCACTATAATGACACAACTTATTTTAGAGCTAGATAGAGTGTCTGCATCAGCTCTCTCATTTTACAGATGGAGATATAGAGAAGTCATGTCCATTAAGATAAGCTAGTTGCTGTTCTTTTGACCTTATTTTGTGTCAAAATAGATCTAAGCTCTTTAGGGCTTTAATTGGCTGTTTTGTTTGTTTGTTTGATGTAAATCACTATGACTTTAAGTTACTTTTGGGTGAACTTGAACTAGAAAATTTTTTCTTTTCAGAGGAACACTTTTAACAGCCTGGATCACAGCTATTTAAAGAAGAGCCCCAAGATTAGTATTTCTCAAGTTTATAGATATAAAACTTTGCTATATACAATGTATTAGAATCATTGTAATTTGTATGGAAGATGTGCTAATGGTCTTAGCGTAATTTAAGATTCAGCCTTGTCACAAAGTATTGTTGTTTTTGTTGTTAGATGTCGAGTCAAGTATGAGCCATAGTGACCCTATGACTAACAGACTGTGAACCCTGTCTTATCCTGCACCATCCTCACAATCTCTGACATATGAGCTCATTGTTGCACTTATCGTATCAATACACCCTATTGAGGGTCTTCCTCTCTTTTGCAGTCCTTCCAACTTACCAAACATAATGTTCCTTTCCAACAAATAGCCTTTTCTACCAACAAGTCTACAGAAAGCTTCATCTCCCATACTTTGGACATGTTGTTAGGAGAGGCTATTCCTCTGAAAAGGACATCATGCTTGGGAAGGTGGAGGGTAGGCAAAAAAGGAGAACACTTTCAACCAGATGGATTTACATGGTGAATACTGTGTGAGGACGGCACAGAATAGGACAGAGTTCAAATCTATTGTTCATAGGGTTGCTATGGGTTGTATTTGACTCAATGGCATGTAAGGGCAACAACAGAAACATGCCACAAGTATGTGAGACAAAGCTTTAACATCTTTGCCTCCAAGGAGCACCCTGGTTGCACCTTCTCCAAGAGGTATCTGTCACAATAAAGTAGATAATTGAATTTTGAGGAAGTTTAAACATAATTGACACTGTGATGGGAAAGTTCTAGAAAGCAGGTCTAATTTTTTAAACTGTGAATCTAATCATCTTTGTAATCCTGTTTTGGTGGTGTGATCATTTTTGGCTAATCATCATAAAATTCTTGGTTGAATGGTGGCTCCAAAAGATAAATACACTCAGAAAAGGATCTTTGCAGATGTAACTCTAGAAAGGATCTCTAGATGCAATCATTCTAGAAAAGGATGACCACTAAATACCATGACTTGTGTCTTTATAAGAGACAGAAAAACAGAAGACACCCAGAGACAGCAAAGGGAGAAGACCCCTAAAGAAGGAAGCCAAGATTGGAATATTGTAACTAAGAGCCTAGACGTGTCAAAAACATCACCTGAAGCTAGGACAAAAACATGGAATGGATTCTCCTCGGACTTCCAGAGAGAACCAACTGGGTACCTTGTTATCAGATTTCTGTCCTCCACAATTGCAATCAAGTCCATTTCTTCGGTTTTAAGCCAACAGTTTGTGGTCGTTTATAATGGCATCACTAAGAGACAGTCATAGCATCTAATGGAATTTTTTTTTTTTTACTTTTAGTTAGCACCACTCTCCTCTTTCAAACACACTGTGTTTGCAACATCACAGTTTGTGGCTAAAGGATGTTACACTGTTTCTTTTCTGGGTTTTAACCTCATTTTCTGGAAAGCAGATCCTCTGACATAGAACATTTTGCAAAATTTTAAAAAAAAATAAAAATCTGAAAATGTTTCCAGCTTTGCTAACTGTGGAATCTAATGCAACACTATTACAGAATGATGAAACTGTGGAGTTAGAAAGACCCTAGAAATCATCTAATCTGAAATCATCTAATCATCTAATCTACTTCCAGTCCAGTCTGCACCACCCCATACAGCTTTCATGCAAAAACCAATAAATGAGAAAGCCTCGTTCACAGCATTGTTTTCTTTTGATTGATAATAAAATGGATTATGTGCCACTTCCAGTAATATCTTCAGATTTTATAATAATCGCTGCATTATCCTGTTAAACTGTTGCTGCAGTTCTATGCTTAATAGATTGAAATCTATTATTCATAATGCCATCTTGTTCCTGTTCCAATAACATTATCCTTATGACTAAACTTTTATGGATTCATACTTAATTTCATAACAGAGTGAGAGGACTAAGTATTAGGACAAAGGATTTGTGAATTACATTCAAAGGATACCTTTCAAGCACGTACTATGCTCTTGGTACTTCTCTCAGCACCAGTGGGATTTAGAGGAAATTTAGAGGGTTTGGCTTTTAGTTTTAGGGAATCTATGTACTCGTGTGAATTTTTAGTTTTCCATGAAAGAGGTGCCTTCAAGAAATAACTTTCCCAGGAACATAATAATATCTCCAGGAAGTAATATAGAAGCTCTGGTGTGGTCCTTAAAATGTCATACAACTAATCCAAATGCTGTGAATCTCTGGCAATTCAAATCCACCATAAAAAAAATTAGCAAGAGAAAAATTAGCAATCTCCTCCTGTGCGATTTGCAGCCTTGGACACACAATGGAGGATGAACTCTATAACAATGAGAGAAGAGGTTGTATGTGTAGTGGTTGGGACATGGACTCTGAGGTCAAGCTGTGCTATCCTGTTCTATTTAACTGTGTTATCTTGGATAAGTCAAAGCAGTAGTGCTCTCATTTGCGGATAAAACCAGAACTTCCCTAAAAGAGCTATTTGAAAGATCCTTTTGAATCAGAACAGAAATAACTTAGCACATGGCATATAATGCTCAAAATATTAGCTAATGTTGAAAATCTTTACCATTTAAGTCAGTGAAGTTTCTATATTCAAAACACATCAGAGAACTAGGGTATCAAGGGCAATACACCTATCATCATTGTTGTTTTTGTGTACCATTGAGTCAGAATCAAGCTTACCCTCTAGTGGTTTTTCAGAAGCAGTAAATCGTATAAGAGGAGATTGCCCTTCTTTCTCCAGCTGAGCAAATGGTGGATGTGGTTTTGAACCACATACCTTTGTGTTCATTGGCAGCACAATTCTTTGCTACTTTGCCATCAGAGCTCCCTTGAAACGAAATTTTGGTTAATACCTAGATTTATTGACTAACTGACTGATTGATTGGTGGAGTTTTATTTGTGTGGCTCATTGTTGCCTGTTTGCCTACAAAAATAATCTCAAATTTTGAAGCAGAATCCTAAGAATAAGGTTGGGGATAGTAATCACTATACCATTACCTCTGATTTCATTTATAATTATTTGATTTCCTGCAAAGTCTTTTCTGGATAGAAGACTCCTTTCTTTTGCCTGTCAGTGTTAATTATCCACCTCAGCTCCTCAGACAATGGTCTCCAGTTCTGTCGTCAAATTACTCAGGTCTTCACCTTGTCCTACCTCTAACACCCTTTGTTGTTGCTATTGTAGTAGCTCCTCAGAGAAGGAGGGCACTTAAAACAAAGGGGACCAAGTGTACTGGAGAGACTTGAAATATTTTGTTTGGTTGCAACAATAAAATGAACTAACTGCCAAACCAAATTTGTCTCTCTTGTGGAGTTTTGGGAATTCAGTGGTTAAAATATTCAACACCATCCACTCCATTAGAGGAAAATGAGACAGTCTGCTTCTGTTTACATCCACAACCTTGGAAATTCTGTGGGACAGTTCTACTCTGTCATTCAGGGTCACTATGAGTGTCCACAGAAGAGCTGTGGTATTTTTGTGTTTTTGTTTCTCCTACAGGAAAGAGAACTGATAGCAGAGAAAAAAAAATAGTTTTAACAATGCATCTGCATAATCCAAAAGGATAGAACTATCGTTAATTTGAAATGAAATGTTTTTTAAACAACTATGCAGACAGGCTATTAATAATCATTTTGCAAAGCGAGTGACAGATACCAAAACATATTGGGTTATTAGGGATCCGTGAATTGCTGTCAGTTTGAATTTGTATATATTTTCTCATCACTAAAACTATTGTGATCTAGTTTCCAGGGAAAGAAAATTTTCTGGAAGATAACAACACTGTTAAGTATGTTATGTGAGATTATTTCTATGTATACACGATTAATTAGCTATCTAAAACAGATATTCCAATAATTAATACCAGTGAAAACAAAAGGCATGTGCCTGAAACAATCAGTTAAGGTAGTATTTTCCCTAGAGGCACCTACATGTTGGTATTCATTCTTCAATTAATTTTCAATGTCTAGACTGAGATTCTTTTAAAACATTGATCAAAGATTCTACAACCAGAAGAGGATAAAATAGATGAATGGGACTTTCTAAGAATCAAATCCCTATGCAGATCCAGAAACTTCTCCAACAGGGTCAAAAGGAAAGCCACAGACTGGAAAAAATATTTGGTAATGACATGTCAAACAAGGGACTTATATCTAGAATTTCTACAATACTTGAGCACCACAACAAGATAAAGGTAAATAACCCAATTGAAGAATGGGCACAGGATATGAACAGACATTTCACCAAAAAAAGACATTCAGATGGCAAACAAACACATGAAAAAATGTTCAAAATCCCTAGCTCTAAGAGAGATGCAAATCAAAACCATTAAGAAATATCAACCCACCCCAATAAGAACAGCAAAATTCAACAGAACAGCAAACAACAAATACTGGTAAGGTTGTCGAAACTTATTTACTGTTGGTGGGAGTGTAAAATGGTGCAACCACTATGGAAGACTGTATGGTGCTTTCTCAGAAACTTGCAAATAGAAATACCATTTGACCCAGCAATTCCACTACTGGGAATATACCCTAAAGAAACCATAACTTCCACCCAAGCAGATATATGCTCACTCATGTTTATTGTTGCTTTGTTCACCATAGCAAAGAGTTGGAAACAACCCAAGTGCCCATCAACAAAAAAATGGTTAGAGAAACTCTGGTATATTCACACAATGGAATGCTATGCTGCACTGAAAAACAAGGACTCATGAAATATTAAATAAAATGCGTGACTCTGGAGGACATTATGCTAAGTGAAATATCTCAGTCACAAAAGGACAAATATTGCATAGGAGAAACTGAGAAAGAGGAGATAAATAATGTATACCACATTGAAACAGATGAGGAAGAGAACTATTTAAAAGGGATATATGATTAAGTATTATTGTCAGGACAGGATTCCAGAATGAAGCCTGCATAGTGGAGCGGACTTATGGGGAGGATTGTATAACAATGAAAGAATTTTTCTTTTACTTTTCAAAGAGAAAAGCAATTTGAGAGGCAAGGAGAAGAGTGCAACGGTGAATGAGTGGAATTTCAAAGCCTCTGTAAACTTTCATTAATATTAATTAAAAAAATCAAATAGAAGAAACTTCTGATAATAAAATTTGAATGACTGTGAAAAAAATCATATGACTCCAATATATTAAAGTTGAAACAGACTGGTGGATTATAACCATTGCATTTTTTTAAAAAAATTGAGAAAATACAGAGTAGATCAAAAAACAACCCAAAGTGCAATTAAGAGAAACAAAACCACATTTTCGTGAAGGAGAACTGCCACAAGCTGTCACATCACAGACCCCTCTAGAGTCTTCAGGAAACATTACATTCACTAGTTTTCCAGCTTCTGGCTGTTTTCTGATGCAGCTTAATTCTAGTTTTTCTTGGCCAAGTAACCAACTCAATGCTTTTACGGATTCAAGGAGATGAATGCAAAATAAATACAGGCCTCTGGAAGAATTTGGCTTACCAATAGCACTCTCAACCCCCTCAAGCCAGCTCTACTTTGCTTTTCTCAGTTCTTTTTCAACGTTCTCACAGGGCTCCTGAGATACTTTCAAAATGCATTGCACATTTGAATAGAACATAAGCAAATAAGAATAGAAAACCTTGTAGAGGGATGTGTACAACTGGAAAGGCTTTCCAGGCTAGAGGGGGTGTGGGCCAGAACATTTAGCTTTGCAAAGTAAAAAGCAACTAGCCTGGATCAATTGCCCAAATCAGGTGAGAAGACCATGGAAAAACAGAGCAAAAAGAAGGATATTTACCACCCATTCTCTACTTTGCAGAGCAGGAACCTGGTCCTTTGTTTGGGTTTAATTTATTTATAATTAAACAATAACAAAAACAAGAAGAACATTGCAACTGTGAGCCATAAAACAGTAGATTTTTCTGAAACTATTTCAGAACTTCATTGATGGAGGGAAGTAGACAAAAATAAGTAATAGAAAGATTTAGGGGGTGATGTAAGAGATCCAGTTCATTCATATTGCCTTATTGTTGTTATTAGCAGCAATGATGACCCATAGTGACCCTTTGAACAACAGATCTAAACCCAGCCCTATCCTGTGCAGTCCTCATCCTTCCTGACACACTAGAGCCCAGTGTGGCAGTCACTTTATCAATCCATCTTGCTGAGGGTCTTTCTTTCCTTTGCAGACCCTCTGCTTTTCTGAGCATCATATCCCTTTCCAAGAAATAGTAGCTCCTAGCAACATGTTCAAAGTATGATAGGTGAAGCCTCATCATTCTTGCCTTCAAAGAGCACTCTGGATGTACCCTCTCCAAGACATATTTGTTTGTCCTTTTGGCAATCCGTGTGATGTTCAGTACTCTTCTCCAACACTACAGCTCAAATTTATCACTTGACTAAGACTCATAGCAAGCCCATGAACAACAGACCCTTGCCCTATTCTGTGCCATCCTCCTGATCTGTCATGCTCAACTACATTGACACTCATTGTGCCAGTAAATCTTATTGAAGGTCTTCCTCTCTTTCACAGATCTTCCACCGTTCCCAGCATGACTTATCTTTCCAAACACTCATTCTTTCTAACAACACAACAAAGTATGTGAGTTAAGTTTCAGCATCCTTGTCTAAGGAGCACTCTGGTTGCATTTCCTCCAAGATAGATTTGTTTGTTCTATTGGTAGTCCATGGTATATTCAATACTCTGTCAAGACTGTGATTCAAAGGAATCAATTCTTCTTCAGTCTTCCTTATTCATTGTCCAACTTTTCATATGCATCTTGCTTTACTTATGAGAGAATTGAAGCCAGACCCTTTGATGTCGTTATACATTCACTGTCCTCCGTAATTACCCAGAATTATTCCTTCTTTCTGCTTTTAGCAGCTTTCAAGTTTCTCCTTTAGTGAGATTTCAAACAATGTACTGAACGTGGCAACTGAATTATTACAGTCAGTTATCTGTGTGTTCTGTGGGAAATTTAAAATTGGCTTGGGTTAAAATGGGAAACTGCTCACTAGATACAAGAAAATCTTAGGAGATGTAGCAATTCTATCTGGTTCACATAATAATGGCAATAAAGAAGAAACTGAACTCCCCTCCTCTTGCAAATAGCTAAAAACAATTTACGGGTATTCTTATTAATCTTCACAGACTGGCTGTAGCCATTTTACTAACTGAAAACCTCAGTCACAGAGGTCATGGGCTGATAGTGGAAACGCAGGCACTAGGGTGGGAAGCTGAAAACTATTTCACTATCTCTTGGTGTTGCTCTTTGGTCTTGGGCAAACATAGAATCTCTCTGACCCACTGTTTCTTCATCAGTACAAATGGGATTGAAAGAGGTGATCTTTCAAAGAGCTCTGGTGGTACAATGATTAAGTGCCTGGCTGCTAATCAAAAGGTCGGTGGTTCAAACCCACTAGCCACTCTATGGGAGAAAAGAACTGATAACATGTTTCTGTAAGGATTACTGTCGTTGTTGTTATGATGCACTTTTGAGTGAGAACTGACCCATAGCTGACCCTCCAGCTAATTTTCAGAGGCCCTAAATTGCATGGGAGGAGATTGCCCATCTTTCTCCTGAGAAGCAGCTGGTGGATTCAGTGTACCTTCAGACTGACAGTGCAGCTCTTTACCACTAGGTCACGGGATTGCAGCCTAGGAAACCGTACAGGGCAGCTCTACTCTATCTTCTGGGGTCAGTGTGAGTCAGAAACAGTTTGATGGCACACAACAATGAATGACAAAGGCAATTTCTCTTCATAGGCAATTTCTAAGTGAATTCACACAGCTTAGATTTTTCCTCTCTTGAAACACTTCTAATAGTCTTCCCCTTAAGACTCTGTAAATTCACTGATATTTAAGATTTCCTTTTGTTGTAAATTTCCTTTTTCTACTCTTTTATCTAAGATAAATGAAGAAGGCAGTTATTCTTTCCTGTCTCTAAAACAGGCCAACCAATAAGGGTACAGAGAATAAAGCAGTAATTGCACCTATTAATCCTTATTTATCCCTGGTGGAATCCTACTAGCCATTTTCAGTTTCTTTGGAGATCTAACATCATCCCTGTCCCCTTACTCTAAGCATCTTACCTTCTGCTACCTCAGCTGGAAGCTGTTTATTCTGAGTTCTTTCAATGCTCTTCCTTCAAGATATTTCTGCTCTTTCTTTAGCCTTTCTTCACACCTCCCCCCGCCCCGCCCCCATCTCCAGTACAACCTTAAGCCCAGTTTAGGGGGAAAAGAGCACCATTGTCATTGCAACCAATCATCCATTTTGCATTTACTTTGATGCTCAATTTTTCTCTGTTAATGAGTCTCATATTTAACTGCATGTTAGAATCACTGGGGAGATGCTATAAGTAATACAGATTTCCATCCTAATCAAAATAACTTAATCAGAATCTTTACATAGAGTATTGCAGTATTCGAGGTAAGTTTATGCTTAGAAAGAGTCATTAAGCAGTGTTCCAGGTGTTTGCTTGATTAATTATTCTTTTTTTTCTTTTCTCAGCTTTAACCATTATAGTGGCTCCTTCCTTACAACCTGCAAACGTGCTTAGCCCTCCATTATCTTAATAAAAACCCATTCCTACATTTCTTAAGCTATGCTTCTTCTATTCTACTTCAATTTATCAGGAATGCTTCTCTTTCTGTTGTTGATAGGTGCTGTTGGGTTGAATACAACTCACAGTGACCTTATGAACAACAGATCAGACTCCTGTCTTGTCCTGTGCCATCATCATCATCTCTGGTATGCATGAACCCATTGCTGCGGTTACTGTGTCAATTCATCTCATTGGGTATTCCTTTCTTTCACTGACCCTCTGCCCTTCCAAGTATGATACTCTTTCCCAAGAAATAGCCTCTCCTAGGAACACAACAACAACAAGCAACATGTCCAAAGTATAAGAGACAAAACCTTGCCATCCTTGGCTCCAAGGAGCACTCCGGCTGCAACTTTTCGAATACATACCTGTTTGTTCTTTGGCAATAAGCAATCCCAAAGTGGTTTTTGTTTTGAGATCACCAAGTGGCCAGTGAAATCCCTTAGCTTCCATCCTTATTAGGGCCTGTTGTTCTTTATCACCACTGTCTATCTAGAATTCACTCCTCCTTGACAGCTATAATTTTCACTCTCTTGATTTCTTTCCTAGGTCCCCAGTGGTTTTTCTAAAATTGTATTGACATCTGCATGAGTAGCTGCCTCTCATAATGCTGTTTTACCAAAGACTGATGAGTCTATTCAAACTCATAGTGACCCTCCATCAGGTTTCTGAGGCCATAAATCTTTACAGAGAGTGGTTGCCCATCTTTTTCCCATGAAGGAGCAGGTATATTTGAACTGCTGACATTTCAACAGTTCAGCACATACGATGACGTTAACAGCATAATGTCACGCACTATACCATCAGAGTTCCTTTATTTTTTTCTTGATTGTTCCCACGTCTTTGGTTTGTGACTACCTGTTAAGTGACTGCCTAACTTACCTTACCTCACGTAATCCTTACCTTACGTAAATGACTTTGAAGTTGGCATCTCTCTTCTAAGTTCTGGCATTGTAAATTAACTTCATTAGGAGATATCCTTAAACTAAACCTGCAAAAATGAACTCGCCCTTTTTTTTTACCACTCCACTCTTTCTCTATGATTTATCTTCCACTTATTCTAGCATCATTGTCTCACCAGTTCCCTGGTCTTGAAGATTTGGTTATTTGTCATGTTACCCCTCTTCCTATTATTCATTCCCGGTGTTCTAAGGTAGCAGCAGTCAAGAAATCAAAGACATGTTACACTGGGGAAAAGATCAAAGTTTACCTGATCCAGCCCATGGTATTTTCAGTTTGTTTCCTGTGCATCTGAGAGTTGGACAAAGAATAAGGAAGACAGAAGAATTATTAATGCCTTTCAATTGTGATGATGATAAAGTATATTGAATATAGTATGAACTGCCATAAAAACAAATAAATTTGTTTGGAAGAAGTGTACACAACCAGAGTGCTCCTTAGAAGAAAAGATGGTGAAACTTCTTCTCACTTACTTTAGGCATATTTTCAGGAGAAACTAACCCTTGGATAGAGGCATCATGCTGGGAAGGCTAAAGTAATAGCAAAGGCAAAGACCCATACCAAGACGACCCACAACAGGCTTGGATAAGACAGATCACGAGGATGGCATAGGGGAGCACCCTACTGTTCATAGGGTTGCTTTGAGTCATAGCCAACTTGACAGCACCTAACATAAACAACAACAAACATTCCATGAGTTACCGTCTTGTTTTGTTTCAATTTTTAACATTTTATCTCTCTCACTTCTGATTGGCACTCAAGCACTTATTTTAAGGCATATAGTCATTGTTCCACGATGTCATCCCAAATTCCCAGTCAAAATTAACCTTCCTTTCTTTGATAATCCCAAAGCACTCCTTAGGTCTATGATATTTACACATTCTACTTTTTAATATAATACTGCATATGCAATTTAACTACTTGTAAATTCCTCAATGACAGAGATCTTGTCTCTTTTTTGGACAGAAGTGACGTAAAAAACAAGGGACATACTTTAGCACCTATCTGAGTAAGCACACACACACATACACACAGACATACTCCATTCCTATAATACAATGGAACTGACTACGGTGACTTAGTAGGCCAAGAGGTGTGCTGACAAACCAAACACAAGTAGATAGAATCTACCAGCTGCTTCTTCCAGGCTATATACAGCTTCTGAAAACCTTCAGGAAGGTCAGCTATAAATTGATTCTAACTTGACAGCAATGAGAGAGTAATGAGAGCAATGAGAGACATCATAAGGTGTAATGGTGGTATAGGAGTTTGTAAACATAGGCAATGTGCTTTTGTAACAACAACTGTTAGAGTACCAGTGCCTAGTTTATGTGCTGTTGTTGTTGTGTACCATAGATTTGGAACGGACCCAGAGCTGACCCTCTAGTGGGTTTTCGGAGGTAGTTAATTGCATGGGAGGAGATTGCCCATCCTTGGTCTTGCTTTCGGGACTATGTGTATTCTTTCTTTAAAACAGATGAGGAGAATAACTGTCTGAAAGGAAAATAAGATTATGCATTATATGTGTGAGAACAATCTGTGTGCTAGAGGAGAAGTGAGGGTGGAAGAAATTTGCAACAAAAAATAAAAGAGTAATAAATTTTTACGACTCCCAAGAAATCTGTAATATCAGTATTGTAACTGGTGCTCAAACTAATAAGTGATGTATTCAACCTGACAATTAATAATTAAAGTACAATTAGTAATGAAAGATCAGGGAACAGGTCCAGGTCTGAAAGTTCATGCTCTCAATAGCATGTGACTGCATTAGATTTAATTGGCCCTGTGATCACACACTGGGAGTTGGGGGACCATAGAAGATGACTTTATGCCTGGGAGATGTGTCATAGATCTTAGACAGCTGTGACATTAATGTAAAGTAGTTAAATGTACTTTCTGATCTCCTACCATTGAGATTGACAGTCTCTGGAACCCAAGGCTGTTTCCATAGAGTCACTAAGAGCCTGGATCTACCCAGTTGCAGTAAGTGAGTTCGAGTCTCACTTTGAACTCCCACAGTTTTTGAAACTCTCAGTTACGGAGTTAACTTGAGCAGCAAGTATTACAGAGGGCTACTTTTCATTTGCAGAATTTGAGGAAACTCTTCAAACATTCTAGCTCCCTGATATGTCAGTCTATTACTTATAATATCACTTGCCATCCCTAAAGCATAATCTTTAAGATTTCCCATCTAAAATGGCCAGAGACTTGGCTTAGACTTAGACTTGATATGTTCTCTCAGGAAGAAATAGTTTACCATCTTGCCATCTTTTCTGTGATACTTATGTTCACAGACAACTTCTATCCATGATTTAGTCAATTGACAGGCACAGGAGTCTATGTCCTCTACATAACACCCTCAAGTCTTTGGGAATCTAGGCAGTATTTTCTTGTAAGTAGAAATCAATACTAGTTTACAACCAACTTGAGAGCAAATGAACACGTTCTCTCTCAAATCGGTTTTAACATCTTTCTAGATAGCTGACTTTGAATGCAAATTATAGTTATTTCACAAAAATAGTGTGAATTTGAATTGCTTATTGGCAGACACAGAATTTAATGAAACAACATATGAGCAAAAGCCTATGGTGATGAAAGAAGAAGTTCAAACTGTTTTGAGGGAATTGGCAAAAAATAAGGCTCCACATGGTACACCAAGTGATATATTTCAACTAACAGATACTGCCTTAAATGTGCTAACCAAGTTGGGTCAAGAAATCTGGAGGACAACCACTTGATCAATTGGTTGGAAGAGATCTATATTTGTTCTCAATCCAAAGAAAGGAGAACCAACAAAGTGTGGAATTTCGCACAATGGAATACTATGCTGCATT
>NW_006399862.1:8516081-8524783 GCF_000299155.1 Elephantulus edwardii
AGTCTATGTGTTTCCTACTGCCAAAGGGGCCCTTTAGAGTAGTGAGAGAAGACCTTCACCCTGAAACCTACAGAGTCCCTTTTCAGCAGGAAGTAGATAAGAGAATAAGCCATCCCCTTTTCCTTATGAATCAGGGTGAAGTCTCTCTCAGGGAGGAATGATAGGGAATGGCAAAGGACACACTGACAAAGGAGATTAAGCAGAACTGGCTTTGACAAGGACTGTGGCAATTGGACAATCAAAACAGACATTGAGGGGGAAGAAGAGTGAACTGGGTAGGAGAGTGGAGAAAACAGTGCAACAATGAATGAATGAAAACCCAAAATCTCTGTAAATGTTCATTAAACCTAATAAAAGTTAATAATAATAAAAAACTGTATCATTGATATCACACACAAGCAAGATTCTGCTGAAGATTATCCAAAAATGAGTGGACCAGCACATCAACAGAGAACTGTCAGAAATACAGGCTGGATTTAGAAGGGGTCATGGGTAGTAGGGATATTGTAGCTAATGTTGGATGGATCTTGGCTGAAAATAGGGAGTACCAGAGGATTGTCTATCTGTGTTTCATTGATTATGTAAAAGCATTTGACTGTGTGGATCACAACATACTGTGGCTGACTCTGAGAAGAATGAGAATCGCAGAACACTTAATTGTGCTAATGCGAAACCAATACTTGGACCAGGAGATAGTCATCAGAACAGAGCAAGGAAACACTGCATGGTTCAAAATTGGGAAGGGCGTAGGCCATGGATGTGTCCTATCTCCATACCTTTTCAATCTATATGCAGAAAAGATTATCCAGGAGGCTGGGCTGTATGAGGGAAAATGTGGCATCAGGATTGGAAGAAGACTGATGAACAATCTACATTATGCAAATAACAGAACCCTGCTTGCTGAAACTGAAGAGGACCTGAAGTGTTTACTGTAGAAGGTCAAGGACTGTAACCTTCAATATGAATTGAGGCTCAATATCAAGAAAACAAAAATTCTCATCACTGGGTCAACTGGCAGCATCAGGATGGATGGTGAAGAGATTGAGATTGGTAAGCTTTAGTTTGCCTAGCTCCACAGTCAACATTCTTAACACCAGTAGCCAGGAAATCAAAAGACGTATTACAATGGGAAAGTCTTCTGTTAGGGACCTCTCCAAAGTACTGGAGAGCAATGGTGAAGACTAAGCTGTGCCTGATACAGGCCATGGTCTTCGCAATCACTCGCTATTCATCTGAGAGCTGGACAATGACTAGGGATGATAGAAGGAGAATTGATGCTTTTGATCTGTGGTGTTAGAGTAGAGTATTGAATATACCATGGACTTCTAAGAAAACAAACAGGCTGCTCCTTAATGGCAAGGATTCTGAAATTTCGCCTGAAATATTTTGGACATGTTGCAAGGAGGGACCAGTCCTTGGAGAAGGACATCATGGTTGGGAGGGTGGAGGGGCAGTGCAGGAGAGGAAGACACTCTATGAGGTGGCTTGATTCAGTGACTGGAGTAATCGGGTGAGTGTGTCAAA
Organism: Elephantulus edwardii; assembly: GCF_000299155.1. Lineage (NCBI taxonomy): Eukaryota > Metazoa > Chordata > Mammalia > Macroscelidea > Macroscelididae > Elephantulus > Elephantulus edwardii. The sequence continues at coordinate 8,517,606 of NW_006399862.1, forward strand.
GACAGTGAGGTTGACACAGATAGAGCAGGGTTTAGGGCTGTTGTACACAGGGTCACTATGAGTTGCAGGTGACTCGACATAACAGCAACAACAACATTTTTAAGAAGACTTAAAGACGTGTTTTATTTTGAAAAGGACATAGTGATTATCTGTTAAAGAGAATTGAATTCAGCTACTTTGCAGTTAGGTGATTTGTGATTATACCAGAGAAAAATGGAAATAATTGTTATTGCTAATTAAGTTTAGATGATCTTGTATATGCTTAAGCATAAGTGTTTAGATGCTCTTTAAATCCCATTATTATTTTAAGTCTTATTCACAGATACGGGTGATTGGAACATGGAATGTAAGAAGTATGAATGTTGAAAAATTGGATGCTGTTAAGGAAAAAATGGGATGCAAAGATATTAACATACTAGGCATTGATGAGGTGAAATGGGTTGACATGGGACATTCTGAATCAGGTAATCATATGCTCTACTACGTCAGAGATAACAATCAGAGCCAAAGAGGAGGAAATACATGATTTCTAGCAACTTTTGCAGTCTGAAATTGATTAAACATGCAACCAAAATACATTAATAATAATGGGTGCCTAGAATGCTAAAGTTAGGAACAAGAAAAAAAAAAACTATCAGAATTCAGAAAACATAGACTTGGTAACAAAATGAGCCTGGGGATAAAAAGAATCAAATTTGTAAAATTGATGATTAATTCATTGCAAATACCTTTATAAGAAGTAAAAATGGCAATTACATGCATGGACCTCACCTGATGATCTGGACAAGAATAATAAAGTTTACATCTGTGGAAAGAATCATTGGAGAAGCTCAATATCAGCTGTGAAAACTAGACCAGGTGCTGACTGAGGAGAAGATCATCAACTACTCATACACAAGTTCAGTTGAAGCTAAAGAAAACTAAAGAAGTCCTGCAAGAACCAAAATTTGAATTTGAGTCTATCTCACCTGGTTTTAAAAACCATTTCAAGAACAGGTTTGAAGACTTGGGCATTAATGAGTAAAGACAAGAGACCTGTGAAAGAATATTAAGAATATCATCCATAAAAATTGCATAAGGTCATTACAAAAAGAGAAGGAAGAAGAGACCAAAATAGATGCCAGTAGAGACTGAATAGTGCACTAGAGTGCCAAGAAGCCAAAGAAAAGAGAAGTCAGGAAGTTGAGGAGCTGAACAGAAGACTTCAAAGGGCAGTTTGGGAAGGCAAAGTATTATAATGAAGTTTTAAGAGCTGGAATTGGGAAATAAAATTTGCACAGTCTTCTTTACGCTGAAGGAACTGAAGAACAAATTCAAGCCTCATGCTACAACACTCAAGAATCCTATGGGCAGAATATTGAATGATTCAGGAAGCGTCAGAAGGTGAAAGGAATACACAGTTACTTTACCAAAAAGAACTGACTGACAGAAAAATTTCATGAAACATCATATGACCAAGAAGCAGCGATAATGAGGGAGGAAGTTCAATCTACTTTGAAGGAATTAGCAAAAAATAAGACCCCAGGAATTGATAGAATACCAGTTGACATATTTCAACAAAGAGATTCTGCCCTGGGTGTGCTCACTAGGTTGTGCCAGGAAATCTGGAGAACAACTACCTGGCCAAATGACTGAAGAAATCCATATTTATTCTCATTCCAAATAAAAGGTGATCTGACAGTGTGCAAATTATCAAACAATAGCACTAATACCACATGTAAGCAAAATCCTACTGAAGATTAAAAAAAAAAAATTACTGGAACATCAGCAGAGAAGTGCCAGAAATACAAGATAGGATTAGAAGAGGCCGTGTCATTAGGGACATTATTGCGAATGTCAGATAGATCTTGTCTGCAAGCAGAGTACCAGAGCAATGTCTATCTGTGTTTCATTGACTATGCAAATGCATTTGGCTGTGTGGGTCACAATGAATTGTGGATGTCAGTCTAGAGATCAAGGTGCACCTAATCCAGGCCATGGTCTTCACAATTACTTGCTATGCATCAGATAGCTGGACAATGACTAAGGATCACAGAAGAAGAATTAATGCCTTCGAATTGTGGTGCTGGAGAAGAGTCTTGAACATACCATGGATTGCCGAGAAAACACATAGGTTTCTTTTGGAGAGGGTGAAACCAAGTTTCTCCTTAGAGGCTAGGATTTTGAAGCTTCATCTCACATGTTATGGGCACATGGCCAGGAGACACTGGTCCTTAGAGAAGGACATCCTGCTCAGAAGGGTGGAGGGACAGCACACAACAGGAAGACCCCTGATAAAATGGATTAATACAGTGACTGGGGCAATGGGGGTTGGTGTGTCGGAACTAGTGAGACTAGCTCAGGACAGGGCAGGGTTGTGAGCTGCTGTACATAGGGTCGCTAAGGGTCACAGGCAATTCGATGGCACATAACAAGAACAACCTTGAAAAGTATGGGAATCCCAGAGCACTTGATTTTGAACATGTGAAATCTATACCAGGACCAGGAAGCAGTTGTCCGAACAGAGCAAGGAAACACTTCATAGTTTAAAATCAAGAAAGTAGTTTTTCAGGGATTTGTCCTGTCTCCATAACCTTTTTTTTTTTTTAATTACTAGTTTATTTTCGTGGTTGCTGTAATTCCTGAACACTGGGACACTGATGTGCCAAACATGGTAATGGGTACCCATGGTGGACAGTGTTTGCTGGAGCTTCCCTACTAAAACAAGCCTGGAAGCAGGAGTGGCATCCACTTCTGAAATGGCTTGCCTCGGGAAATTGTATGTATGAACAGTGCTCAGGCCTTTCATTCATAGTGTCGCTATGAGTTGTCTACGACTCGATGGCACAACAACAACTAGTTTATTTACAAAATTAGAATACATTGTTTTCAATGTATTTCAAGAACAAATTCTTTACATTTCCTTCACACCCCACGCATCAAATTGTACAACTCCATGATTAATTCCCCCCTTCCCCTGCACATCCTCATCCCACTGCTTCCACCCTCTCCCACCCCTCTTGAATCCTTATACTCATTCTACAATAATGATTTTATACAATATTTATCCTCATGGAACTGAGTTCGTTCATTCAGCATAATGCTCTCCAGTCCCTCCCAAGTTAAGTAATAATTTACAAAATTATTGCTCCTATGTGCTGCATAGTATTCCATTGTGTGAATGTACCATAATTTCTCAATCCATTCATTTGTGATTGGACATTTGGGCTGTTTCCATGTTCTTGTGATGGTGAATAATGCTGCTCTGAACATTGGTTTATAAGTCTCCTTTAGTCCTCAGTTCTCATTTTCTCAGGGTTGACTTTCAAAGATTTTAATGCATTCTTAGAGAAGAGACAATATGCTCCGAGGGCACAGTGGTCAAGTGCTTGACTTCCAGTCCAAAGTTTCAAGCTTATTGGCCACTCTATGAGAGAAAGACCACTTTCCAGCTCAGTAAGATTGCTATGGTGCTTTTGTTAAGTACCATGGAGTTGGAATTGATTCATAGCTAACCATCCAGCAGATTTCCAGAGGCACTTAATTGCATGGGAGGAGATTGCTCATCCTTCTCCTGCAGAGCAGTTGCTGGATTTGAACAGAGTACCTTTGGGTCAGCATTACAACTCTGTGCCACTAGCCACCAACACTCATCAATAAAGATTCCAGCCTTGGAAATACCACGAGAAGTTCTACTTTTGTGCAACAATAATCTTTTTAAAATTTATTAATTTTAATGAAGGTATACAAAGACTTAGGGTCGATTAATTCATTGTTGTACTTTTCCCGTGCCCACCCCCTCCACACCAATTCACTCTTCTCCTTGAAAAGTTAAAACAACAACAACAGCAAAAAACCACAACAACCAAACTCATGAGAAGAATTGCATTGGAAATGTCAGCTGTGAGGGACTTCTCAAGATTACTGAAGATCAACAATGTCAGGCTAGAGAATAAGGTGCTCCTGTGATCAGGGCTATAGTCTTGGTAATTACGTGCTATGTGTCAGAGAGCTGGACAGTGACTAGGGATTATAAAAAAAGAATTGATGCCTTTGAGCTGTGGTGCTGGAGAAGAGTGTTGAATATACCATGGACTGCTAGGAAAACAAACAGGTGTGTCCTGGAGAGGGAGAAGTTGGGCTGCTCCTTGGAATTCAGGATTCTGAAACTTTGTCTGACATACTTTGGGAATGTTGCAAGGATTGGTCCTTGGAGAGAGACATCGTATTTAGGTGAGTGAAGGGACAGCACAGGAGCAGAAGACCCTCGATGAGATGGATCAATTCTTTGATTGAGATGATGGGAATGAGTGTGTAGGAGACGGCAAGGTTGACACAAGATAGAGAGGCATTTAGGGCCTTTGTACATAGAGTCGCTATTAATCGCAAGCGTTTCAATGGCATATAACAACAACAACATTCTTCATTATGCCTGGGATGTTTTCTCCTAGTAATTCTTCCACAACTTTTTCAGTGCCTTTGCTTGCTTCTTCCTGCCTTGAGATTCCTAGGATGTGCATGTCATTTCTCTTGATGGTGTCCCACATTATTCTTAGTTTTTCTTCTTTTTCCATCTTTTTTGAGTCTGCTTTTTGCTCTAGCAGATCAGTGGTGACAATTCTATCTTCTATTTCACTGGTTCTGTGTTCCATCTCTTCAATTCTGCTCATGTGTCCCTCTATCATGTTGACAGCACCTGAAACATTGGACCTCATATTTTAGATTGGGGTGTCTTGTTTTTCCAATGCTGCTAATGCCTCGTTTGTTTTATTTGCATTGTTCTGAGTGTTGTTGTTTTTTTTAAAGCTCCTCCTGGTTTTTGCTTGTAGTATCCTGTAATTCTTCAAGTTTTCTTTCATCCATTGAAAATATTCAATCATTATTCTTTTAAATACTGTGTCAGAAAGTTTCATCAGACTTTCTGGCTTCAGAAAATCCATTGATACTGTGTCACCTTTTGGGGGTGACATCTTGCTTTGCACTGTGTAGTGTGTGGAATAGCTTGCTTTCTTTGAGACATTGATATGTTCTTGATCTGAAGACAATGCTCTAGAAATCAGTTGGGCAAGCTTCCCTATTTGTGTTTTTCTCTGAAATTGTGACTCAAGGGAAAGGTCAGTTCAGGGTCTGTGAGAGCAACCTCTTATATGTAAGTCAGATCGAAGTGCTCTGGTTTAAAGGCAAGTTGATTGACTGGATGTGTAGGCACAGGTGTGGAGCTGAATAGGGGTAAGAGCAGGCATGGGGTGGGGGTAGGCAGGACCTCATTCAGACCTCAGTTGTCCGGCTGTGCTCACAAGTGTCCCTACTCAAATTTCAGCTGGCTCCCACCCAGTGGTCTCACTTAGTGGTTGCAGCCTAGTGAGCCTTACCCAGATGCCCTCGCACAGCAGCCTTTGCCCAGCAGGGCCCTGGGTCCAGTGGACCCGACCTCCGGCAGGTCTGCAGTGTCTACAAACTTTCAGTCAATTTCCCACTGGCCCGCTCACTCTTGGGCACTCTCCCAGGCAGTTGACGGTGCCCAGGAAAATTCAGATAAATTCCTACCAGCCTGCCTGTTCTTTAGGCAGTTGGCAGAGCCCAAGAAAGCTCAGCCAAATTCCCACCAGTGGGCTCACTTTTGGGTGCTCTTCCAGGTATTTGGCAGTGCCCAAGAAAAATTCCTACTGGCCCACCTGATCCTGATCATGGGTGGTCGGCAGGGGCACAAGAAAACTCAGTCAAAATCCAATAGACCCACTAGCCAATTTCTCACTAACCTTTCTCCTAGGAAGGGGTCCCACAGCAGCTCAGCTGGTGTCTTCCGGCTTTGACCAGGCCTGTGGTATGGCCGTGGCATGGCTCTATGTTCCTGTAGCTCCAAAACTAATTGTCCCAACAAAATTTCTGGTTCAAATTCCTACTGTCCACATTGTGCCATGTCGATCAGTCAGTCTCTGTGTGGCATGAAGATCTCTCTAGTAACCTGTCTCTATGCAGCTTGCTGCTACTCGTGTTCTTCACACCGCTCTCTCCACTGCCACCATCTTAGAATCTGAAAATCTAATTTTTAAACTATATGTGGAACAGATCATTTGAGAGGCTGGGCTTTATGAAGAAGAGTAAGCATCAGAATTGGAGAAGACTCATCAACAACCAGGGTTATACAGATGACACAACCTTGCTTGCTGAAACTGAGGAGGACCTGACATGTCTGGAATAGAAGGTGAAAGACTGTAGTCTTCAATATTACTTGAAGCTTGATATCAAGAAGACAAAGATTCTCACCACTGAGCAATTGGCAGCACCATAATAGATGGAGAAGAGATTGAGGTTTTTAATAATTCCAACATGCTTGATTCCACAATCAACAATCTTGGCATCAGTGGTCAGGAAATCAAAAGATTATTTGCGGGAGCTCTGGTGGCCTAGTGGAAAGGAGCTGCAACTACAATCCCAGAGGCTCACGGTTCAAATCCACCAGATGCTCTGCCGGGGGAAGGAGGAACAATCTCCTCCTATACCAGTCAGATCTGATTTGACGGTACACTCACACAAAAATAATAAAATTTAAAAAATTAAAGATTATTTGCATTAGGAAAATCTGTCATCAGGGTGTCTCTGAGTGTAACTCTGAGTGTGATAGAGAAATACTGCTTTTCTGGAGAGTAAGGTGTGATCTGAATTTCAGAGCCATCTCAGGAAAAGGTTTGAGGCCTTGGACACCAATAAGCAAAGACCAGATGAGTTGTGGGAGGATGTCAAAGGTATCATACAGGAAGAGTGCAAATGGTCATTACAAAGACAGAAGAGGAAGAAAAGACAAAAAAATGGATGTCAGAAGAGACTCTGAAGATTGCACTGGAGTGTAGAGAAGCCAAAGCACAAGGAAGAATTCAAGATAATAAAGAGCTGAACAGAAGATTCCGAAAGGCAGCTTGGAATGACAAAGCAAAATATTACAATGAAATGTGCGAGGAGCTAGAGTCAGAAAATCAAAAGGGCCGAACTCTCTCAGTATTCTTAAGCTCAAGGAACTGAAGAACAAATTCAAACCTAGAGTTGATATAATCAAGGATGCTTTGGGCAGCATATTAAATGATCCAGGAAGTATTAAAAGAAGATGGAAGGAATATATTGAGTCATTATATAGAAAGGAATTGGCAGATACAGAATAATTTAATGAAATAACATATTAGCAAGAGCCTATGGTGATGAAG
>NW_006399862.1:8526231-8535297 GCF_000299155.1 Elephantulus edwardii
GAGGCAGTGCGGTTGGCGCAGGATAGAGCACGGTTTAGGCCTGTTGTGCATAGGGTCGCTATGAGTCTCAAACAACTCGACGGCACATAACAACAACAACCACAAGGTGTGATTGATCCAGGTTGTGGTCTTTGCAGTTACTTGCTATGCATCAGAGAGCTGGACAATGACCAAAGATGACAGAAGAATAATGGAGGACTCAATAATAATGAGTTCTAGTGGTGGAGAAGAATACTGAACATACCATGGACTGCGAAGAGAACAACCAGTTTTGTCCCAAAAAGAGTGAAATGAAGTGGCTCCTTGGAGGCAACGATTTTGAAATTTTATCTTTCATTCTTAGGGCATGTTGCCAAGAGGGATCAGTCCCTAGAGGAAAACATCATTCTTAGAAGGATGGAGGGACAGCACAGGATAGGAAAGCCTTAGATGAGATAGATTGACACAGTGACTGGGATAAAGTGGTTAGGTGTGAGATTAGCTCAGAATAGGGCATGGTTTAGAGCTATTGTGCATAAAGGGTCGCTGTGAGTCACAGGTGACTCAGTCAGTGACACATAAAAACAACAAAATACATTAGCAGATCATGAATCCTAATCTCAAATTCATTGCAGTTGAATGAGAATTGACTCATTGCTGATTTTGCAATGGGTTTTCAGAGGCTGTAAATTGTAAATGGCTCCTGTGGATCCATTGGTGGGTTCAAACTGTTAGAGAAACAAAACAATGCAGTTTCTTACAGACTGTACCTTGGCATTTCGGTAACAATTGTAGTTTCAAGACTTCTCTGTAATAAATATTCAGGTTTGAATTCTTATCAGAAAACCACTCAAATTCTCTTACAATTATATGCTGTAAAACTTATTTTATAAATTCGTAGTGCTTTAGAAATCTATTGTGATGGTGCTTAAGAGGAACAACTCTGGGATTACGATTTTATTATCTGAGATTGACTGGGGGGTCTAATAGTTGTTAACTGTAACTATTGGTTAATTACTAGATCTTCCTGTGCCTCAGTTTCCTCATCCAAAACCCAAACAAAATAGACAACATAACACTTGCCTTACAGTTTTATCAGTAATGAAGTGATATTATTATTATTTAGTATAACATAACAATAGACACAAACAAGTAACCAATAAATTTTAATGAATGCTAATTGTGTTTTTTTTTGTTGAAACAATTGGATTTTGCTTTACAGTGATCCCTTGCAATTTTTATTTCTCTTATTCTCTTACTCTGGTTCCTCCTAACTAAACTAGTTCAACTCCCTACCTTCGAGTTCATCCTAATGTTATATATTTGGGGAAAGTAAGTTTGAACAATCATCAACATCATTGTAGTATCTCTGATAATGAAGCAGAGAATGCTCAGTTCTGTGTGACATTCCTGTCTTTAGCCAAAACTTTCCTTCTGTGGGGGTGTGATTCATTTGAGTGGCTTGTTCATGTATCTGATTCTGCATCCTATTTTCAGTGGGCATTTCTAGAAGTTTAAATTTCAACTGACTAACTTCTACACTTTTTTTTCACCTTTAGCATGGTGCTACAAGGCACATAAGTAGGGTAATAAAAGAAATCTGTTTAATCTGACACAACCCTTAACTGACTTTTGATCAACAGTAATTTAAAAGTTCAAGTCAGGAGGCAGTTCAGGTTGAATTTTACTTTACTGTTTTATTAAAATTGATTTAACTTTGTGAATATGAGAGAATGCAATACTATTTTAGAGAAAGCTTGGTGACAAATAGTGACAAAAATCCAGCCATGGTAACACATTGTCACAGGCCAATTTTTTCCTTTCCTTATCTTTTTTGAAGACTTGCCAGTAATAAACCAGTAATAAACCATTAGCTCTTATTATACCTTTGAAATGTGGGTAACATTAACCTTCGTACTACCTAGCAAAAAGAAAGACATCTAAACACCATTAAGGATACTGTCATAAGTGACTGTGATATTTATTTACCAATCTAGCAGGTCACTGAAGCTTAACATGTGTAACGTATTAGGTCATTGCTTTTGAATGCAAATTATGGTAGTTTCAGGATAATAAAGTGTTTGAATTTCTTTAAGTTAAGGAAAAGTACAAGCAAGGATAATTATTCTATTTGCTTGAGTAAAAACAGTTGGGAAATACAAAAAGTATAGTAATAGAAGTACCTGTAGTTCAAATTCCACACACACTGGTGGAAGGTGACCATGGAAGAAAATAACCCATGTATTAATCTGTCTGTTGAACAGATCATTCTGGCTGAGATCTATGAGGAGGAATGTGGCATCAGGATTGGAGGAAGACTCATCAACAACCTGTGTTATGCAAATGACACAACCCTGCTTGCTGAAACTGAGGAGGACCAAGAAGTGCTTGCTACAGAAGATCAAGGACTGCAGCCTTCAATATGGATTGAAGCTCAACATCAAGAAAACAAAGAGTCTCACCACTGAGACTATTGGCATCATCATGATAGATGCTGAAGAGATTGAGATTGTTAACAGCTGCAGTTTGCTTGGCTCCACAATCAACACTCATGGTACCAGCAACCAGAAAATCAAAAGACAAATTACATTGGGAAAATCTGCTGTCAGGGACCTCTCCAAAGTACTGAAGGATAATAATGTCAGTCTGGAGACTAAGGTGCTCCTGATGTAGGCCATAGTATTCAAAATTACTTGTGATCCATCAGAGAGTTGGACAATGATTAGGGATGATAGAAGATGAATTGATGCCTTTGAGCTTCAGTGCTGGAGAAAAGTATTGAATGGATTGCTAGAAGAACAAACAGGTTCATCCTAGAGAGGGTAAAACCATATTGCTCCTTGGAGGCAAGTATTCTGAGGCTCTGTATGACATACTTTGGGCATATTACAAGTAGAAACTAGTCCTTGGAGAGGGACATCATGCTTGGGAGGGTAGAGAGACAGCACAGGAGAGGAAGACCCTCGATGAGATGGATTGATTCAGAGAAAGGGAAAATGGGGGTAAGTGTGTCAGAGACAATAACATTGGCTCAGGATAGAGCAGGGTTCAGAGCTGTCTGTACACAGAGTCACAACGAGCCACAAGTGACTTGATGGCACATAACAACATAATGTTGAGGAAGTGATGACTGATTTCAGGAAAATTGAATGTGAAGGATAGAAGCATATAATAGTTCTGGTATGTATTGGATCATGAGAAATATTAGGCAAGGAAACTTGGCACAGGAATTTAAAAATGAATATTTTATCTGAAATGACTTGTCAGCCTAAATTATTTTAGAGATTGTTGCTGGAGAGTGGAATTATTTTTTGGTTTTGCTATTCAAAAGATAAGACTGCACAGGAGAAAAAAATAACCAAGTTGATGATATGTTCAGGAGAAATGTGAAATCTGTTACAAAACATGTGGCTTATTTGCCTAATGTTCCATTCTGTCTCACAACTTCTTGGTGTGGAAGTTGTGGTGAGAGAGCGGCTCAATCATTCTCCCAAAGTTAGCATCCAGAATCCTAAGCAGAACCTGTGCCAGCAGCTGGTGGAGGACAAGCAACAGGAGTCAAAGATTTGCTTGATGGGTTAGAAGAGCAGAGAAAGATTTTTTTAATTCACACAAAGGCAGGTAGGTGGTGGCCCAGACCAACTGACAACTGGTGCATGTTGTCATCCAGGTGGAAGGTGGTAACTGGTATATTTAGTGCTTGCAGGTTTAGGATTTGGGCTGGCTTCAACTTGAAACCTAACTTGACCACAGAGTTTTCTAGAGCTGTGGTAATAAATAAAGTTTCACGAAGTATATTATAGCTAATGTCAGATGGATCTTGGCTGAAAGCTGAGGGTACCAGAGGAATGCCTATCTGTGTTTCATTGACTATGCAAAGCATTTGACTGTGTGGATCAAAACAAACTGTGGCTGACTTTGAGAGGAATGTGAATCCCAGAACACTTGATTGTGCTTATGTGAAACTTGTACTTGGGCCAGGAGGCAGTCGTCAGAAAAGAGCAAAGAATCTTGCATGGTTCAAAATTGGTAAGGGTGTGTGTAGTGTCAAGGATGTGTCCTATCTCTATATCTTTTAAATCTCTGTGCAGAACAGATTATCAGGGAGACTGGGCTGTAGGAAGAGAAGTGTTTGGATTGGAGGTAGACTTATCAATTATCTGTGTTATGCAGATGACGCAACCCTGCTTGTTGAAACTAAGGAGGACCTGAAGAACTTGCTGCAGAAGGTCAAGGATTGCAGCCTTCAATAGGGATTGAAGCTCAATGTCAAAAACCCAAAGATTCTCACCACCGGGCTGATTGTCAGCATCATGATAGATGGTGAAGAGATTGAGATTGTTGACAGCTTTAATTTGCTTGGCTCTACAATTAACACTCTTGGTACTAGAATCCAGAAAATGAAAGACAAATTGCATTGGGAAAGTCTGCTGTCAGAGACCTCTCCAAGGTACTGAGGAGCAACTATGTCAGTCTGGAGACTAAGGTGTACCTTATACAGTCCATGGTCTTTGCCATTACTTGCTATGCTTCAGAGCTGGACAATGACTAGGAATGATAGAAGGAGAGTCGATGCCTTTGAGTTTTGGTGCTGGAGAAGAGTATTGAATATACCATGGACTGCTAGAACAAACATGTTTGTCCTGGAGAGGGTGAAGCCAGGCTGCTCCTTGGAGGCAAGGATTCTGAAGCTTTGTCTGACACACTTTGGTCATGTCGCAAGGACCAGTCCTCGGAGAGGCCATTATGCTTGGAAGGGTGAAGGTACAGCACAGGATAGGAAGATCCTTGATGTGATGGATTGATTCTGTCACTGGGGTAATTGGGATAGGCATGTCAGAAATAGTGAGATTAGCAAGGGATAAAGCAGGGATTAGGGATGTTGTACAATAGGGTTGCTATGAATCGCAAGCGACTTGATGGCACATAACAACAATAACAATGTAAGGTAGCTTTTAAAAGAACAGATATTTATTGTCTCACAATTCTGGGGACCAAGGATCTGGACTCAGGGCACCAGGAGGGCAGTTTCTGTCTGATTCTTCCTCGTTTTTTCCAATTTCTAGTTCGTAGCCTTGACGGATCTCTGAGCATTCCTTCTTCACTTTGTAGGATATGTTTAGCCTTCGCATGGCTTCTATCCTCCCTCTGTGTAACTGTCTTTGTGTCTGGTCTCCTCTTTCATATGATATCCTAACGATAGATTAGGATTTGTTCCTCTCCTGTATGACATCATTAGCCTTAACCGGTAACAGTCTTAAAGAAAGATCTTATTTATTCTAAACAAAGTTATATGCGTTAAGTGTAGGGATTAGGGCTTAAATATTTTTTGAGGAAACATAATTCAATTTCTAATTGTTATTGTTGTTATGTGCTGGCAAGTCAACTGTGACTCATGGCGACCCTATGAACAGTAGGATCTGAACCCAGCCTTGTCTTGAGCTAACCTTTCTTTAAATGCCTGCCCCCATTGCCACAGTCACTATGTCAGTTCATGTCATCCAGAGATTTTCTCTCCTGAGCTGTCCCTCTACCCTCTCAAGTATGATGTCCTTCTCCAAGGACTAGTTCCTCCTGGCATCAGGCCCAAAATATGTGAGATAGAATTTCAAAATCTTTGCTTCCAAGGAGCATCTCGGCTTTAACCCTCTCTAGAACAGATCTATTTGTTCTTTTGGCAATCACTTACTTATACATTGTGCTATTTGAGGCACTCCTTTTGAGGTTCTGTCCCCTCAGGGAGAAACTCTTGTGGCTTAGTGGTGAGGAGTTGCACTGCCAACCCAAAGACATGTGGATCAAATCCATCAGCTGTTCTGGAAGAAAGAGATGGACAATCTCCTCTAATGTGATTTACTGCCTCTGAAACCCCACTGGAGGGTCAGGTATGAATTGGCTTTGGCTCAAGAGCACATAACAATAGCAAGAAACTGACTCATAGCTGACATTCCGTTGAGTCTGAGGCTGTAAATTTCATAGAGAAGATTGCGCAAACCTTCCTCAGAGTGCTAATGATTTTAAAGCAGTAGAGAGACTCAGCTTTTTTGGCTAACAACACAACTCCTTACCAGAGTTTCAACTCTGAAAACCTTAAAAAGACTGTAGTCATCAATATGGATTACATATTAACATCAAGTAAACAAAATCCTCACCACTGGGCTAATAGACAACATCATAACAGCAAAAAGATTGGAGTTATCAATGATTTAATCTTGCTTAAATCCACAATCAAAACCTTGGAGTACTCATAGTCAAAAAATCAAAGATGTATCACATTGGAAAAATCTGCTGTCAAAGACCTCTCAAAGTGCTAACAAGCAATGATGTCAGTTTAGAGGCTACGGTATACCAAACCATGGTCTTTCCCCTTTTTTCACGTACATCTCAAAGTTAGACAATGAATATGGATGACAGAAGAAAATTTGATGCCTTTGAACTGTTGTGTTGGAGAATAGTACTGACTATACTACAAACTGCCAAAAGAACACTTAACTATTTCTTAGAGAGAGTGCAACCAGTGCGCTCCTTAGAGGCAAGGATGAGTAACTTTGCCTTCCATACTTTGGGCTTGTTTTTAGGAGGGATCAGTTCTTGGGGAATGGTATCATGCTTGGAAGTGTGAAGAGTCAGTGAAGGAAGACCCTCAATGAGATGGATCAACACAGTGACTATTATGGTGGGTTCAAGTACATCAAAGATGGAGAAGATGTCACAGGATTCAGATCTGTTGTTTCAGAGTCACTATGGGTTGTACTTGACAGCACATAACAACAACAATATGGGCCATTGGCACAAGAGATTGCTTTGAGTCAGAACTGGTTCAGTAGTAACAAGTTAGCTTTTCTGTTATATTCTGATTAATGACAGAAAGTGCTAGCAAGGTTTTGGTAGTATGATATTTAGAACAACTCTATGTAAAGCAATGTACCAGAGGAAATTTGGAAAAGTTTATGTAATATCCAGATAGGCTATAAGCAGAAGAAAATAAGTGTGGCCACTTTTCCTACTGATCTGAATGCAACAGAATTATCTCCTTAGAAAAGGTCTAATGTAAGTTTATTCTTAAAATTTCTGTTTACTTGCTTTGAAAAAAAGAACAGGCAAAGGCATGTACCAGAGTATGATTATAGTTTGCCTACTTGATATTAGTGTAGGCTTTTTTTCTCTTTAATTTTCTCTACAGACCAATAATATTAGTAGTATTATTTTATTCATTGGACAAAGGTCGACTTTGTGATGAAAATGTAAGGCATAGTATAAAATCCAGAGATATTTTGAAGAAATATGTACTAAAATGTAGATGACTACTACTAAGCATTTAAATTGTTGTGTTGAGGAGAATACTGAATATCACATATACTGCCCAAAACCAGACAGGTTTGTCTTGGAGAAAGTTCAATTAGGGTACAATTTAGAGAGTGGAGTAGGAGTAGAAGCAGTAAATATAAAATACAGTTTCCATTGTATTTAATAAAAGAGAACTCAAGTCTGAACCTAGTATCAATAACATTACCATCCATTCAGTTATGCGAGGCTGAAATTTAGTTATTCTTGACATCTTCTTTAGCACATCATCAGCTCTTGTAAACACATCTCCTTTCAACAATTTTTTCTGCCTTTTAATTGCTACCTGGTCCAAGTTACCAACATCTGGCATATTATAACAATAGTTTTCCACTGATTCTTGGTATCTGTTTTTGCTCTTCTTTGTTTGCATCACCAAATCAGTGTCAGATAGTATATCTTTGCTGCTTAATTCCTCTGGTGTCTTTCTATTGCTCTTAGAATAATAAGAACCCCCCCAAATGTTTCCTCTAGGAACTTATATGTTGTTGTATGTGCCATCAAGTGCGAATCGACCTATAGCTGACCCTTCAGCAGGTTCTCAGACACTCAGGGAGAGATTGCCTATCTATCTCTCGCAGAGTTGCTTGGTGGATCTGAATTGTGTGCCTTTAAGTTGGCAGTGTGACTTCTTACCACTAGGCCACCAGAGCGCCAGGCTCAAATCTGTGTCTTCAGTTTTTCTATACCCACACACTGCTGCTTCCTGCTCACCAGCTACCTGTTCAAAGCTACAATCTCTAGGCCTACTCTCTGTAACAGGTTGAATTTATCTCTTATTACTTACCCCTAAAGGTCAAAAGGTTAAGACTCCATAAGGATAGGAAAGGTCTTTCTCTCAGTCTCTCCACCTTCCTCTGTATCACACACATATAAATACATATATGAGAGTGTGACATATTTGTTGAAGGATCCTCACTGAATAAATCGCACATGTGTGCGAGTACGCACACACACACACTTCTCCCTCTGCCTATAAAGCTTTTCTTCCAACCCGTGCTGCTTTCATGTTTGTCATTTCTATTTTTTTTTTCATTTTCATGAGTCTTCATTACCATCTCAGTCATCTCATCCTCAAAGAACCTTTCCCGACATCCTTGACTACATTAATATCTCCAATTAAATAATCGCTTAGCACTTATTGCATTTGGAATTTTACATTTATTTGTGTAATTATTTGAATAATGTCTTTCTCCTCCAGGACTGTAACCTCCATGGGGAGGGCTCTTTCTGATTTGGCTTAACATTATAATCTCAATATTCGTCACAGCATCTAGTCCACAGCGGCATTTCAATAAACATAGAAGAAAAGATGAATGACTGCATGAATGACTGTACATGAAATGAGGACAGGCAAATTAAAAGGTATCAGATCATAGACACCTGAACACATTCCCAGGTCTGAGAAAGGATTTTCTTTTAGTGAATGCACTAAACACCTTCATGTGTCTGAAATCAAAAGTACACGAGACAGCCTCTCATGTAGTCATGTTCCTTAATAGCACATTCCTATGAATGTCAGCTTCAATTTTTTCCAGTTTCAGGTCAGCAGACATGAAATCAATATGTTGTTGTTGTTGTTATGTACCGTCGAGTCATTTTCGACTCATAGAGACCCTATGCACAACAGCCCTAAACCCTGCTCTATCCTGAACCAACCGCACTGCCTCTGACACACCCATCCCGATTATCCCAGTCACTGAATCAATCCATCTCATAGAGGGTCTTCCCCTCCTGCGCTGT
>NW_006399862.1:8537752-8546788 GCF_000299155.1 Elephantulus edwardii
GTTCCATTTCTTTCTTAACAATTTCTAATTTTCCTACATTCATGGCTCTCACATTCCATGTTCCAATCACTAGGGTCTGCTTAAAACTGTTCCTCCTCCTTTGTATTTCCATACTTGATAGTTCTGCCTAGGTTGCCCTTTCTGTTAGTCTGCGTGTGTTCTGTTGTGCATAGGGTGTTCAAAGGCCTGCTATTTCAGAAGTGGGTGGGCAATCTTTCTTCCTAGTCTGTCTTAATCTGAATGTTCAGATTTAGAGGAGTATCTGACAGACAAGCAATTTGTGGAGCAGTCAATGGGAAATTGACTTAGAAGATTGAGATCCAGGTTATAATAGACATTCTGTAGTCAGTTTTCTCTGTACGAAGGCTATTGTTATCTTTTCTACAATAAAAAATATTTTCTTAAATTTGAGTACATATTTGCTAAGAATGCCTTCTTTTAAGCTGTTGTTGTGTTGTTGTTAAGTATTGTCGAGTCGTAGGTGACTCATAGCGACCCTATGAATGAAAAGTCCTCAACACTTGCGTGACTTTCATCCTTGCTCCAGGTTCACAGGGTTTCCAGAAGCTAGCTATTTATACAAGTGGATGCCACTCCTGCTTCCAAACTTGTTTTAATCGTGGAGTTCCACCAAACACTGTCCACCATGGGTAACCATTAACACATTTGACACATCAGTGTCACAGTGTTCAGCTTCACAGCAACCACCAGTTACCACTGTAGAGCAAGTGGACACACCAGAACTATACGACCTAGAAGAATGTTTGAACAAAAACAATTTAAAACAGGCCTTAGGGCTGTGCATTAGAGTCACCCACCTTTGGCTTGGCAGCATCGCTTTCGGTCCGCTAGGCCAATTGGTTTCTCTCTGTGTTGTTAAGTGCCATCAAGTGGTAGGCAACTCATAGTGACCCTATGAATGAAAGTCCTCAATGCTTGCACGTGTGACTTTAAGCTACTAACTGTATTTTTCTCTCTCAAATTTTTAACTAGCTTTGACTCCCTAGTGGCATGAAGCTGTGCTGTAATCCTTAAAACAAGCAGTTCAAATCCACTAGCTGCTCCATGGGATAAGGATGCACAATCTCCTCCTGTGCAATTAACTGCCTCTGAAAACCCATCGGAGGGTCAGCTATGGGTCACTTCCAACTCTATGGTGCACAACAGCAAAGAGCTGAGCCCTATGATGTTGTACAATTGCACTGTAAAAGCAAATAGTTATCTTGCATTTTTTATGTAGAGTTATTCACATGGCTGTCCTCAAATATATTCCAGGATCAAATGAGAATACTAGGAAGCAGAGTTAACCAGTCATTTATGATCTTCATAGAAAGAAATTGGATCAATCCTGTTATAATTTAGACTTTAAAATTAGAAGGTGTTCTGATTGACCTGGATGTTAATTTATTTAATTGACTAATATCCTGATTTGAAATATATCGGGGAAGGGGGAACTGCCAGAGGGTCAGCTATGGGTCTGTCCCAACTCGACAGCTGTTGTTGTTGTTATGTGCCGTCCAGTTGCTTGTGACTCATAGCGACCCTATGTACAAGAGCCGTAAATGCGGTTTTACCTTTGCCAACCTCGCCGTCTCAAACAGACTCATTCCCACCACTCCACTCACAGAATCAATCCATCTCTTCGAGGGTCTTCCTCTCCTGCACTGTTCCTCCACTCTCCCAAACATGATGTCCCTCTCCTAGGATCAGTCCCTCCTTGCAACATTCCCAAGGTATGTCAGACAAAGCTTCAGAATCCTTGACTCCAAGGAGCATTCTGGCTTCACCCTCTCCAGGTCAAACCTGTTTGTTCTCCTAGCAGTCCATGGTATATTCAATACTCTTCAGCACCACAGCTCAAAGGCATCAATTCTCTTTCTCTCATCCCTATTTACTGTCCAACTCTCTAATGCATAGTGTGTAATTGCAAAGACTATAGCCCAGATCAGGTGCACCTTAGTCTCCAGCCTGATGTCATTGCTCTACAGTATACAACAAAAATAATAAGCCAAAAGACAATGTCAAGGGCTCTCAGTGATCCCCAACACTCGTCAGTTTGCCCTACTATGGTGACTAGTGTTCTTCTGTGATGCTGGAAGCTTTAACATTTGTATTTCAAATACCACCAGTGTCACCGATGGTGGAAAGGCTTTAGTGGAGCTTCCAGATTAAAACAGACTGACGCAGAAGATAATAACATGGTTTTGAAAACTCTATCAATCAATGATTCTAAAACAACTTCAAAAATATAATCCTTCTAAAAGAGTTCTATTACAGTTTGGATGAAGCTGCAAATCTCAAGATATGATGAAGCTATGTGGTCTAAGATTTGCATATGTTTATACAAATCTAGAATCTACACATTCAAGACTTATAAACAAGATTTACCAACTTCTTTTTCCTTCTCATGAAGTGTCTTATGTAACATGTCCAGAATGATCCTCTGCATTTGATGCAAAGCAAAAAATACCCTAGATTTGCATTTGGATTGTTGGCTATTTTTAACTTTCCCAGAGTTTTATTTGGAAAGATAATTTACCTTTGTGGATAAGAGTTGCAGTCATATACCTGACCTTTGTTAGACTTGCAATTAAAAAATTAATGGGAAAAAACAGACTTAAATGCTGTGACAAAACTAAACACATCCTTTATGAAGTCCTGAATTATGTCACAAAGTATTGTGGAATTTTACACACACACACACACACACACACACACACACACACACACACACACGTGATTATTCGGAGTAATTTCCAAATTGAATCCTCCTGTGGAAGAAACCTATATGGATTGTTTTGGCAAATTATTTCAAATCTTGAGAATTCTTTGGATAATATGAATAAACAGGCAACATTGACATTCACAAGACATTTAATCTCCAGTCCACCTTATAGTGCATGTAGAAGACCGGGCAAATTATGATTCTGTGGTTTCTAGATATTAAATACCTAGATAAAACAGACTGAGAAATAAAGATAAGGCATTAACCTGATTTCTCTAGTATGTGATAAAACAATAGGGTAAAGGTAAGAGAGGATATCAATCAAAAAGTTAATTTTTTAAAAGCATCATATGCATTTAACAATGTTCTGTTCATCAAAGAAGTGCAAAAATAAAGTGCATCCATTCAGATGCAGGCACGCACACACACTGTTGCTCAGTGATGTCAAACTGGAACCTATTCATGGTGGACCTTCTTTTGAGTCTGTCAACAGCATAGAAGGAGATGGTACACTTTCTCCAACAGAGTAAGCTGCTAATGGATTTGAACCTCCATAGGTGTGGCCTTCCAGTTAGCAATACAAATCCTTACAGAAGAGGCCACCAGAGCTCCTATATATCAATATATAATTTAATCTTTTGAGTTCCTGTTTAAGGTGTTGGAAATTTGGCAAAGGATAGTGCTGACATTGAAATTGGCATTGGATTTTGTGCACATAACAAGATTAATGTAATTGATGTTTCTAAATTGTACTGATTAAAATGTTATATTAATAAATATGTTAAACATATATTTACAAGAATATACTTCTTTGAAAAATAAAGATCAAGTGCATTTAATACAATTCTATTCACCTAAGAATTATGAAAACATGTTATCTACTATCAAGGAGTTTGTTATCTAATTAATTGGGCTAAAATTTACACTTTAAAATTTTAATCTCCTATTTTACTAGTCTAATTATGTTTGGTTGGGGTTTTTTGTTCTGTTTTGTTTTTTGGGTTTGAGATTTTTTTTTCTCACTGAATGGATTTGTTGAAAAGTGAAATAGAGCTTCCATATTCAAAATGTTCTGAATTTTAATTTATAGTTAGGAAAACAACAAGGTGGGATTCAACAGACATTTTCTCTGTCCAGTACAAACACTTGCAAATGTAAACCCAAGCCTTCCTGCCCAGTAATCTTTCCTAAGAAGTCTTGTGAACTTGACATTTTGACAACTGGTGAATCCCCTCTTCTCCTGTGGAGCTGAAAGTCTCACCCAGTCTTATCAGTCACCCTGACTTTAATGACATAAAGTTGGAGGCTTTGCTGTCTGAGTTTGTCAGAACTGTGTTGGCTTCCAATGGAAGGCCTCACCACGTTCTTTACAAAGAGGGTAGAAGTCATGTGCAAACAGCATAAAGGAAGAGATGGGGAAACCATCAAAATGAGCAGCTGGTAAGGGCTTGAGAATATAAAGAGAAGCAGTGAGAGGACAGGGGAATAAAAGACTAAGGAGCACCATGCAGACCCAGGGCTTTATGACTATAAAACAACACTGTGGAACACTTTATTTCTTGGGTGTGTGATTTATATGCCCATTTTATCATTTACCCTCCTTAGGTTAAACTGGACACTGAGAAGTCTAGTATAGAAATAATTGATTCATTCATCCAAGAAACACTTATTGAACATTAACTACTGCCAGGAATGCCAAGAAGCACTGCCAATACTATGGTGACTATGACCCACTCCCTGGGGACTTGCAGTTTAATGGGGAACAAAATAAGGGAAACAAGATCAGAACACTGAATGCAAGAAGGCTATTCTTGGAGCTCAAAGAAGCAATGTCTTATGAAGAGAACAGCAAGAAGTAAATAAATACAATTTTCAAATCTGTTTCATTTTTATGATTATGGGACAACCATAGTTTTTTGTGTTTTGGTTTTTCTTTTTAATTTGTTTCTTTTTCATTTCAATAAACATCTACAGAGATTTTGAAATTCCATTCATTCATTGTTGCACCCTTCTCCCCGTCCACCGCACCTCCAACCCTGCCCCCCCCGTTTGCTCCTCTCCTTGAAAAGCAAAAGAAAAACTCCCCCATTGGTACACAATCCCCCCCGCTCCTCCCCCACCCCCACCCCACCCCCAAATATAATCCACTCTGCAACCCTCATTGCGTACTCCTACGATAAACATAATGCCCTAAAATATAAAATATAATACTTTTAAACTATTCTCTCCCCTATAGTTTTTAAGTGGAACACTAAGGTTTAGGTCAGTCACAGGTATAAAGGTGAATTTGAGTAGAGGGTCAGTGAAAAAGAGGAAAACCCTCAATGGATTGGCACGGTGACTAGAACAATGAGATTAAGTATATCAGACATGAAAAGGATGACACAGGTTAGGGCAAGGTTCAAATCCACTGTTCACAGGATTGCTATACGTGATAGCTGACTCAATGACACCTAATAACAACAATATATTGTCTTTTTAATCTACACAATATAACCATTAGCTGTGCTAAACCAGGATTTGATACAATGAAAAGTGAGGAGCTATTTGATACAGAACAAAATTTAGAATTGATTAAATAAAATTAAACCAGGATAGCAAATTAGAGTTTGGGAGTTTCCCAAAAGCCTAATTGGGGGTACTGATATTTTTTCATTGAGCCGGCAAATGAAATTCCATTTGTATGAAGAAATTACTTATGATAATCTGGAATAATTAATGATCTCATTTGCCAATTTCACACATGTCATGCACGGATGTCCTGTTGTATGTAAATGCACTCATTTACAGGGTCAGTTTACTAGTGATTCAGCCAATGCAGCTGCAGTCAGGGAACACATGGGGAATGCTGATATATGGAGACTGATAAGCCTGAGGATGGGGCTCAATTGCCATTCCAACTGTTTCAGGCATATGTATCTATAACATACGGTTCTGTATCTTGAAGAAACACACAATTTCTTGCTTTCTGGAATTTCTTCTTTCACTTAGTACCAAAAAAGAAATGTCAGATACTTCAGGTAAACAAGTTTCTGATACTAAATGAGACCTTGACTCTTAAATTTATTTTAAATAAGAGCTACTGAATAAATGTGGAGATGTACAGGGCCAAGGAATAAAAACTAATGGAGATCATCGCAACTAAATTTCTCAGTGTCATTACATATGTGTTGTTACTGTTGTTAGGTGCCATCCAGTCTGCTACTGTCTGAACCATGCCTTGCTCTGTGCCATCCTCAAGATATCTGATATGCTTGAGTCCTTTGTTTTAATCACAATGTCAATCCATCCTGTTGAGGACCATCCTCTCTTTCACCGACTCTTCACCTTTCCCTGCATGATGTCTTTCTCCAAGGAATGAGCCCTTCTAAAAACATGGCAAAAGTATGTGTGATCAAGTTTCACCATCCTTGCTTATAAGGAGAACCCTGGTGACAGTTCCTCCAAGATAGGCTTGTTCATATTTTTAGCACTTTATGGAATATTCACTACTTTGTTCTAACACCACAAATTAAAGGCATCAATTCTTCTGTCATCCTTATTCATTGTCCAACTTTCAGATACAAAGGCAGTAATTAGATATAAAGGGAGTAATTGAAAGACTATCTGGGATCAAGTATATCTTAGCTTTTAAATGGACATCTTTGCCCTTTAGCACTTTGGCCAAACCTTTGACAGCAACATTTATAATTTATATAATTTTCTTTTTTTGTAGTTGTGCTGCTACCCCATAGGTCTACGGTTCAAATCTTCCAGCTGTCCTATGGAGAAAAGATGGGCAAACTCATCCCATGTACTTGTTTGCCTCTGGAACCTGATGCAGGGTCAGCTATAAATCGGTTTTGACTTAATGTTATTTAACAATCTCCACATATATATTGTTGTTGTTGTTGCTGTTATGTGCCATTAAGCCACTTGTGACACCTAGTGACCCTATGTACAACACCTCTGAATCCTGAAGCCAACCTGAATCTTGAGCCAACCTCATTGCTCCTAACACACCTACCCCCATTATACTCTGGTCACAGAATCAATCCATCTCATTCAGCATCTTCCTTTCCTGTGCTGCCTCTCCATTTTTCAAAGCATAATGTCCATCTCCAAGAATTCATCCCTCCTTGAAACATGACCAAATATGTCAGACAGAACTTCAAAATATACACTACAAAATCTGATACACACACATATATAATAAAGGTTTGAATTTCCTTTTTTATAGTAATAACAACAATTAGTGTTACGCAGATGATACAACCCTGCTTGCTGAAACTGAGGAGGACCTGAAGCACTTGCTGCAGAGGGTCAAGGACTGCAGCCTTTAATATAGATTGAGGCTCAATATCAAGAAGACAAAGAGTCTCACCACTGGACTAATTGGAAGCATCAGGATGGGTGGTGAAGAGATTGAGATTGTTAACGTTAGTCTGCTTGGCTCCACAGTCAAAACTCTTGGCATCAGCAGCCAGGAAATTAAAAGATATATTGCGATGGGAAAGTTTGCTGTTAGTGACCTCTCCAAAATACTGAAGAGCAATGGTGTCACTCTAGAGACTAGGTGCATCTGATACAGGCCATGGTCTTTGCAATCATTTGTTATGTGTCAGAGAGTTGGACAATGACTAAGGAGGATAGAAGGAGAATTGATGCCTTTGAGCTGTGGTGCTGGAGAAGAGTATTGAATGTACCATGGACTGCCAAGAAAACAAACAGACTCATCCTTGAGAGGGTTGAACCAGGCTGCTCCTTGGAGGCAAGGATTCTGAGGCTTCGTTTGACATACTTTGGCCATGTTGTAAGGAGGTCCTTGCAGAGGGACATCATTCTTGGGAGGGTGGAGGGACAGAGCAGGAGGGAGGTGGATAGATTCAGTAACTGGAGTAATTGGTATGGGCGGGTCAAAAGCAGTGTGATTGACACAGGCTAGAGTAGGGTTTAGGGCTGTTGTACATAGGGTCGCTATGAGTTGCAAGTGACTAGATGGCACATAACAACAACATGGAAATTATTTTGACTCATGGCACCCTTCCATCTGTTCCCTAGGTTATCAGTCTTAACACAAAGTAGCCCTGGTGGGGTAGTGCAAAATGTGTTGGGCTGCTAAGTAAAAGATTTTTTGTTGGAATCCACTAGCCACCACACTGTGGAAGAAACACAGGCACTCTCGTTTCTTAAAGACTTATAGCCCTGAAAATCCAAAGCAGGATGACCAGACAGGAGTCATATATAATCGACTAGAAGGTAGTGAGTTTTGTTTTAAAAAACAGGAGTAGACTGCCTTATCTGGATCCCTCAGAGTGTCTGATGGATAAGAGTCACTGACCTTTCAGTTCACACCTCAATGGGTAATGCACTATGCCAATAGGTATATTTATTATGCCCTTAATTTGTGTGAAATACAGTGCTAACAGCTATATATAGACTGTTTTTCCTCACAGTGATCCCTAAGTACTGTATTATTTCTGCCTACATTTCAACTGACAAAAGAAGGCTCAGCCTGATTAAACAGCTGGCAACAGGCAGAACTGAACTCAAGACTACAGGACTGAGAGGCCGGAGCTCTGATGCTCTGGTTCCATTACATTGCATTTGTAAAGACTGAGGTGTTCTTAATGAGTGTATTTATAGTCAGGACAGTTATTTCCAAGAGTATAAATCTGTTTTTTACTTAGGGAAGGAAAATATAAGACATCCGTCACAGAGAAACGAAATATTTCTTCTTTAGGTTTTCCTTAAAAAAAATAAAATTAAGTAAGGAGCTCTGGTGGCATCGTCCCTTACAGAGTTGCACTACTAATCCAATGGCACAACTCCCTGGTAGTTCAAATCCATCAGTGACTGTAAGTGAACAAAGATGCACAGCCTCCTTTCGTGGGATAAGCAATCCCTGAAAACCTTCTGGAATATCAGCTATTCCTATTTTACTATAATTTCTCTGATCACTGACAACCTTTAGACATGAAATAAATTAAAGATGGTTATGACGTGTTTGGAATCACAGAAGCCAAGAAAGCTTCAGATACCAGCTGTTAGATCATGGGTCGGACAATGGAAGATAAATTCTGAAGGGATTTGGCAGAAGTGAATGGGTATCCTGGTGGAGGGTGCAGCTGGAAAATAAGTGGGTCAAGACACTGGGCTAAGGGCAGGGACACTCCACAATGAGGGATTTATCTTTCACTCCTCCATATATTGTTTGTCTGTCAGATACTCCTCTAAATCTAAACATTCAGATTGACAGACTAGGAAGAAGGAGTGGCCATACACTTCTGAAATAGCAGGCCTCTGAAAACCCTATGTACAACAGAACACAC
>NW_006399862.1:8549442-8552596 GCF_000299155.1 Elephantulus edwardii
TGACTGGGGTAGTTGGGATGGGTGTGTCAGAGGCAGTGTGATTGGCACAGGATAGAGCAGGGTTTAGGGCTGTTGTACATAGGGTCGCTATGAGTCGCAAATGACTGGATGGCACATAACAACAACAACAATAACAATCTGACATTCTATGTGGAGGTAGTGTGTTGCTTTTTGGATTGCTAACCAAAAGGTCAATATTTCTAAACTTCCAGCTGTTCTCTGAGAGAAAAATGGGCAATCTCGTCCAGTTAAGATTTACAACCTTAAAACCTGATCTACGTTGCATGAATTCGCATTGACTCAAAAGCACTCTGTTTAGTGCTTGGATTTGGTGGCTGACTGGAGAATAAATATAGAGAACTTACTAGCTCTTTGACCTTGATCAATTTGATAAACTTCTGTATATTTTAGTTTTCTTATCTATTCAATGGAAATTATAGTATACACTGCATAGACATGCTGTGAAGATAAAATGATAATAGTATTGAAAAAAGGGTTATTTTCTCAGCCTCCCCTCTGGTCAGCTGCTCTGCTGTGGCCCTGGCATATTCATTACATTTAAGTATTTCTTAAGTACTGTTATCACTGATTTCTGGTGGGAAATAGAAATATGGTGATTTTTTTAAATAAAACAAAGCCACTTTCTTATAACTGCATAGGTAGGAAATAGAAATGGTGGGACTCAGACAAAGATTATATATTTCTTAATTATGGGCTTTTCTCAGATGTCATACATGTACTTTATTCGTCTTACTGTCTTTCTAGACTCTAGAGTACTTTAGAACTAGTAGGCATTATTACTTAAATGCATCTTGGAGAATAAAATTATTATATTTCAATTGTTTAAAAAAAAACCCACCATCTTTTAGGGCTATAGAAATGGTCATTTGTAGGTGGTACATGAGATTATACTGAACTTGAAGAAATGTAAATAAACACTACAATTATTGGTTATTGTGGACTGATGTCTAGTGCCCCTGAGGCTTGCATGACCAGAATCGCATTATTGACGCCAATCTTGGTTTCACTATCCATATCTTTTTCACTTGGGTTGTTGTTAGGTGCCATCTAGTTGAATATGACTCAGAGGCACTCTATGAACAACAAATCTGAATATTGTCCTATCCTGTGCCCTCCTCCCATCTCTGATACACTAGAGTCCATTGCTGCAGTCACTGTGTCAATCCATCTCATTGGGGGTCTTCCTCTGACCCTCCACCTTTCCAAGTATGATGTCCCCTTCCAGGGAATAGCCTCTCCTAGCAACTTGAGTAGATCTAAGAAAATATAGGTCATGCCTACTACATTCATAGTAATTTGAATAGGAGGTCTGTCAGAATGCCCTTTTTGAAAAAGAAGAAATCTTTTGGGTAAGATCAAATTTGGGCAAATTGAATTTTTATTTGCTTTGACATATACTGGAATCAGTGATGTACTATTTTTTCCACCTTAGTGTAGAGAGGGGGAAAAATAATCTTGATATATTTTCTAGATGTTCTTGAGGTGTCAGTGTCTTTCTCTCTGGAAAAAGCAACAGTGAGTGAGACAGAGCTCTGACCATGATACTGAAAAGCTGATGCATCTATTCACATTCCTGTGTCAAGGAATCCAATGCCCACGTTCACTTATTTCTCTATTCATTTAAAAAATATTCATTAAATACACCAGCTGCTATGCAAGAGAAAGATGGGCAATCTCTTCTCTTGCTGCTAATTGTCTGAAAACACACTGGAGGGTCAACTATGAGTGGGCTCCGTCTGGACGGTACACAACAACAGCAACAATAACAACATAAAAGGCCCTATTCTAGAAGGTGTGGATATATCTGAAAACAATGCAAAGTCTTTACTCTCATTGAGTTTACATTCTAGTAGGCAGGGAACATAAAAAGGGAACATAGTATGTACGTATTTGGGAAATATTCTGTGAAGAAAATAAAAGCTTGGACTAGATCTAGAAGGTGTACAATAGCATGTGATTTAGAGAGTTTTCAGGAAAGGGTTTTTTTTTGTGATAAAGTGATATTTGGATAAAGAGCTGACAGAAGTAAGATCATAGTTATTTGCATGTCTATGGAAAGTGCTTTGTAGGCTGAGGGCCCAGCAAAGACAAATACCTGATATGTGAGAATGCATGATGGGTTTGAGGAATAATGAGAAGGCCATTGTGATTGTAGTAGAGTGCAGAAGGGAGACTAGTAGACTTTAGAGAGTAGAGAGGGCACAAGCCATGCACGCTGGCCTTGTGGGCCTTTGCAAGGACTTGGCTTTTAGTTGGAGATAGGTGGAAAGATGTTGGAGGCTTTGGAACAGAAGAGAATGTAATTTAATATCTATTTTTAAATGACCTTGGTGTGACTAAAAAAGAGAAGGTGTATATTGGAGCAAGAGTGGAATAACGAAGAAGCCAATTATGAATTGGTGAAAAACTTGACACAGAATGATAACAGTGGAAATTACTAATAACTGAATATATTTTATATTATATTGCGAAGGTAGGGGCAATGGCAGTTTCTGATTAATTGAATATGAGATACGAAGGAAAGAGAGAATGTGAAGATGATTCCAAGATATCCCCTCTGAAATACTGGAAGAACGGAGTTTAACTAAAGTGAGAGTGCATCTTCTGTGAAAATTCAGAAACTGTTCTCAATGCTTTCTCTGGTGGCTTAGTGGTAAGGAATTGTGTTACTAACACACTTAGGTGTGTGGCTTGAATTCACTCACTGCTCTGTGGGGAGAGAAAGATGGGCAATCTCTTCCTGTGCGATTTACTGCCTCTGAGAACCCACTGGAGTGATAGCTGTGAGTTGGTTCCCAGTTGATAGTAAACAAGAACAAAAAAATGCAAGATGCTTATATGATGCCCACATGGAAATACTACAT
Organism: Elephantulus edwardii; assembly: GCF_000299155.1. Lineage (NCBI taxonomy): Eukaryota > Metazoa > Chordata > Mammalia > Macroscelidea > Macroscelididae > Elephantulus > Elephantulus edwardii. Next base: position 8,552,328 of record NW_006399862.1, read on the forward strand.
AGGGGTTGGATAAAAATCTAGAAGTCAGAGGGAAATTCAGTTTAAAGATTAGCATTTCTGAGCTATCTCTATGTGGATAGTTTTAAAGTTCTTAAGACTGGATTTTTCTCACCTGGAGTGTAAGTATAGATAAAGAAGAAGATTAAAGTTGAGTTAAGAATCACTCCAAAGTTAAAGATTTAGGAAACAGAAAAATCTGCAAAGGAGATTGAAAAAATTCTCTTCAAAATAAGGAAAATATTATGTCTATTTTAATATCTTGACTTACT
>NW_006399862.1:8552696-8556156 GCF_000299155.1 Elephantulus edwardii
ACACACACACATGTATCTTTGTGTGCATGAAATTGTGGCAGAATTCAGTTTTTTTAAAAAATACTCATACTGAGTTTTCCATGACATGTGCCATAAAGCCCTGCATGGAAGGAGGTCTGGCAAGGAAGCACATCTCAGCTCAGTTTTTCTTGGGACAATAAATGACTTTGAAATCTAGAGTGAGGAAGCAGAGGGTGATATGAAATATGGTAATGGGAATAAATGGTAACATGGTTGGAAAGAGAGGTATAGATAAGCTTCGACACATCAGGCTTCTTGGGACTACTATGTAATACACACTTGAAATAGATTTAGTTACCATGCCAATGAATAAGGAGAATAAAATGTGCCCATACCTCCACATTGAGGTAAATACTGATGTCATTTTTGGACTCTTTTCCTAGTCTCTCTCCACACTCCACACACATACTGACAAAATTAGGAATCTATTACACACATGTGGTTATAGTCTGATTTATTTTTATTTTATATTATAGCATGAACAGTTTTAGAAAATGCATTTTCATTTTATTTTTATGTGAGAAGAGAGATGACTTAAAGTAAGATTGTGTTCATTTCAGAAATGTCTGGTCCAGTGTTGACCAATAAAGTAGAATGATGACTCTCTGTGCATATGAGAGAGACAGAGAACAAGGACGACTCTGGATGCTAAGTGATACCATGGGGACTGAGAAAACAAGAATGACTAAAGCTTCACTTACTTTTTAATATCAGGGTGAATTCCAGTCTTTTTCATTCTATATAGCTAGAGAATTTTGGGCTTTTTCATAATGAAATGTAGCAGAAACTGGAAGAAAAGAGGATCTTGAAATGTTTTGGTTGGTATCTACCAGTGTAAATAGACAACTAAATTAATGTGTGACACAAAGTAAGCTGTTTTGACTAAATTACTTGCCTGGCTTTTCCACAGCTTGCAAAGACAAAAATTACCATCTCTCTCTTACCGTTCTTTAAAATGAAGCACAGTTTAGACATATGAAATATAAAAAAGGGGGTCTTTTTGGTCATAATTCTGTGAAAAATTGGTTTAGGATATCAGTAAAGGGTTATCAATACAACCACAAAAAATTATTTCTCCTGTTGACGACTTTTATGGCATGAGTTACCTCTAAAGTAATTATTTGATTTTGTTAGGCTTCACTGATATTGGTAAGTTCAAAGACAGTAAAAATTGTTTTAAAAAGGTGAAATTAATATACTAAATAAAAGTACTATTCAGATGTGAACTTCTAACAATAAATAAAATGTGTGTGTGTGTGTGTGTGTGTGTGTGTGTGTGTGTACTTCTCTGTGCATTGGAGGCTATCACTATGTAGGAATTTTTGAATGGAGTGCCCAGTTACCTGGGAGAATGGAAGTTTACAAGGTCAAGGTCACACATTCCACTGGCCACAAAAGAGTCCAAAACTCTCTCATAGCCATCAGTTGCACCTGATTTCATACACATGGACATGTGTTCCTGGTTGCAGAAAGACCGATCAAGAGAGTTTGGATGGCTCATTAATAGCTACCACATTATTTAGAGAAAAAAGTACCCAACTTTGCACAAATACTACCTGGTGTAGAACAATGTTTACAACTTTGTATGTTAGTGTCAGTATATAAACAGAAGCCCAGAGACATACATGCATAACCAAATCAGAGATGAGCAAAAGCCCCACTTTGTTTCAATCCCAATATCTGGATGAAAACAAACATGGTACAATTGTTTTTGTTTTTTTTTTTCATTCCGTGTTAGTATTGCACTCAGAAGTTATGGAAGCATTTGAGGAACATTACATTCTCTTAAACATGCAGCTCTTTAATACTTCTTTGCCATTTGTTCTAACTAGTAAGTGCATCAGAATAGAGGGTTTTTCAAAATAGAAAGTAGCATCTCTACCTTCTGGAGTTAAGAAGTGGGGTGGGGAAATAACATAACATAATGGGACCGGGAGCCTCACTCACTACCTTTCTTTCACTTCACCCTGAGGGTCATGTGCAGTAACAAATACAGAAACTTGCACCACAGATCAAGCTGGGGACCACGGGCTTCTGATCATTGCATTTTTGCTTTCAACATCTCAGCCTGTTATTCCCTGACATTTCCTTTTCTGATTGAGTGCTAGGATTCCATTACCAAGTACAAAGCAGTATAAGTTCCTTTGCAAATCCATTCATTATCCACTGGACTGGGAAACCCAGAATCCCCTCTCATCTCTCAAGGAGACTTGTGCTTTGATGTTGTTCATTAAGGAAAGAAAGGAAGAAAAAAAGGGTAAAACATCAAGTCCATAACCTCCATAACCTCTAATGAGTCACCATTTGCTTCTGCAACCTGACAGTTGTTGAAAAACAGGATCAGAGAGAAATTCCCTTCTTTTAGTCTTAAACTCTCGCTCTGCTTAGCAAAAACCATGAAAACTGGTAAGGATCAGCCTTTCCATATGCAAAATGGTTGGAGGAACTCAATTTTCTTTTACAACAAATTAAACCTGAAATAGTCCATTGCCAGGGAAACCAGTCATGACCCTCCAATTTTTCCTTTTAAAAATGAACCTCAAGCACACTGACCAGGTGAATAAAAGATTTCTTTAACAGGTTTCAAGACTTAAGGTTAGCTTCCTCTTCTGTATTTCTCTTGAACCCTTAATACTTCCCACCCTCCAAAGTCCTCATTCAATCCCACCAATAGCCCCGCTTGCACCACATGAGAAGCAGCAAACTGTTCCCTTCATGACCTCTAAGCATTCTACTCCACGCGAAATACAACGTGGAATGCACACTCAGCGGACTCCAAGCCCCAGCCAGCTTGTCCTCGAGGCGTTGCTGCCATAAAAAAATAACACTAGCCCCTGTGTTTTGTTCATAAGAAGACCCATCGCCCACTCCCCTTTCTCTCCCCTTCCTGTTTCTCACTCTCCACACCTGGCTGGCCACAGACAACCCCAAAAGACAAGGAGCAAACAAACAAAAGCACAAGACAGCAACAGATCCCTTTGTTTTACATGCAAATCATACCTCCGGTAGTTGTCACATCTTCCTCAAAAGCCACGCTTAATTTTTAATGACAGCGATCCAGTGCAGTCCTCCAAAGAGCCACCGGTAATCATCTTTACCTCTCTTGCCTAAAGCCTTCCTGGACCATTCATGTCACAACCCTTGCTAACTCATAGCTTTAATACTCCCTGCTCAAAATGTCTGAAAGAGTTTGGAAGGACAATAGGAGTGACAGGCACGCTAGACAGCCATGCTTGAAATTAGTTATATGGAGCGCCGTTAAAGCGGCTTCATACTGTTTTTAAAGCGGGCAGAAGGTAGGATTTATTAGCCTATGATCGACATGCTGTTTCTGTTTTTATTAAATACTGTAATAGGCTGTCTGTTAGCAATGCTGTGATAGGTCCAACATCTCTTCCCACGGCTTTTGAATCCTCATATATACAAAAAAAAAAAAAAA
>NW_006399862.1:8556256-8574226 GCF_000299155.1 Elephantulus edwardii
AAAAAAAAAAAAAAAAAAAAAAGAGGGCTCAGACATCCCCACAAGACACCACGCTCCCTCCAGGGCCAGATTTTCAAATCCTCTTTAACTACATAAAGAACTCCTTCTGCAAAGAGGCATTTCTTCGGGAAGTGTGAAACTGGGAATAAACACTCCAGGATTCCCCAGACAATTCTTTCACTCTAGGCAAGGGACTTCTGCTCTTTCTAGTTCGCTTTAAAAGAAGTGTCCTCTGGAGTTAAGTTTAAGAGAATCAGTGCAAACAGGAAGAGTTCCTGTCGTCTGTGAAGACAGGGCTAATAATACACATTTATACAAAGTCTCACAATTCTTGATTTATGAACTAAATGGGCTGAAAGGATAAACAGGCACAGTGAGTAATTATTGTCTGCTAGTTTACAAAGTTTTGTGTAAGCAGTCCTCCTTGTATGTATTGACTGTCATGTGTGAAGAAGGTATGGTAGTGGAAGCATGGGATGTAAACATTGCCTGGGGGTCCACTTTTGAAAGCTGAAATCAGGGAAGGATGTTGGAAGAGGGTTTGTTTGATTTTTTTACCACTGATCAGAGGTGAAGGTGTTGCTTGGTGGAAAATGCTACTCTGAAGAGTTCTAAGTACCCTTCCAAAGAGGGGAAAAATTAAACAAGCAGAGGAAAAAGTTCTTGGTAGCTCACATCAAGATAGAGAATGTTTCATGCCGAAAATATTCAGATTTATTTTGAGGATTACTTTTTATCACTTCATCTTTTGTCCTTTTCCTTTGTGTTTCTTAACCCCCTCCTGCTACCCCAAGAACAATAGTTTTGTATAGTTACTATGGAAACTGAGTGACCTGTTCCAGGGGAGGGGCTTAGCAAGATCAGCAACTGAAATAAAGAAGGAAAGGCACTGTATTCCCTATAGAACTGAAAATGAAGAGCAATTGGGGGGGGGGCATGGGGGATAGCTACAAGCAAAACCTCAAACACAGAAATGGCTATCAATCACCACTATCTAATTACTGGTGGTTTTGTTTTTTAGAAATGTTGTAATAATCATAGCATACACTATTTTGCTTTCAGCAAGAATTGAATATCTGAATTGCTCAGGTCTGATAAAAGGTATTTTCTTGTTTTTCAGACCTCTGGTTGCTGGTTTGAATATGCTCTTGATTGTATGTGCATGCTAGGTGTTACTTAACTGGTCATAATTTCTTCCAAGAAATGAAATGCAATTTAATGGAAAAAAATCTTCATATATCACAAGTGATAACCATATTTCACTCTGAATATTTTTATAGTGGCTTCCCTTCGAGCAAAATTAAAATCAGGAGATACTGTACTTTGAATTCGTGAAAATTATTCTGCTCCCAATTGAGTGGTAGAAAAAGTAAAGTATCATTTTTTTGTTGTTTTTGTTATTTAATATTGATTTATATACAAAATTCATATGCATCTTTTGTTTCATCACTACATTGTGTTTTATACATTACTTCATTCTCATTATGTTTCATATGATAGTTCATATACATTGTTTTATAAAATCAATCACTACAGATCTATGCCTATTATTGCCTCATCTTTTCAAGTCCCCATTAAATCTTTCCTAATTCCTTCACCATCTCTGCCACCTGCCAAACCGTGTCATCCTAACGATTTCTCCACTTCCCCTGCCCCCTGTCCTCTGCCCCCTGATTCCTTCTCCTTCCCCTTTTGGACTTCTTATGCACATCTTACTAGTTAGCCTTCTATTTTTACAATACAGTCTTATGCAGTATATGTCTTTAGGAGACTGAGTTATTTAATACAGCATAAAGCTGTCTAGACTTTTGCATGTTATACAATATTTTATGAAATTGTTGCTTCATAATCCATTGTGTGACTGTAACATAATTTTTCAATCCATTTGTTTTTTGATGGGCATTTAGTCTATTTTCATTTTCTTCCTATTGTGAATAATGTGAAGCAGCATTTTTTTTATTTCATTTTTCCAAATAGGAAAAACAAAATCTCAATAGTTATTTTTTATGTCAAATCTATATCTAAGACCTTTCACTAGACTTAACTTTCTTACCAGAAAATTAAACTTTCACAGGAATAATAAACTGAGGAATACAGTTAATGTCTTTAGTAATTCAGTCTTATGCTGGTAATTGAAGTAATTGACACCACTAACATGTGAGCACAAAAATCCCAAAATTCAGTTTAAAATTATTAAGTAATAATTTTTCAGTATTTTATAGAACTTGTCTTTTATAGGCAAACAAATTATCCATATCACCCAAAAAATATTAATTGAGGGAGAATTTTTGCAGCAGAAAAATTATGAATATTCTCTTTAAAAATTATGATTAATATAAATTCTATGTCCCAAGTAATTTTTTAGATGTATGCAAGTGACACCTTTGTTGTTGTGTTCCTTCAAGCTGGAACCAGCCCTCTAGCAGGTTTTCACAGACAGTTAATCACAAGTAAGGAGCTTGTCCAGCTTTCTGTAGAGCAGCTGATGGTTTCAAATCATGCAGCATTGTGTTGGTAGCATAATTCCTTATCACTAAGCCACCAGAGCTCCATAAGTGACTCCATAATATTATTGGAAGATACCATAGCTGCATTATTCACCATCACAAGAACATGGAAAACAGCCCAAATATCCAACCACAGTTGAATGGATTGATAAATTATGGTACATTCACATTATGGAATATGATGCAGCATATAGAAGCAATGATTTTGAAAATCACTACTTGGGAAATACTGGAGAGAATTATGCTACTGGGTGGGAGCAGAGGGGTGAGGATAGGCATAGGGGTAAGGTGTGATATTGGGAGGGGATAAGAAGGCATAATCATAGGGTCACACAATTTGATAGGTGGAGGAAGTTTTGGGTAAGATGGGAAAGATCCAGTGTAAAAAACAATGTATATAAACTTTGTAAGTAAACGAGTATAAAATAAAAATTTTATTAGAAAGAAAAATACATACACAGAGTTTTGGTTGTTGGTGGTTTTTTTAAAATTTTAATTAATTTTGATGAAACTTTACAGAGTCTTTGGAGTTCCATTCATTCATTGTTGTACTTTTCTCCCTGCACACCCCTCCCCCTCCCGATTCACTCTTCTCTTTGAAAAAGAAATGAAAAATTCTTTCATTGTTATATAATCTTTCCCCTGAAGTCCTCTCCACTATGCAGCCTCCATTCTGGACTCCTATCATGACAATAATAGATAATAATAGGTAATCCTATACTCCTTTTAAACAGTTTTTTCCCTCATCTGTTTCAATGCAGTCAGTCTCCCCCTAACTCTGATGTCAGTCCCATTTTGCAAGTGGCACCATGCAGTAGTTGTCCTTTTGTGACTGAGATATTTCACTCAGCATAATGTCATCCATGGTCACCCATTTTGTATAATATTTTATGAGTTCTCTGTTTTTCAATGCAGCATAGTATTTCATTGTGTGAATATACCAGAGCTTCTCTATCCATTTGTTTGTTGATGGACACTTGAGTTGTTTCCAACTCTTTGCAACTGTGAAAAAGCCACAATAAATGTGGGTGCGCATATATCTGCTTGGGTGGTGGTTATGGTTTCTTTAGGGTATATTCCCGGTAGTGGAATTGCTGGGTCAAATGGTATTTCTATTTGCAACTTTTTGAGAAAGCACCATACAGCCTTCCATAGTGGTGGCATGATTTTACACTCCCACCAACAGTGAATAAGAGTTCCAGTTTCTCCACACACCACTCACATTTGATGTTTGCTGTTCTGTTAAATTTTACTATTCTTTTTGGGGTGAGATGATATCTTATAGTTGTTTTGATTTGCATCTCTCTCTAAAAGCTAGGGATTTTGGACATGTCTTTATGTATTTGTTTGCCATCTGAATGTCTTCTTTGGTGAAGTGTCTGTTCATATCCTGTACCCATTTTTCAATCTTGCTGTGGTGCTCGAGTATTTTATAAATTCTAGATATAAGTTCCTTATCTAACATGTCATTACCAAATATTTTTTCCCAGTTGGTGGCTTCCCTTTTTATCCTGTTGGAGAAGTTTTTGGATGTGCATAGGAATTTGATTCTTAGAGAGTCTTATTCACCTAGTTTATCCTCTCCTGGTTGAATATTTTTCAGTATGCTTCGAAGAATGTTTATGTTGTGGATTAGGACTTCTAGAGCTCTTCCTAGCTTTTTTTAAATGAAGTTAACAGTCCTTGGTTTTAGTCATAGGTCCATGATCCACTTTGAGTTGATTTTTGTGTATAGAATGAGGAGTGGATCTTGCTTGTGTTTTCTGCAGATAGTTTTCCAATTTTTCCAGCACTATTTGTTTAAAAGGCTGTTGTTTCCCCACTTAACTGATTTCATCTCCTTGTCAAAAATCAGTTGACCATTGGTAGATGGGCTTATTTCTGGATTCTTAATTCTATTCCATTGATCTATGTGTTTGTCATTGTACCAGTACCCTGCTGTGTTGACTGCCACAGGAGAGTAGTAGGATTTGAAATCAAGGAGTGAGATGCCTCCTACCTTGTTTCTCTTTTTAAGGAGTGTTTTGTTTATATGGGGCCTCTTTCCATTCCAAATGAAATTGGAGATTGCTTTTTCCATCTCGTTAAGAATGGAATTGTATTTGTATTGGGATTGCATTGAACATGTAAATTGCTTTAGGTAGTGTTATGATTTTAGGAATATTGAGTTTCCCTATCCATGAGCCAAGGATATTGTTCCACTATTGAGCAGGAGAGTTGATAGCAGTCATTCTTGCCTTGTTCCTGTTCTCAAAGGGAATGCCGTTAACCTCTTTGCATTGAGAAAAATTTAACTCTTTGATTTTCGTATATACTTTTTATTCTGTTGAGGAAATTCCCTTCTTTCCCTTTTTATTAAATGTTTTAATCAGGAAAGGGTGTTGGATTTTGTCAAAGGCCTTTTCTGCATCACTTGATAGTATCATGTGGTTGTTGTTCTATGCTTTGTTAGTGTGATGGATCAATTACTCTGATTGTTTTTCTTATATTGAACCATGCTTTCATAGTTGTTATGAATCCCACTTGGTCATCGTGAATTTTTTTTTTAATCTGTCTTTGAATTCTATTGGCCAAGAATTTTGCGTCTATGTTCAGGAGAGATATTGGCCTATCATTTTCTATTTTGGTGATGTCTTTACCTGACTTTGGTATCAAGGATATGTTTACTTCATAGAATGAGTCTAGGAGAATTCCATCTTCTTTTTTCTGAAATAGTTTATGTAGAATTGCTGACAGTTCTTCTCTGAATGTTTGATAAAATTCACTTGTAAAACCATCTGGTCCAGGACTTTTTTTGGCTGCACTTGTTATAGTACCTTTTCAATTTCTTCTTTTGTAATGGCTCTGTTCAACTTTTCCACTTTGGTTGGTGCCAATTTAGGTAGATTGTGAATTTCTAAGTATTTGTCCATTTACTCTAGGTTTTCATATTTGTCTGTATATAACTTTTCATAATATTCCAATATTAACCTTTTTATTTTAGTTCATTCTGTTGTGATGTTGTCCATTTCATCTCTCATTTTGGATTATTTGTGCTTTTTTCCTTTTGTTCCTTTGTTAGTTTTGCTAGTTGTTTGTGATTTTATTGACCTTTTCAAAGAACAACTCCTATTTTTGCTGATGGTTTCAATTGTTTTTCAGTTTTCTATTTCATTTATTTCTGCTCTAATTTTTATAATTTCAGGTGTTTTAGAGGGTGGCAGGTTTTCTTGCTGTTTTTCTTCAATTTGTTGGAGATGTTGCCTTATAGAGTCAATGGTCATTTTTTCCTACCTTTTGATACGTTTGCTTATTGCTATAAATTGGTCTCTGATTTCTGCTTTGGCTGTTTCCCAGCAGTTTTGGTAAAAGTGGTATTGCCATTGTCATTTGTTTCAGCAAACTTTATAATTTCATTTTTTTTATTTCTTCTAGCAACAATAACAGCGATGACATAGAGAGAGCTACGTTGGCCTAGTGGACAGAAAGTTATGATACCAGGCTGAAGGTGGGTGATTTTAATCTGCAGCCTTCTGGCCAAGTTCAAATTGTTTTCCTTTCAAACATTCTTCTAGGTGGTATATAGCACTGATCTGTGCATTGCTGTACAGAGGTCACTTGTGGTTGCTGTGATGCTGAACACTCTGACACTGATGTACCAAACATGGTAATGGTAACCCATGGTGGACAGCGTTTGCTGGAGCTTCCCAACTAAAACAAGCCTGGAAGCAGGAGTGGCATCCACTTCTGAAATGGCTTGCCTCCAGACACTCTATGAACAGTGCTAGGCCTTTCATTCATAGAGTCACTATGAGTCGTCTGTGACTCAATGGCACCTAACAACAACAACACAACCCACCCATGTTCAAGCAAGGTGTTATTCAGCTTCCAATTGCATGGTTTTGTCTCCTTTATTCTCTTGTTCTTAATTTCTAATTTTGTAGCATTGTGGCCTGAGAAAATACTTTGTATTATTTCTATGTTTTTTTAAATTTATTGATTTATATTTGTTTTTTTAATTTATTGATGTTGGCCTTGTGACCTAAAATGTGATCTATGCGGCAGAATGTTCCATGCACATTGGAGAAGAAAGCATACTGTGTTGGTTTACTTTTTTTTTTTTTGGTGCATTAGTCTAGAAATATCTATGAGTTTGAGATAGTTTATTGTGTGGTTTAATTCTTGACCATCTTTGTTGAGTTTTTTTCTGGTAGTTCTATTTTTTCTTGTGAGGGGTGTATTAAAATCTCCAACTACTATAGTAGTGTTGTCTATTTCCTTTATCGGTTTTGTCAATGTTTGTTTAATATATTTTGAAGGAGTTCATTTGTTGCATAGATATTTATTATTGTTAATGTTCTCTTTTTCTATTGACCCCTTAAGCAGTTTGTAGTGTCCTTCCTTGTCCGTTGTGAAGTTGTTGCATCAGAATTTCTTTTATCAGAGATTAATATTGTTACTCTTGCTTTTTTTATGCTTGGCATTTGTTTGGTATATATTTTTTCCACCCATTTATGTTCAGTCTTTATTTTAATTTTTCAATTGTGTCTCTTGGAGACAGCATATTGATGTGTTTTGGTTTTTTATCCAATCTACTACTTTTTTTCTCTTCAGTGGTTCGTTCAAACCATTCACATTCAGTGTGATTATTAAGAGGCAGGATTTTGATGCTATCATTTTGTTGAGTTTGTTTTGGTGTTGTTGCTAGTTACTTTGATCCATCATGCTTTCTGTGGCACCTCTATAAGAAGGACATCTCTCAGTATTTTCTGCAATGCTGGTCTTGTTTTTACAAACTCCCTTAGGTTCTGTTTTTCTAGTAATATCTTGATCTCTCCTTCATATTTGATGGACAGTTTTGCTAGGTACAGTATTCTTTGTTGACAGTTGTGTTCTTTGAGTGTTCAATATATGTCCTTCCACTGACTTCTTGCTTACATGTTTTCTGTTGAAAAATTGGTATTTAATCTCATCTGCTTTCCCTTATAGGTTAATCTTTGTTTCTTCCTCACTGCTTTCAGTATTCTCTCCTTATCTTTGGTTCTGGCAAATCTGACTATGATATACCTTGGTGTTTTCTTTTTGGGGTCTATTCTATATGGTGTTTGCTCAGCTTCTTGAATCTACATTCTCTCATTCTTCATTATGCCTGGGAAGTTTTCCTCTAGTAATTCTTCCATAATTTGTTCAGTGCCTTTACTTGCTTCTTCCTGTTCTGGGATTCCAATGATGCACATGTTATTTCTCTTGATGGTGTCCCACAGTATTCTTATATTTTCTTCTTTTCCTTCCTTTTGGATTCTGCTGATTTCTCTAGCAGTTCAGTGGTGACAATTCTATCTTCTATTTCACTGGTTCTGTATCCCATCTCTTCTACTCTGTTCATGAGTCCCTCCATCATGTTGACAGCATCTGAAACACTGAACCTCATATTTTGGATCACTATTTCTTATTTTCCAGAGCCTCTAATGCCTTATTTGTTTTATCTGCATTGTTTTGGGTTGTTTTCTTCCTAGTTTTTGCTTGCAGTATCCTATAATTCTTCAAATTTGATTAGTCATTACTTGCGTGAAAATAGTCTAGAACGAGAGGTTTATAACAAAGTGGACTGGGTGGGAGAGGAAATTGTGCAACAGTGAAAGAATATGTTTAAAGAGAAAAATGAACTGGGGTGGGAGGTAAGGAAGAAGAATTGCAACAATGAATGAATGGAAATCCAAGTTTTCTATAAACTTTTGTTAAAATATCAGTTTCAAAAAGGGAGGGAAGAGCATTTGCTAAAGTTCTGTAGGAGGGACAAAGACTGAGGAAGGGAAGCTGAAGTTAAGGAAAGAGGGAGAAAGGTAAAAGACATCTATCTAGGTGGGGAAAAGGAAAGGGTCTAATTAGAGAGTATAGTGTTAGGGAAGGATTCCGTCTTTGGAACAAGGAAACATAATTTTGAAACTTAGTTCACGTATTCCAACCTTTCCTACAGTGGAAAATAAACACGGGGGGTGGGGGGAAGCACAAACTACGACTGACCATTTTTAGATTTTAATGAGATGATACCAGGTATATGATAAGTCCTGAAAACAGAAAATCAAGATAAACAGAAATATCAAGATAAATATTAGTTACTACTCAGTAGGTAGGAGGGATATAAAGGAAGGGAGAGGGAAAACATAAGAAAAAAGGGAGTAAAGAGCAAAAGGAAGAAAGAGGATAGGAAAGTGTAAGAAGTTCTCTTGTTGAGTCATATAAGATAGAATTTGGTTTCCTTCTGCTTTCTGAAACAAATTCTAATAACCCCTGCTTACATTTTAGCCTGGTAAAGACGTTTCAGTGATACCTGGTGGCAGAGTTTGCAGCATGGTAGGCTGCTAACTAACTGAAAAGTCAGCTGTTTGAACTCACCAGCTGCTACTGGGGGGAAAGGTGGTCAATCTCCATGAGTACAGCCTGAAGGAGGATCTCTGTGTGTCAGAATTGTGTGTCCCATCAGTAGGTTTGCGGTTTTGGTTTACTGAAATTTCAGACAACAGAATGTTTCTGAAGCTTACACGTTCTTTAGCAAGAGTGACACTTATGCTGAATGTGTTCTATACACCTGTTCTACCATTTTGTATCAGCTGATATGAAGATTGGATTTAGGAACTCTTAGCATTGCTTTTTTTGGATGATTCCCTGGAGAATGAAGTTCAGGCCAGCAGAAGGCAAAAATTGAAGTGATATTTTAGAGCTATATTATCAAACATATTTGGTAAGAGTGCTCTGCTCATGTGGAACTTGATAACATTTCCAACAGATTCTGCTCTCTGAATGAGCATATGAAAACTTGTTCTGAAAAGAATCGGGGTGTGTGTGTGTGTTAAGAAATAGATTGAAAACTGGATCCTCAGAGAGAGCAACGGGTCCTGTATGTAGAGAATTTGCAGTTTCTATGCATGGCCTGTGAGTTCATTGCTTTAATGAATGGAACGATGAATGCATAATTTCATTATGAGTCATCACTAATAAAATGAAAATTTGATAGATACATAACCAGAAAGTGTAACTATCTGTTACAGATACAAGTGCTAATTATATTTTGGAGCACATAATTTATGGTCTGAATAACACACAGAGTAACTGCTTTTGCCCTGTTGTGACTATTTTCCTAGAACTGCAGAAAAGTTCGTTTGTAATCTGCTTTCTTCCTGTTATCTTCCTGTGAACGCAGTGGCTGACTCACTCAGAAGTGATCTTCACCTCTAGTCTGGATGCACACAAGAGGTACTCTCGTCTCAACTTCAAGCCCTTACCCTCGAAAGTAATTAAAATACTGGAAGGAAACCTGAGGTAAAAGCAGTTCCTAAAAGTGGAGATAGAATAAAGCGTCTTTTCTTGGTCTGTGTAATTTTTCATCATTTTTTCCCCTTCTGCCTTGAGTTGTTTTTCCTAAAAGCAAGTTGGCATAGAAAATGGCAAATGGCATGGAAATTTCCAAATTTTACATTGATCAACTATATTCACACATGTTGGTTTTGATCCTCAGAACCTGGTTGCAGGGAGCCAGGGCAAATATGAATAGTTCCGTTCCTAGCTGAGGAGTTGAGGATGAGGATCACTCCTGTACATATACCCTTGGGCTCATCTTTTCTTTCATGAAGCTTGAGTACTACCTCCTAATATTTCTTCTGGTGAAAACTTGCAGGAACTTTACTCTTTACTTCATTAAGTATAGAAACACAAAATGTGGGAGAAAAATAAGTCTGAATAACAGCTTATTGGCATGTCTCACATCCAGCTGGCAAATACTTATGACTGGGGTTTCACCTTTCTTTTTGTAGATATTTATATTTTTTAAATGTAGAGTTGGTAAGCATATTTTAAAAGATAAACTATAGATTTTCATATTATTCTTATTATCTATGGGAATGGTAGATGAAAAGGACTCCCTGATGTGTGGGCTAGAAGAACAGACATTTCAAGTAAGTCTACCATTCGGACTAGCTTAGATTCTTTGATTATTTTACTGCCTGCCTTCTAATAACTGTATTACCAACCTGTCAGTTTGTTGTTCTGTGGTGGTTTTCATGTTGCTGCAATGCTAGAGGCTATACCACTGGTATTTCAAATACTAGTAATTTTATTCAATGAATTTTCAAAAGCCTCTTATTTCCAAAGTCCTGCTTCTTAATCTGTCTGAATTTGGAATCCTTGCTAAAACCTATCCACCATATGTAACTGCTGTTATTTGAAATATGGTTGGCACAGCTTTCAGCATCATAGAAACACATAAGCCATTTCAGCACAGCAAATTGACAGACACATTGGGCACATTGTCAGGAAGGCTTTGTAAAAAGTAATTATGTGGCAAAGATCCTCAACAAGATGGATTTACACAGTGCCTATTAAAATGGATATGATGGCATCATGATATTATGCAGGATAGGGACAAGTTTAGATCTGTTGTTCATAGGATCTCTAGGGTTCTAGTCTACTCAACAGCACCTAACAATAAATTAAGTTTACATGCAAATCACCTATGTGGATTAGTTTCAGCAATCCACTTATGAAAACCCTGTGGTCTTGATAGAATGTTGTTATGCATCTTCATGTCTAGTATGACTCATAGAGTCCTTGTGAACAGCAGACCTGAATCCTCTCTTATCCTGTGCCATTCTCACTATCTCCAAACATACTTGAGTCCATGCTTATAGTCACTGTGTCATTACACCTGATTGAGGATCTCTCCCTCTTTTGCTGATTCTTCAGATACCCAAGTATGATGTACTATTCCAAGGAATAACCTCTCTTATTAACATGCGCAAAGAATATGAGACAAAACTGCACCATCCTTGCCTTGAAGGAACACTCTGGCCACACTTTCTCCAGACATCTCTGTTTGTTCTTTTGTCAGTCCATGAAATATTCAATGTTCTCTAACACCACAACTCAAAGGCCTCATTTCTTCTGTCATGCTTATGCACTGTCCACCTCTCAGATGCACAGCAAGTTACAGAAAAGATTATCGCCTGAATCCAGTGCACCTTGGTCTTCAAACTGACATCATTGTTACTCAGTAATTTGGATAGGTCTCTGACAATACACTTTCCAAATACCTTCTAATATTCTGACTGCAGGTATCAAGGGTATTGATTTTGGATTCTCTCTCCATTTATCATGAGTTGTCTATTGGTCTAGTGGCAAGAATTTTTATCTTCTTAATGATGAGATGCAATCCATATTGAAGGCTATAGACTTTGATCTTCTGCAGCAAGTGCTTAAGTTCTCCTTACTTTCAGCAAGCAAGGTGTATCATCTGCATAATGAAGATAATTGATTGATTAGTCTTCTAATCTTGATACCACAGTCTTCTTCATAGATTCCAGCTTCTTAAAGAATTCACTCAGAATATAGACTGTGTAACTATGGAGAAAGGATACATCCTGATGCACATCTTTCTTAATTTTAAACTATACAATGTTCCCTTCCTCTGTTCTAACAACAGCTTCTTGGTCTAGGGATGGTATTGCTATTGAGTGTCACTGAGTTGGAGTCAAGCCATAGCTGACCCTCCAGTGAATGTTCAGAGGCAGTAAATGACACAGGATGAAATCACCAATCCTTTTACCTCAGAGCAGCTGATGGATCTGAACCACATACTTGCCTTTGGATTACAGTGCAGTTTCTTACCACTAGGCTACCAGAGATCCCCTGGTCTAGATATAGCTTTCATATGAGTGTATTTAAGTGTTCTGAGATTTTAATTATTCCCTGTGTGAGCCATTGCTTGTCATGATCCACACATTAGCAGATATTCTTCTGTTATTTTCTGATTTTACTCAGAATTCATATGACATCAACAATGATATCCCTGATGCGTCTTCTAAACTCAACTTGAATTTGTAGTAGTTCTCTGTCAATGTATTGCTCTAGCTGGTTTTGAATGATCTTCAGCTATTTTTTTATTTGTCTGTGGTAATTGCTGTAATAACACTGAAATATTTCAGGAAGTACCATGTGATCAAAAGCCAATCGTAATGAAGGAAGAAGTTCAAGTAAAACTGAAGACATTTGCCAAAAATAAAGCCCCAGGAATTGAAGAGATACCAATTGATGGGTTTCAACTAACAAATGAAGCCTTGGACAAGTACACTAATCTATGCTGAAAAATTTGGAGGACTGCTGTTGATTGATTAGAAGAGATCCATATATTTTTCTAACCCCAAAAGAAAGGTGAGCTAAATAAAATGGAAATTATTGAACTGTAACAGAATATTGTCTCATAAAGTCCCCTAAAAGATGAATCTTCTAGGTTGGAAGATGAAAAAATATATAGTGGTCGATCGGCAATCTGAATGAGATCTCACACATCCCCACATGAGCAGGTAGCCACGCTGGACATGAGTGAGACAATTGCAAACTGAGCAGGTAGCCCTGACAGGCGCAAATGTTACAGTGGTAAACTGAGTGAGGTTCTTGTGCGTGCCCACTCAGAAGCTACACCTGCAAGGCACCAGCCAGATATCTGCAAAATAAGTGTGGTCTCCACGCATACCCTCCTGGGCAGGTAGCCCTGCCAGGAGTGAGCAGGACATCTGCAAACTGAGTGAGATCCCCACGCATCCCTATACAGACAGGTAGCCCCGCCAGGCACAAGAGGGACAGTTGCAAACTGAGTAAAGTCCTCGCATGTGCCCATCCAGAAGCTAGCCCCGCTGGGTACCAGCAGGACATCTGCAACCTGAGTGAGGTCCCTGAACATCCACACCCAGGCAGGTAACCCCTCCTCAGGGGAGTAGCGGGACAGCTATAAACTACGTGAGGTCCTAGCACATGCCCACCTGGATAGCTAGCCCCACCAGGCATGAGCTGTACAGCTGCAGCTGACTGAGGTCCCTGCATGTGGCATCTGAGCACACGCCCACCCAACATACACTTGAGCTTGTGCCTGCCCTGCCTGTTCCCCCCCTCCCCGGCTTAGCCTGGCATCCCCTCATGTTAAGTCAACAAACTGCATTTAATCCCAAACTCCTCACTCTGACTTAACTGTAACAATTATCCAACAGAAGAGGCTACTTTTACAGGACATGAATGGACACTTCTCTTGGTTAAAAAGTTCAGAGAGGAACACAAGTAACATAACTGCTTTGCCCTCTACTGCAATAGTGATTTCAGATCAAGAGCCTATCAACAACTTAGGCATAAAAAATTCTAACACAGCATCGTCATGAAAGAAACAGGCCACCTCACAAACTATACAAGCACAAAGCAAGATGTCATCCCCAGAAAAGGAAACAGCGCCAATGAATTTCCTGAAGCCAGAAAGTGTAATGGAACTTTCTGACACAGAATTTAAAAGAACAATGATTGAATATTTTCAATGGATGAAAGAAAAATTTAAAGAATTACAGGACGCTGAAAGCAAAAATCAGAAGGAGCTTAAACAACAACAACCAAAAAAATCCAGAACAATGCAGAGAAAACAAACGAGGCATTAGTAGCATTGGAAAAACAGGAAACCATGATCCAAAATATGAAGTATATTCTTTCAGATGCTGTCAACATGATGGAGGGACTCATGAACAGAGTAGAAGAGATGGGACACAGAGCCAGAGAAATAGAAGATAGAATTCTCACCACTTATCTGCTAGAGCAAACAGCAGAATTAAAAAGAAAGGAAAAAAGAAGAAAATCTAAGAATAATGTCGGACACCATCAAGAGAAATAACATACAAATCATAGGAATCCCAGAACAGGAAGAAGCAAGTAAAGGCACCAAAAAAGTGGTGAAAGAATTACTAGAAGAAAACTTCCCAGGCATAATGAATAATGAGAAAATATATATTCAAGAAGCTGAACTAACACCATATAGAATAGATCCCAAAAGGAAAACACCAAGGCATATCATAGTCAAATTTGCCAGAACCAAAGCTAAGGAGAGAATTCTGAAAGCAGCAAGGGAGAAACAAAGAGTAACCTATAAGGGAGAGCAGATAAGATTAGGTGCCTATTTCTCAACAGAAACCAAGTGAGCAAGAAGGTAGTGCAATGATATATATCTAAAACTCATAGAAAACAACTATCAGCCAAGAATATTGTACCTAGTAAAATTGCCCATCAAATATGAAGGAGAGATCAATCAAGATAGTTGGAGAACAACAGAACCTAAAGGAGTTTGTAAAACTATGACCAGTGTTGCAGAAAACACTGAGAGATGTCCTTCTTTCAGAAGTGCCACAGAAAGCAAGATGGACCAAAGTAACTAGCAACGACACCAAAGAAAATCATCACAATGATAGCAATAAAACTGTGCCTCTCAGTAATCACACTGAATGTGAACTGAATGTGAATGATTTAAATGCACCACTAAAGAGAAAAAGAGTAGCAGATTGGATAAAAAAAATCAAAATCCATCACTATACTGTCAACAAGAGATACACCTGAAAAGTGAAGATAAAAAAAGACTAAAAATAAAAGGGTGGGGCAAAAATATACCAAGCAAATGGCAACCAGAAAAAAGCAGGAGTCATGATAGTAATCTTTGATAAAATAAATTTTAATGCAAAGACAATCACAAAGGACAAGGAAGGTCAGTACACACTGCTTAAAGGGTCAATAGAACGTGAGGAAATAACAATAAGAAATATCTATACACCAGATGATAGACCTGAAAAATACATAAAACAAACATTAACAAAACCAAAAAAGGAAATAGAAAACATTACTATAGTAGTTACAGACTTCAATACACCACTCTCAAGAAAAGATAGAACTACCAGGAAGAAACTCAACAGAGATGCTGAAGAATTACACCACACAATAAATCAACTCGATCTCATAGATATTTATAGGCTAATGCACTCCCAAAAAGCACAGTATATCTTTGTCTTCAATGTACATGGAACGTTCTCCAAAAGACATCTTGGGCCACAAGGCAAGAATAAATGAATTGAAAAACATAGAAATGATTCTAAGCATCTTCTCAGACCACAATGTTACAAAAGTAGAAATTAATAATAAGAGGACAAAGGAGGAAAAAACCCCCATGTATTTGGAAGCTGAACAATACCTTCTTGAACAAGAATAAATAAAAAATGAAATTAAAAAATTTCTTGAGACAAATGACAGTGAAAACACCACTTAGCAAAATCTCTGGGAAATAGCCAAAGCAGTAATCAGAGGTAAATTTATAGCAATAAGTAAACACATCAAAAGGCAGGGAAAAATATAACCATTGACTCTATAGCCCAACATCTCCAGCAAATTGAAAAAAAAAAACCCAACAAAAGCAAAAACAGCAAGAAAACTTGTCACCCCCTAAGGAAACCGAAATTATAAAAATTGTTGTTGTTGTTATATGCCATCGAGTCATTTGTGACTCAAAACGACCCTATGTACAAGAGCCCTAAATGCCGTTCTATCCTATGCCAACCTCACTGTCTCAAACACATTCATTCCCACCACTCAACTCACAGAATCAATCCATCTCATTGAGGGTCTTCCTCTCCTGCGCAGTCCTTCCACTCTCCCAAACATGATGTCCATCTTCAAAGACCAGTCCCTCCTTGCAACATGCCCAAAGTATGTCACACGAAGCTTCAGAATCCTTGACTCCAGGGAACATTCTGGCTTCACCCTCTCTAGGACAAAACTGTTTGTTCTCCTAGAAAACAGAAAAACAATTGAAATCTTCAACAATATTAGGAGGGTTTTTTTTAAAGGTCAATAAAATTGACCTAGCAAACCTAACAAAGAAAAACCTAACAAACCTAAAAACAACAACAACAACAACAAAAAAAAAAAACCCCAAACAAAAAAACCCACTAGCAAAACTAACAAAGGAAAAGAAGGAAAAGAAACAAAAATTCCTAATAAAAGATGAAACGGGTACCATCACAACAGAACCAAGTAAAATAAAAAGACTAACAATGGAATATTATGAAAACTATACTCAAATACGGAAACGTAGAGGAAATGGACAAATACTTAGAAATTCATAATCTATGTAAAGTGACACAAACTGAAATTATATACCTGAATATACTCATTACAAAAGAAGAAACTGAAAAGGTAGTAAAACAACTTCCAGACAAAAAAAAGCCCTGGACCAGGTGGTTTTACAAGTGAATTTTGTCAAACTTTCAGAGATCTGTCACCAATACTACATAAACTATTTCAGAAAATAGAAAAAGATGGGATTCTCCCAGACTCATTCTATGAAGCAAACATATCCTTGATATCAAAGCCAGGTAGAGACATCACTGAAATAGAAAATGATAGGAAAATATCTCTCATGAACATAGATGAAAAATACTGAATAAAATACTGGCCAATAGAATTCAATGATACATGAAAAAAAAGAAAAAAATTCACCATGACCAAGTGGAATTCATAACAGGTATGCAAGGATGATTCAACATTAAAAAAAACAACAATAATGCAATTCATCACATTAACAAGGCAAAGAACAAGAACCACATTATCCTATCAATTGATGCAGAAAAGGCCTTTGACAAAATTTAACACCCTTTCCTGATTAAAACACTCAACAAAATGGGATCTGAGTGGAACCTATTCAACATAGTAAAAAGTATATATACAAACCTGAGAGCCAACATTATTCTCAATGGAGAGAGATTAAAGGTATTCAACTTGAGAACAGGTAAGGCAAGGATGCACACTATCACCTCTCCTATTCAGTATTGTATTGGAAGTCTTAGTGATAGCAATAAGGCAAGAGAGGGAAATAAGAGATATGCAAATTTTCAAAGAGGAGCTAAAATGATCTCTCTATGCAGATGATATCATAGTATACTTAGAAAACCCTAAGGACTCAACAAGAAACTACTGGACATAGTTGACTAATTCAGGAAAGTTGCAGGATACAAGATCAATATACAAAAATCAACTGGATTTCTCCATAGTGACAAATAAAATACAGAGCTGGAGCTAAGAAAAAAAACAATACTCTTCACAATAGCTCATCACAAGATTAAATTCTTGGGAATAAATCTAACCAGAAGCATAAAGGATCTATTCAAAGAAAATTACAAAACTACATTACCACAAAAAACAAAAAGTGACCTTGAGAAATGGAAGACTATACCTTTGCTCATTGGTAGGAAGACTCAATATTGTGAAAACGGCAATACTACCAAAGGCAATTTACATGTTCAATGCAATCCTAATACAAATACCAATCCCATTCTTTAACGAGATGGAAAAGACAATCTTCAGTTTCATTTGGAATGGAAAGAAGCCCTAAATAAGCAAAACACTCCTTAAAAAGAGAAATAAGGCAGGAGGCATCTCATTCCCTGATTTCAAATCCTACTTCTCTGCCATGGTTGTCAAGACAGTGTGGTCCTGGTATAATGAGACACATAGATCAATGGAATAGAATTGAGAATGTGGAAATCAACCAATCTACCTATGGCCAACTGATTTTGACAAGGAGATGAAATCAGGTAAGTGGGGTAATGATAGCCATTTAACAAATGGTGTTGGCAAAATA
>NW_006399862.1:8575086-8596324 GCF_000299155.1 Elephantulus edwardii
AGAAAGACTGGATCAATAATGTATACTGCCTTGAAACAGATGAGGGATAGAACTGTAAAAGGAATATAGGATTACGTATTATTGTCATGATAGGAGTCCAGAATGAAGGCGGCATAGTGGAATGACTCCAGGGGAGAGATTGTATAACAATGAAAGAATTTTTATTTTTTTTTTTATTTTACTTTTCAAAGACAAGAGTGAATCGGGGAGGAAGAGGGCTATGCAGGGAGAAAAGCACAACAATGAATGAATAGGACTCCAAAGTCTCTGTAACTGTTCATTAAAATTAATAATAATAAAAAAAAACTCCAAACAAGATTTTCATTACAATTTAAAAAGAATATACAGTCACCACAACAATGACTGTTATTGTTACGTGTTATAACTAACTTTATCATGCTAATGCGAAACCTATACTTGGACCAGAAGGCAGTCGTCAGAACAGAGCAAGGGAACACTGCATGGTTCAAAATTGGGAAGGGCGTACACCAGGGATGCATCCTATCTCCATACCTTTTCAACCTATATGCAGAACAGATTATCCGGGAGGCTGGGCTCTATGAGGAGAAATGTGGGGTCAAGATTGGTGGATGATTTATCAACAATCTGCGTTATGCAGATGACACAACCCTGCTTGCTGAAAATGAAGAGGACCTGAACAACCTGCTGCAGAGGGTCAAGAATTGCAGCCTGCAATATGGATTGAGGCTCAATGTCAAGAAGACAAAGATTCTCACCACTGGACCAATTGGTAGCATTAGGATGGATGGTGAAGAGATTGAGATTGTACACAGTTTTAGTTTGTTTGGCTCCATAGTCAACAGTCTTGGCACCAGCAGCCAGGAAATTAAAAGGTGCATTGCAATGGTAAAGTCTGCTGTTAGGGACCTCTCCAAAGTGCTGAAGAGCAATGGTGTCTCTCTGGAGACTAAAGTGCATTTGATACAGGCCATGGTCTTTGCAATCACTTGTTATGCATCAGAGAGTTGGACAATGACCAAAGAGGATAGAAGGAAAATTGATGCCTTTGAGCTGTGGTGCTGGAGAAGGTACCAGGACTGCTAGGAAAACAGATTCATCTTGGAAAGGGTTAAACCAGGTGGCTCCTTGGAGGCAAGCATTCTGAGGCTCCGTCTAACATACTTTGGACATGTTGTGAGGAGAGACCAGTTCTTGGAGAAGGACATCGTGCTTGGGAGTGTGGAGGGACGGTGCAGGAGGGGAAGGCTCTCTATGAGGTGGATTGATTCAGTGACTGGGATAATTGAGATGGGAGTGTCAGAGACAGTGCGATCGGCACAGAACAGAGCAGAGTTTAGGGCTATTTTACATAGGGTCGCTACGAGTAGCAAGCGACTCGATGGCACATAATAACAACAACAACATAACTAACAAGTGATTGGCCATAACTCATAGCAACTTTACAGTCAGGTTGAGACCTTGCTCTGCTCTGTTCCATCTTCAATTTCTCAGGTGTACTCAAGTCTATTGTTGTAGTCACTGTGACACCCCTTCATTGAGAATATTCTTCTCTTTCTCTGTCTACTTTTGCAAGGACGATATCTTTTTCTGAGCACTGGCATCTCCTGATAGCATACCTAACACATGTAAGATAAAATTTCACCATCCTTAGTTCTGAGGATTACCAAGGTTGCATTTTCTCCAAGTCAGTGTCTTATAACTCTGGACTAGAGTATTTGGATCACAACATATTGTGGCTAATGAAGAAAATGGGAATCCCAGAACATTTGATTGTGAAACCTATACTTGGGCCAGGAAGCAATCCTAGGAACAGAGCCGGGAAACACTGTGTGGTCCAAAATCAGGAAAAGAGTACATCAGAGATGCATCCTGTCTCTATACCTTTTCAATCTATATACACAGCAGATCATTCAGGAAGCAGGGCTTTATGAGGAGAATCCTTTCATCAGGATTGGAAGTAGACTCATCATCAACCTATGTTATGCCTATGACACAACTTTGCCTGCTGAAACTGAAGAAGACCTGACACGCTTTCTGCAGAAGGTTAAGGACTATAGTCTTCAATATGAATTGAAGTTAAACATCAAGAAGATAAAGATTCTCACCACGGGGCCAATTGGCAGCACCATGATGGATGGAGAGGAGATTGAGGTTGTTAACAATTATAGCTTGCTTGTCTCCACAATCAACACTGTTAGCATTCAGGAAATCAGAAGACAAATTGCATTCAGAAAATCTGTTGTCAGGGACCTCTCCAGAGTGCTGAAAGCCAACAATGTCTGTCTAAGATGTACGTAGTCCTGGCCATCATCTTCACAATTAGCTATGCATCAGATAGAGCTGGACAATGACTAAGGATAACAGAAGAAAAATCAATGACTTTCAATTTTGGTGTTGGAGAAAAGTCTTGAACATACCATGGATTGCCAAGAAAACAAATAGGTCTGTCTTGGAGTGGGTGAAACAAAGTTTTTCCTTGGAGGTTATGATTTTGAAGCTTTATCTCACATACTTTGGGCACATGGCTAAGAGAGACTGATCCTTGGAGAAGGACATCATGCTTGGAAGGTTGGAGCGACAGCACAGGAGAGGATGATCAGAGATAAGAGGGTTTGATACAATGACTGAGGCAATGGGGCTGATGTATCAGAATTAGTGAGACTGACTCAGGTTAGGGCACGATTCAGAGACTCTGTACATAATAGGGTCGCTCTCGGTTGCAGACAACTCAATGACATAACAGCAACAACAGTATACCAATAACGATGAAGATGGCACAGAACTGGCTCACTCTTTTTTCTGTTCTGCTGTACTTGAACTCACCATGTGTCATCATTAACTAGATTGAAACTAACAACAAATCATAACAATTAAGATGATAGAATCATATAGGAAAACCCCTTATAGGTTTCAGCCAAAGTGTTACCATTCTATGTGCCACTGAAAAGGAATGAGGAGGCAGCTCATAATGTAATACACATGTTAATTACCTTATCTGAAATTTCAGCATAGGTGCTAGATACTTCTACATATCCTCCCCACCATCATGTGCATATATAACCACAGTGATGTCTTGGAGTCCTCGCCTGGCTGCGCATGAGAAAGCAAGCTCAAACTCTATACATTCCAATGCCGTAACTCAGGTGGAACCATTGCTTTTGTCAGACAGCTTATTGAGGATACATTACCATTCTTCTGAAATCTGTCAGATCATTGGACATAAATCAGCTGTAAACTAAAAGATAAAACAGAGCCATTGACTCTTCTTGAGGTTTTATTTCATTTGTGTTCTCCTACTTCCTAGGACCTACCTACGACCTTCATGCCTACTAAAAACTATTGCAAATACGGCACTCCAGGTGCAATGGATGTGTGAAAACTAGGCCAGGAGCTGATTGTGGAACAGAACACCAACTACTCATATGCAAGTCCAAGCTGAAGCTGAGGAAAATTAAACCGAATCTACAGGAGCCAAAATATGACTGATTTCATCCCACCTGAATTTCAGAATCATCTCAGGAACAGGTTTGAAGCCTTGAACACTAATGAGCGAAAACCAGATGATTTGTGGGAGGATGTCAAATGTATCATCCAGGAAGAGTGCAAACAGTCATTACAAAGACAGAAGAGGAAGAAAAGACCAAAATGGATGTCAGAAGAAACTCTGAAGATTGCACTGGAGCGTAGAGAAGCCAAAGCACAAGGAAGAATTCAAGATACTAAAGAGCTGAACAGAAGATTCCAAAAGGCAGCATGGAATGACAAAGCAAAATATTACAATGATATGTGCGAGGAGCTAGATTCGGAAAATCAAAAGGGGCGAACTCATTCAGCATTTCTTAAGCTCAAGCTTTCAATATAAACTAATAAAAACAATCTCTCTGGCATACAGAATGCTCCAAGTTTGGGTATAAAGGACATTAATATTTATATGTATATTTTAATAACTTGCTTTGTGTTGGCTAGATTCTTAGGGTTGGAGTATAGTCATTTGAGAAACAAAATATTTCACAGTTAAATAAATTAATATCTATTCTTTTAAAAGTTGTGTTTTCAAAAACTATAGCAAAATAGCTTTATTTCGTTATCACTAGTTTGAGAGTTTTTAAAGCATTTATTCAATGTGAAGCATCTCAAAATTCAAACTTGTTGCTATGGAGTCAGATCCAACTCATAGCTGACTCTGCAGCAGGTTTTCAGAAGCTGTAAATTGTGAGGGAGGCAAATATCAATCTTCTACAGACCAGCTGGTGAATTCCAAATCCATAAAGGTACTTCCTTTGGATTAGCAGCATAATTTCTTATGGACTAGCCCACCAGTGCTCACCAAATATTTCCATGTTATATAATTTACTGTGAAAAAAGATTAAAAAAATATAAATAAGTAAACACATTTGAAATACTGTAATGGATATGTAAATATACTTTTATCAAATGTACAAGTTAGAGATGATTATGTGTTCACCAAATACTATTTCCCTTTTTAAAATAAAATAAAACACTGTATAATTCTGATTATGAAAATGAATGAACCTTTGAAAAATGAGAGAATGTAGAACATACACCCAGAATTCTCCTATGAATCCAAACTCCTGCAATTTTATCTACTATATTATAAAATTGGACCTATACTGCATGTTGTTGTTATTGTGTGCCATCAGCTCTGAGCACTGCTCTATCTTGAGTCAACTTCATTGTTTCTGACACACCTACTCCGTTGCCCTCATCACTGAGTCAGTTCATCTCACCCATGGACTTCCTCTCTTGCACTGTCCCTCCATCCTTCTTTTTTTTTTTCTTTCATTAGTTATCTGTATTCTTTTTAAAATTAACTTTAATCAAAGTTTACAGAGACTTAAGGTTTCCATTCATTCATTCATTCATTCATTCACCTTTCTAAGCATGATGTTCCTTTCTAAGAATTAGTCCCATCTAGCAACATGCCCAAAGTAGCAGCTTGGTTCCATCCTCTCTGGGTTGATCCTTTTTGTTCTTCTAGCAGTCTTTGTTCTCCTAGCAATCCATGGTATATTCATTACTCTGCTCCAGCACCACAGCTCAAAAGCATAAATTGTTCAGCACTCTGATACATTGCAAGCAAGCAAAGACCATGGCCTGGATCAAGCACACCTTAGTCTCTAGACTGACATCGTTGCTTTTAAGTACTTTGGAGAGGTTCCTCAAAGCAGATTTTCCCAATGCAATTTGTCTTTTGATTTCCTGGCTGTTAGTACAAAGGTTGTTGTTTGGAAACTGAAGCTGTTAACAATCTCAATTTCTTTACGATGCTGCCAATTGGTTCACTGGTGAGAATCATTGGTTTTGGGTGGCTTTTGTTTGTTTGGTTTTTGGTTTTTTTTTTTAATGCGAAGCTTCAATCTACATTGAAGGCTGAAGTCCTTGACCTTCTGCTGCAAACGCTTCAGGCCCTGCAAGCAAGGTTGTGTCATATGCATTACACAGATTGTTGATAAATCTTCCTCCAATCCTGATGTCACATTCCTCCTCATAGAGTCCAGCCTCCTGGATGATCTGTTCCACGTATAGATTGAAAAGATATGGCAATAGGACACATCCTTTACATACACTCTTCTTGATTTTAAATCATGCAGTGTTTCCTTGCCCTTTTCTGATGACTGCCCCATGGACCAAGTATAGATTTTGCATAAGCACAATCAAGTTGTCTGGGATTCCCATTCTTCTCAGAGTTAGCCACAGTTTCTTGTGATCCACAGAGTCAAATGCTTTGCCATCATTAATGAAACACAAATAGACATTCCTCTGGTACTCTCTGGTTTTAGCTAAGATACATCTAACATTGGCTATAATATCTCTAGTGCCATGGGTCTTTCCTTAAAGAATTGGCTGACACAGAAAAATTTCATGAAACAGCATCTCATCAAGAGCTTTTGGATCTACACCAATAGGCAGTACTGCAAAAAAAAGGAGAAAATGGGGTGGGGGGAGAGCTTGTGTTGATAAAGGAAGAAATTCAAGCTACTCTGAATGAATTGGAAAAAAATAAGGCCTGAGGAATTGATGGCATATCAATTGGCATATTTCAGGAAACACAGACTGCCCTGTATGTGCTCATCAAAGTGTGCCAAGATATCTAGAGGACAGTCACCTGGCCAACAGACTGGAAGAGATTAATATTTGTTCCCATTTCAAAAAAAGATGACCCAACAGAGTATAGAAAGTATTGAACACTATCATTAATAACACATGCAAGGAAGATCCTACTGAAAATTGTCTGAAAATGACTGGAACAGCACATCAACAGAGAACTGCCAGATGTGCAGGCTGGGTTGAGAAGGGGTCATGCCACAGAGATATTATCTACTGCATATATAGTTTCAAATATTAATTTCCTGTTATCATAATAACAGTCTTTATGCATATTTTGTCATGTAGAGTTGCTTTAAATTTAAGCAATATTCATTACTGGGCTTACAGATTATCTTTTTTTATTATCATCAATCATGTTAGCTGAATATCTTCAGCTAACAAAAAAAATGTTCAGCAGACAAAAAATTTTGTCTACATCTTTGATTGACACATGCAAATATAAAAGTCATGATTTTTATATCTGGGTGTGGTTTTGTTTAGAAATCTTTATTGACGCCTTTTATTACACTTATTTAGGATTTAAGCACCTATCTGGCTTTTGGGTTGCTTGTTGGCACGGTTTGTGGCTGACTACACAAAGACAAAAGCTAAACTTGATATTCTTCTGAAAAATCAATCTATTTAAAGAGTTTTGAGGGAAAGACTTTTAATTTTAATTTTCTTTAACTTTTTACCACATGTCTCAAATAATAAGCATTGCTTTTCCAATATCATTAAGTTAGAAATTTTTCAGAAAAGCTTAGCAAGTAGAAAAAGTTTATGAACTAAAAGTCATTGGAATTCTGCAACTTTTTCAGGGAAGTTGCAATATTAATAAAAATGAAGAGACAATGTATCTTTAGTAAGAATTTATGATATCAACATTATTACAGTTGGTTTTGACCTAACCTGAACATCTCTTTTCTTGTTTAGTTTTCATTATCATTGCCTTTTTAAATTATTATCTTTATTAATCTTTTTTATTTGTCTTTGAGGGTTGGAAAAGTACAAGCGCAAACATCTTCAAGTGACATTTTAAAAATGACAAATCACATGTTACATTGTATGTAATACTAAAGACAAGATATATGAAACAGAAGGTGGTAAGTTACTTCAATATGATCAAGTTGGCAACTACATGTATTTGACAACTCTCTTCTCTTTTCTACATTTCCAATCACATCTGTGTTTATACATACATACACATAAGCAACATTTTTTTTAAAAGCTGAACATATGATTTTTCCGACTAAACTATTTCATTAAATGCTGACGAGACTCATCACAGTTGAGATGGAAGATCAAACACAGATTTATTTTGAAGAACAGAACAAAAATATAAAATGGTGGGAAGGGAGAACGGAATGAAGCATTTGATTCAGAGAATCTGCCAGGTGGAAAGAAAACTTCCAAAGGAAAAAGGAAAGATTGAAAAGAGACAATACTTTTTTATAAGAACAAGAAATTGTTTTCCTTAAGCAGAAGAAAGAAGAACTTCTAGTATTCCAAGAAAAATTAACAGTAGAATTGATAGTATTTTCTTACAGTATTACATTTTTCTTATTGCTTTTAAGTTGGACTCCTTTTATTGTTGACCCTCCAGTGAGTTTTCAGAGGCTGTAAATCACGCCAAAGGGAAGATTACATATCTATCTCTTGCAGAGCAGCTGTTGGATTTGACCTACCTATCTCTGGGGTGACAACACACTTCCTTAACCAGTAGTCCACCAGAGTTTCCTAGCTAACTGGTTATTTCTAATAAATCATTGTTTACTTAATGAATGTGTGTTGAAAGAATAAAACAATAAAATCTGCCAGTAAAGGTAGACTAAAAAAGACAGTATGGTGAACAAAAGAAATTGATATGCACACATCCACACCTATCCAAGGTTAAATACACAAACAATTGTATTGGGAAAAGTCAATTAGCAAAATGTTATGAAGGTGCTGTTTAAAAACTCATTGCAGTCAAGTCAGAACTTACTGACTCAAAGTTAAACCTCCACTGAGTTTCCAAAAAGAAAATTGCACAGGGGGAGATTATCTATCTTTCTCCAAAGGAGACACTGGTGGATTTTAACACCATGACCTTTGAGTTAGAAATTCAACTTCTTATAGACTCTGCCACCAGAGCTCTGGGATGTCATACTGAAAGAGAAACTCAACAAAACGAAGGAAGTTGAGTCAGAAGAAAAATACAAGTAAATATTCCTAAGGATTCATACTTAAGTAAACGGGATTATTATTTAATAAATCAGACTGCAGGTGAGAGGTCAAATAGAGAAGTTGTAATTTACATAGAGTGTTCTAATAGAAAAAGTTTCAAAAAGTTCAAAATAATAAGTGTAGGGAAGTTGGAGATAATCATAAATGCAATGGAATAGTACAAAAGACTCAATTTAGGAAACAACAACAGTAAACACCAGAATAGTAATATCATAATTACACCATAAAAAACAAAAAAGAAGACATGATACCAATTAATCAAAAGAAAATTTAAAGAAGTAAAATGAAATAAATTGGCTATTTTACTAATAAAAAGTCTCTAATGGAGGAGCTCATAAGGAGCTTTGATTGTGTAGTCCATTGGAGATGCACTGGTAACCCAAAGGCCTCTAGTCGATTCAAACCCACCATAGGCAATTTAAGTGAAAGGTATGTAATCTCTTCCTCTGTGATTCTCAGCCTCGGAAAACAAATGAAAGTTAAGCTATGAGTTGGAATTGATCTGACAGCAATAAGAGAATGAATGGAGTAGTGTTGCCTTGCTATCTCAAGGTTTGGTGGCACAAAGAGAAGCAACCCCTCCATTTCAGATTCATAGCATTAAAAATGCGATGGAGGGTACCTGCAAGTGGGAATTGACTTGATGGCAATGGTTTATGTTTTATTGTTATTTTACTAATAGTGAAGAGATACATTTCACCCTTTTAAAAAACTGAAACCACCAGTTTCAGTAAAAAACAAGGATAATTCTGATATATGCTATTTATAAGAAAATAAACTTATAATTAATTGATAAAGATGGAAGTGTAGAGGTGAGAAGAAATACACCAAGGAAACAGGTTTTCTTAAACCTAAATTAAAAAACCACAAAAAACCAAACCCATTAGCGTCAAGCCTGTTCTATCTCAGAGAGTCTGTAGAAGAAAGTATAACTGCCCCATAGTGTTTCTGAGTATACGTAAACTTTTATGAAAGCCTAGTCCCACATTCTTCTCCTTAGCATTGGCTGATTTGAACCACTGATTTTTTTAGTTCATAATCCTCTGCCCCTGCAGGACTTCCTTAAATGCCCTGTATGTTGTTGTTGTTGTTGGGCATCTTTGAGATGACAACAGCTCATAGGGACCCTATGAACAACAAATCTAAACATTGCCCTATCCTGCACAATCCTCCCCATCTCCGATATACTCGAGTCCATTGTTATAATCACCATGTCAATCCATCTTATAGAGGGTCTTCTCTTAGCCTCCACCCCAGCACGATGTCTTCCCAGTGCCTGGCTCCCCTCTTCTCAATGTGCCTACAGTGTGTTAGATGAAGTTCCATTGTGCCTGTAAGCACGTTGGTTACAATTCTTCCAAAACAAATTTGTTTGTTCTTTAGCAGTCTACAGGATATTCAGCACTCTTCTCCACCACCACAGTTAGAAGGCATCGATTCTTTTATTGTCATCCTTATACATTGTCCAACTTCCAGATACTCTATATAGGATTTTTCAAATTCACTGTATAGGATAACCCAAAATCACACCTCAAAGTGACATCCTTGCCATCGAGTTGATTTTGACTCATAACAACTATATATTGAGGCTAATTTTAGGCTGTTAGATGTTGTATAATCAGTTCTACATCATGGTGACTCTGTGTACAAAGCACTAAAAAACATTACTAGATGCTGTGCTATCCTGATAGTCATTGATGTGCTTGATCCCATGGCTGCAGTCACTACGTCAAGTTCATCATGTTGAAGGTCGTCTTTTCCTCTAGTTTACCAAGCTTGATATCCTTCTCTAGACACTAGCCTCTCCTGATAATATGTCCAAAGTAAAATAGATCAACCCATTACCAATCAAGCCTTATCATCGTCTTTTCTAGGCAACATTTCTACTGTAGGTTTCTTGAAACAAACTTGTTTGTTCTTTTGGAATTTCATAGCAAATTCTTCTCCAACAACATGGTTCAAAGTCATTAATTCTTCTTTGGTATTCCTCACTGACAATCCAACTTTCATACACTTTGAGGTGACTGAAAACACCATCTCTTAGATCTTAAGCAATTTAAATTTTTGCAGCAAAGTTTTCTAATGCAATATGTAATTTAATTTCTTGAGTACTGCTTCCATGTGCATCCCAGAAAAATAAAAACTACCATGCCAACTGACTGGAATAGGTCCACTTTTGTGCACATATGAAAGAAAACGGATAAAATAGAATGTAACTATATCATTAATATAATACACAGTGAAGTTTTGCAGAAGTTACAAAAACAAAGTTCCAATTGTACTTAGATAGAGAGCTGCCCGAAATCTAAGCCAGATTCAGAAGATATAGATATCAATACTAATGCCAGCAATATCTTGATTAAAAGTGTAAATTACTAGGTAGCTGCTTACATGTGTTTTATGGACTACGCAAAAGCATTAAGCTGTATGAAGCATAACAAATGATGGATAACATTTTGAAGAATGAGAATCCCAGAACATTTAATTGTGTTCATACAGAATCTGTTCATTAACCAAAAATCAGTCTTTTCTAACAAGAATAAAAGAGATCCCCTTCAGGGGATACTGTAGATGGCAAGGATGAATCATTTCATCATACTGATTAAATTTGTATGCTGAGCAAATAATTCAAGAAGTTTGACTCTGTAAAGAAGAATGAAGTTTTACATTGGAAGCTTCATGAAATAACTGTAAATGTTTATGAAAATTAATAAAATATAACTATAGAAAAAAAATAACTTGGGATGTGCAAATGATACAACCTTGCTTGTTTAAAGTGAAGAAGATTTTGAAGGTTACAGATTTAAAATCTGTATAGGGAAGTTCTACTCTGTCCTACAGGGTTCTTATGAGTTGGAATGCTGATGGCAATGTGACTTTTGTGACAATAGGTTGAACAAGAGTGATGGTTCCTGGGCTGCAATAGTGACTTGAAAATCAGATATCAGCCTACAGGTTGACCACTCAAACCCACCCAACAGCTCCATGGAAGGAAGTCCTTGTCAACTGCTCCTATACAGATTATAATCAAGACTATTCTGTAGGATGTGGGAAGTCAGAATTTGGTTTGGTTTTGGTTTAGTAAGAATAATGAAAGCAGCTTCATGCTGAGAGGCCAATTTATGAGGATGAAAAAGTCTGTTTGTGTGTATGGATGAATTCTCTTCTGTTTTATGACTCATATGCACAAATTCCAAATGATGCTGCTAATGCATTTTACTTGCTTTCTGCTTCATAAACCGCCAATCTTGTCACATTGGCTAGATTATTTGTCTATTTCTTTGTTTTTGCCATTGTATGTTGACACTACAGGGTGAGAGTGGGGGCAGAAGAGATTTTCTAGATCTGTTAAATGACCCAGAAGAAGTCTTCACCTAGCAGATGCTGATTCATACAAATATCTGATGTTTTCCTGGGGTGCTTTCTGTGGCTGACAATTCACTAGGCACTGTTGACAATGGTTGCAGGTATACTGTGCAATTTTAGTATTTTTAACTACAATTCTTGAGGTTGTCAGGAGGAAATGGCTCATGATTAGAGTCACAGTTCAGTCACCAAGCCTGATTCTACCGCTGCTACAATTCAAACTCCTTTTTTAAAAAACAAAAATGAAAAGTATTCCACTCTAGCTTCTGCCATCTGTTATTGTTAAACAGCCCAGGTGTACAGGATTTTCTTGTTCTCCTGTAAACACGACTCTGCCATCCCTATAATTTGTCTGGTCATTAGTTATAGACTTATTGAGGATCTGACCATTCGTTATAAAAAGCATCTGTTCCAGAAGCTGCTTCTCCAGAGGGAATATGGGGTATTCATTATGTTTTACACTTATTAGCTCACATTTAATTGTTCTAATTTCAGTCAAGTTTCAAAATTTTTATAATCTACATAAATTTTACTTACTCACCTAGTTCATATGAGCATGTAAAATATACCACATGGAAGTCAGTGCCATCTTCCTTAGCTTCAGAACGCCTTTCAAGTACTATTTTCTCAGTGAGCATCCAGAGCATTTCCTTCCTTTTACCAAATGGCAGATTTTACTATAATTGTATCTCTTACTGAAATCTGAAGTTGTGCTGGGTATTTTTTGTTGCATAATCTCATTAATTTCCACAATTACAAGTTGCATAGAAATTGGCAGATGTTCAGTAAATAACATGTAGTCTTACTGATCATTTGAACTTCTTATATGCATTTCTTGGTCAGTGTCTTAATTGTGTCAATTACTTCCGAGTTGACTCCAATCTCTGATAACCTTATGTACGAAAGAATGAAAATTGCTCAGTTCTGTGTTGTTTTCATGATTCTTACATTTGAGCTTATTGCTGTAGCTGTTGTGTCAGTCCTTTTTTGGGGGGTTTCCTCTATTTTCAATGACCTTTTGCCAAGTATCAAAGCAGTGCTAGAGAATAGCCCAATAAACAATTTTCACTAACACTTTTCCAGAAGCTTGGTTTAGAGGCAAGAATCTTGGATTTGTGGTTGAAAAATCTGGAATTTAGCATGTTTTGGTTGTTAGGTGCTTTTGTGTTGAGTACCACTTATAGTGACACTATGAACAACAGATCTAAATCCTGTTCTATCCTTACTCATCATTTTTGAAGTGCCTTCAAGGAGCACTCTGGCTGTACTTTCTCCAAGATGTATCTGTTTGGTCTTTTGGCAGTCCATGGGATATTCAGTACTTTTATCCAACACCACAACCCAAAGAAAAGTCTTCTGTAATTTTTATCCATTGTCCAGCTCAGATGCATAGCAAGTGATTGAAGACCATGGCCTAAATCAGGTACACCTTAGTTTTTAACATTACATTATTAATCCTTAAAATTAGCTTAGATATTTAGTATAGAAGTTGCCATTTTTGCACGATGTTGTCTTGATCAAGTCTTAGGCAATCAACTACGAAAGTTTTGGTGATCACATAAAATTCCATTTGAGGACACATATAAAATGTAAAGCAATAGGAGCTCTGGTGGCCTAGGGGCAAGGAGCTACACTGCAATCCTAAAGGTGTGTGGTTTGAGTCCTCCAGATGTTCCACTGAAGAAGGATGGGCAATTTCCTCCTGTGCCAGTTGGATCTGATTCGATGGCACATAGCAACAATAATAAAATATAAAGTGTCACTAAAAACTGTTTAAAAACATGTAAAGCAATAAACAGAAAGAACTTGCTGAATTTAATTCTGTTCATTTGAAATTTACCAACATATTAAAGCTGTTGCCAAGAATCTTTTTAGTACTATTCAGAAAATCTACAGGATTCCTTTTCTTCTTATTCATGTAGCATCTGACCAATACAAGCTGTCAATAGAAAAAAAAATATTTAGTAATTTTAAAGGAGTTTCACACTGCCTCTTTGTTATGAAGTCAGAGAACTCACTTGACTTCAAATAGACCCATGTGGTTATGGGTAAGTTGCTCCAGCTTCCCATAATTTTGTGTGTTCTGCGGAAATTGTATTGATACCTGTTGGTGATTCATTTGATAAAAGATGTCTGATTGACAAAATGGCTTCTGACAGATAATGAAGTGACTAAGAAACCTTCGAATATGACGTTCAGTTGGAACTCCCACAATCACCATCTTCTTCACTGTTTTCTCTCTTCTTCTTGCAGCTGTTAGGTGCCATTGAGTTGAGTATTCCTTATATAGACTCTTTGAACCACTGACATGAATCCTGTACTATCTTGTTCTACCCTCATCATCTCTGATACATTTGAGCACACTATTGCAGTCACCATGTCAATTCATCTTGTTGAGAACTTCCTTTCTTTCATTGACAAGAATGATATACTTCTCCAAGAAAGAGTCTCTCCTATCAATATGTGTCTTCCTTGGCATAGTCATAAGCAGATTAGAAAAGAAATTATCTATCCAAATGCTGATAGATTTAATGCACAAAGCTCTTACTTGTTTTCTACTTTCTTAAAAAATTAGAGAGTTGTTCTTACCTATTATTTTAATTTTATTCTGATCAGCTATCCATGAAAGGACTCGTCTAGAGAATTGCTGCTGCTAACATAAAGATTATGCCTCTCTGGGGAATCTACCTGCTTGAATCTACCAACACCTCCATGGGATAAATATGAGCAATTACCTCCTGTATGACTTAGTCCCTCAGAAACTGGCTGGAGAGTCAACTATGTGTCAGTTCTAACTTGAAGCCAGTGAGCAAGAGAGAGATCCAAGTTACTGAAGCTTTTTTGTTTCTCTCATCTCAAAATATACTTGAACTGAAAAATAAATTTAAGCCTCGAGTTGCAATACTGAGAGATGCTGTAGGCAAAATTTTGAATGACCAAGAAAGCATCAAAAGAAGACTGAAGGAATACACAGATTCATTGTATCAAAAAGAAATGGTTCACACAAAAAATTTCAGGAAGTATCATAAGAACAAAAGACAGTGGTAATGAAAGAAGAAGTTCAAGTGTCACTTAAGGCATTGGCAAAAAATAAGAGTACAAGAATTAGTGGGATACCAACTGAAATGTTTTAACTGACAGATACAGCTCTGAATTTGTTCTCCAGTTTATGCCAAGGATTTTGGAGGACAGCAAGTTGGCCAACTGACTGGAAGAGATTGGTATTTGTTCCCATCTCTAAGAAAGGTAGTCCATAGAATATAGAAATTATTGAATAATATCATTAATATCACATGCAAGAAAAATGTTGCTGGAGTTGATCCCCAAATGGCTGGAACAGTACATTGGTAGGTAATTGCCAGAATTGCAAGCTGTGTTTAGAAGAAGCCATGGCACCAGGGATATCATTGCTGATGTCAGAAAGAAATAGAAGAATGTCTGCTTGTGTATTATTGTCTTTGCAAAGTCATTTTACTATGTGATCATAGCAAATTATGACTAACATAGAGAATAATGAGAACCCCAGAATTTGAAATTATGCTTATATGAAACCCATACTTAGTCTGAGAAGGTGCTGTCCAAACAGAGTAAGGGAATACTGCATGATTCAAAATCAGGAAGAATGTGTGTTAGTTAGGCTTGTAACCTTTTTTACATACCTATTAAATCTGTATGCTGAACAAATAATTATAGAAGCTGGACTATATGAAGACAAATGTGACAATAAGATTGGAGGAAAACTCATCAACAATCTATGTAGATAACATAACCTTGCTCATGGGGACTGAAGAGGATTTTAGGTGCTAATTACAGAAGATCAAAGACTGCAGCCTTCAATATCTCAACATCAAGAAGACAAAAATCCTCACCATCTTCTCTGTCTCATTGGCCCACTGTTTTTCTGAAAATAATGTTCCTTCCATGGTTTGGTCTCTCCTGATGTCATGTTTAATGTGTGTAAGATCAAATCTCCCATTCTTATTTATAAAGAAGATTCTGACTATCCTTCGTACGAGATAGATTTGCTCATTCTTCTGGCTGTCCAATATATAGCCTATATTTCTTACCAATGTTGTTGTTTTTAGGTACTGTTGAGTTGAGTATTACTCATAGCTACCCTATTAACAGATCTGAGCTCTCTCCTATCTTTTTCCATCCTTATAATCCCTGACACTCAAGCCCATTTCTGCAGTCACTGTGTCAATCCACTTGGTTGAAGGTCTTTCTTTCCTTCACTTCTCCTCCACCTCTCCAAGAATAATATTCCTTTCCAAATAGTAACCTATCCTAGCCACCCACTGAAAATATGTAAGATGAAGCTTCATCATCTTTGTCTCCAAGGAGCACTATGGTTCTACTTTCTCCACAACATATCTATTTCTTCCTTTGCTAGCCCATGGGAACTTCAGCATTCTTCTCCAGCACTATAGCTCAAAGGTGCCAATTCTTCTTCTATCATCCATATTATTTTCCAGTTTTTAGATGCATAACAAGTGACTGGAGAGATCTTGGCCTGGACCAGATGCACCTTAGTCCTCAAAGTGACATTTTTGTTCCTCAGTAATTTGGTTAATTCCATCATACAGACTTTTCCAGTACATTGTGTTTCTGGATATCCTGAATTCTAGTAAGTACTACTTACTTGGATTATGGATCCAAGTAAGATTAAATCATTGAAAGTCTGAATCTTTTCTCCATCTATCATGTTGTTGCCCATCTGTCCAGTGGTGAGGATTTTTGTTTTCTTGACATTGAGATGCAATCTATATTGAAGGCGTTAGTCTTTAATCTTCTGCAGTAAGCATTTCCAGTTCTTTTCACTTTCATCAAGCATGGTTGGGTCATCTATATAATGAAGGTTATTGATGAATCGTCTTCTGATTCTGATGCCACATTTTTCTTCATAAAGTCCAGCTTCTCAAATTATTTGCTCAGCATACGAATTAAATAGGTATGGAGAAAGGCTACAACACTGACACACACCTTCTCTAATTTTAATCATGTACTGTTTTCTTGCTCTGTTTACACAACAGTCTACGTGTAGGTTTCACATGAGCACAATTAAATGTTCTGGGATTACTTTTATTCTCAATGTTAGCCAATCTGTTACAACCCACACAGTCGATGATATAGTCACATGATAGACTATTACACAGCAGTGAAAAACAATGAAGTCATAAAACATAAAATATGTGAAGCGTGGAGAACATTATGTTGAGTGAAATTTCTCAGTCACAAAATGACAAATAGTGCATAACACCACTGTTATAAAATAGGGCAGATATGAGGAGAGGTGGTTGGAGAGAGAGTGGAAAAGAGTGGATAGATAATGAACCCTGCATTAGATCAGATGGAATATAAAGAGTACATAGATAATGAACACTGCAGATCAGATGAGGGGAAGAACTGTCTAAAAGGAATATATAATTAGATATTATATGTGTGACAACAATCTGAAACAAGGAGGGCTAGGGGATGAGGAATTGGAAGTGGAAGAAAATGTGCAACAATGGAAAAATGGATGAAAAGACAAGACTTTTTTATGTTTAAAAAAAATGAAAGCCATTGCATAGTATAGAGAAAAAAAATTACTCTGTGTAGTCAAGAAAAGACAAATACACATTCTTCTGGTATTTTTTTGCTTCCAGCAAGGATCCACTGCACATCAGCAATGATATCCCTGTTTCAATGGCCTTTTCTAAATCCAGTTTGAGTATCTGGCAGTTCCATATCTATATACTGTCCTAGCTATTTTTTTAGTGATCTGCAGCACTATTTTGCTTGCATTATGGTTCAATAATTTCCACATTCTGTTGTAATTTTATTGTTCGATAATTTCCATATTCCTTGTTCCAGATTGTGAATTAGACCATCAATTATGCATGTGAAAGTTCAAATAAAAGCTGAAGAAAATAAAAACAAATTCATGAGAACCAGACTATGATCTTGAGTCTATCCCACCAAATTTAAAAATAATCTTAACAATAGATGTTGGAGCAGTGTGAAGAAGAGGTGAGAATGACCCCCCCGGTTCAGTCAAAGCCTGTATGTTGCAGCATCCCCAAGTCCAGTGCCTATGTTCTGCCACAGTTGTCACCATGTCACCAAGAGAAAGGCTGAAGGAGATTTTAAGGGAGATAAAGCCAAGGGGAAGGACAAGACACAGAGGCGATCTGCAAGGTTATTTGCTAAACCTGCCCCTCCAAAGCCAGAGCCTAAGCCTAAGAAAGCCACAACAAAGAAGGGAAAGAAGGTACCCAAAGGGGAAAAGGGGCAGGCTGATCTTGGCAAGGATGGGAATAACATTGCAGAAAATGGAGATGCCAAAACAGAACAGGCACAGAAGGCTGAAGGTGCTGGAGATGCCAAGTGAAGTGTGCACACTTTTTTATAACTGTGTACTTCTAGTAACTGTACAATTTGAAATACTATTTTTACCAAATTTTATAAAAATGTATAATTTTGTTTTACTTTTTTTAAGCTATGTTGTTAGCACATAGAACACACTTCATTGTTTTTTGTGGAAGGGGCAAATGTTATTAATAGCATGTCTCTGAAGCTGAATTATGTCAATACTTTTTACCTTCTAGTTTTGAGAGGCTCCCTCTTGGTTGTAAGGACACACATTAGAGAACTTGGTACAAATGCCTTGTGGTGTGGAGGGAAAAAATCTGTTTTTATGTCCTCTTCTCCCTCTGCCTTCAGCATAGACTTGATTCCCATAAATCTAGAAAACTTTTGGACCTGATCCCCCCTGAAATTGATTACCATTTTGCCAAGCAATCTGGACTGATGACCTGAGTAGCATTCCTCAAAAGAACAACAATTTCTTTTTTAAAAAAATTTTTAAAAAATTCTTCTTTTAAAGATTGTGAATCTTCAGATTGGTAATTCTGCCATTTTTCTTTCGTTTTCTGAAAGTCAGGGTTGGCTTGTGAAAAGTTGTTAAACAACATGCTAAATGTGAAATGTCAGTCTTCACTCTAAATTCACTGTTCAAAGCATCATATGAAGATTTCATTGGGTTTTATAGTGGCTTTCTGATTTTGGTAGTCCCTTGAAGAAGGAAATTTGAACATTGTTGTAGACAGTTAACAATTGTCTGTCAATGTCCTGCCTGAAATACCATTATTGTTTATGAAAAATATCTTTTATAAAGCTGGATACAGTTCACCGTTGGGGGAAAAAAGAATAGTTTTGAAGCACTAAACACAAATTATCAAAGACAAGATGAGTTGCAAGATGAATTAAAGGTACCATCCATAAAAAAAGTAAAAGGTAACTGAAAATACAGAGGCAAAAAAAAACCAAACCACGAAAATTGAAGTTAAAAGAAATACTTCCCCAATACCATAATTCAAATGCATCAGTTCCCCTTTGGTACTGAAAATATATTTATGGCCTAGCTTTTACATGCATGTAAGACCATTTAAAATATCAAGGTCAGGTTTCTGTTAGTTCTCAAAATGCCATCATTACTTTTTTAATACTTTAAAGAAATTTTTGTAATAGATTTGGCAAATACAGTGCATCCTTTACCTAGACCAAGAGGCTGTTTCGCAACAGAGCAAGGGAATACAGCATTGTCCACAATCAAGAAAGAAATACATTAGGATGCATCCTTTCTCTATACCTTCTCAATCTATTTGCATGACAGACCATTTGAGATACTGGCCTTATGAAAAAGAATGTGGCATTAGGAGTGGAGAAAGACACATCAAGAATATCTGTTGTGCATGCACATGACACAACCTTGCTCACAAAAAAATGAAGAGGACTTGAAGTGTTTGCTACAGAGGATCAAGAACTGCACATTCAGAATGTATTGCATCTCAACATCAGGAAAATAAAAATAACACGAGGTAAATAGGGAGCATCATGACAGATGAAGAAAAGATTGAAATTGTTAATGATTTAATCCTGCTCAGATTCACAATCAATACCCTTGGCTCCAGCAGTCAGGAAATCAAAATGAGTTGCATTAAGAAAATTTGCTGCCGTTCCTTACTTCACCTCTACCTTGCATGCAAACTTCTGAGTTGTAAAACAACCCAGTGGTAGATGGAATTTGCTCCGGGACTTAAAAACCATAAATAACATAGCTGAGCCTCTACATCTTGTGGTTCCTAACCTCTACACTATAATAGACAAAGTGCTAGTTTAGGCCTTTTATTGTAAGAACCACCTTCCCTCTGTAACTTGATTTGTGCCACTATTAGAACCTCTACTCGGAATATTATTGTTGTTTAATTTTTGACTTATGTACATTTAACTTGTTAGTTAAATTTGTGTCTTCTAGGCTGCAACACTTCCATGATACATCTTCAAGGATATGAACATGTACGGCTAAGCACAATTGATAACAGTGAATCTAAATTCCAAAATCAATCTCTATAGTACTGTCTATGTGTTTCCTACTGCCAAAGGGGCCCTTTAGAGTAGTGAGAGAAGATCTTCACCCTGAAACCCACAGCGTCCCTTTTCAGCAGGAAGTAGCTAAGAGAATACGCCATCCCCTTTTCCTTATGAATCAGGGTGAAGTCTCTCTCAGGGAGGAGTGATAGGGAATGGCAAGGGACACACTGACAAAGGAGATTAATCAGAACTGGCTTTGACAAGCACTGTGGCAATTGGACAATTAAAACAGACATTTGGAGGAGGGGAAGAAGAATGAACTGGGGAGGAGGGTAGAGAAAACAGTGCAACAGTAAATGAATGAAAACCCAAAATCTCTGTAAATGTTCATTAAAACGAATAAAATTTAATAATAATTTAAAAAAAAACAACAAAAAAAGAAAATCTGCTGTCAAGTATCAAGATGTCAGTCTGAAGACTAATGTATGCTTAATGCAAGTCATGTTCTCAATTGCTTGCTATATGGATCCAAGAGTTTGACAATGATTAAGAATACCAGAAAAAAGAATCAATGCCTTTTAGTTTTGGTGCTGGAGCAGAGTATTTAACCTACAATGGACTAAAAAAAAAAACAAACAAACAAAATAAAAACAAACAAAAACCCAAGCAAGTCTGTCCTGGAAAAGGTGAAACCAGGTTACTTCTTGGAGTAAGGATTTTGAAACTTCATCTCACATACTTTGGGTATGTTGTTAGAAGGGACCAGGCTTTGGAAAAGAATATCATGCTTAGAAGAATAGAAGGTTTGTCCAAGAGGGGAAGATCTTAGATGAGATAAATTAATACAGTGACTATGGCAATGGGGTCAAGGGTGTCAGAGATGATGAAGATTACTCATGATAGGACACAGTCCAGAGGCATTGTTCACAGAACGAGTATGAGTTGAGTTGACTCAGTGACCCATAACCACAATATATTCTTTGGATTTTGTAACTGCTGCTTCCATAGGCTAGGTATTGATTCTGGATCAAAGTAAAATCCTTGTTGTTGTTGTTGTTGTTGTTGTTATGGGCCATCGAGTCGCTTGCTACTCATAGTGACCCTATGTACAAGAGCTCTAAATGCTCTTCTATCCTGTGCCAACCTAGCCATCTCAAATGCACTTATTCCCACCGCTCCAGTCACAGAATCAATCCATCTC
>NW_006399862.1:8597669-8599266 GCF_000299155.1 Elephantulus edwardii
TGGAGCCTTGTTTCTTGCCAATTCCTTCAGAGCAATTTGAACTTCCTCCTTCATTACTACAGGCTCTTGCTCATATTTCGTGAAATTCTTCTGTGTCAGCCAATTCCTTCTGATACAGTGACTCTGTGTATTCCTTCCATCTTGTCTTGATACTTTCTGGATCATTTAATATACTGCCCAAATGATCCTTAAGTATTGCCAGCCGTGGTTTGAATTTGTTTTTCAGCTCCTTCAGCTTAAGAAATGGTAAGCGAGTTCAGCCCTTTTGATTTTCTGACTCCAGCTCTCTGCACATTTCATTATAGTGTCTTGTTTTATCATTCCGGGCTGCCTTTTGAAATTTTCTGTTTAGCTCTTTGATTTCTTGGTTTCTTCCTTTAGCTTTGGCTTCTCGGCGCCCCAATGCCAATATTTTCTGCTTAATTGTCTAGTTAAGAAAAATTTTTAATATATCCTTCTATATTAATTAGTGGGACCTGCTCTGAAGTTGGGGAGGATGAGTGGAGCAGCTGGGTTTTACAAAGGTGTGTTTTTTGTTTTGATTGAGGTTTGGGCGTGGTCTGTTGCTCACAACTGGCCTTTAGATGAGTGGATTTGGCCTCATATTTAAAAAGGGCATTTGGTTTCCAGTTTGGGGATGCTTTAAAGTTTAGTAAGATGAATGAAGCAGATGGATTCTATAAAGGTGTGTTTTCTGTTTTGGTTGAGTCGTGGGCATGGTCTGTTGCTCACAATAGGGTAAGAATTTACTGGATTTGGCCTCATAGTTTTTTAAAGACATTTGGCTGGAAGCTGTTTTATTACTTTTTCAATTTCTTCTTTCATAATGGGTCTGTTCAGGTGTTCAAATTTGGTTGATGTCAATTTAGGCAGATTATGAATTTCTAAGTATTTGTCCATTTCCTCTAGGTTTTCATATTTGTTTGAGGATAATTTCTCATACTATTCCAAGATTAGTCTTTCTATTTTAGTTGGTTCTGTTGTGACATTGTCGTTTTCATCTTTCATTTGGATAATTTATGTCTTTTCCTTTGTTAGTTTTGCTAGTAGTTTGCTGATTTTATTGGCCTTTTCAAAGAACCAACTGCTAGTTTTGTTGACGGTTTCAATTATTTTTCTGTTTTCTATTTCTTTTATTTTGGCTCTAATTTTTATAATTGCAGTGTTTTTAGAGGGTGCCAGGTTTCTTATTGTTCTTTTTCAATTTGCTGGAGTTGTTGGGTTAGAGAATCAATAGTCATTTTTTCCTGCCTTTTGATATATTTGCTAATTGCTATAAATTGACCTCCGATTATTGCTATGGCTGTTTACTAGAGCTTTTGGTAAGTTCTGTTTTCATTGTCATTTGTTTCAAGAAACTTTTTAGTTTTACTTTTTCATTTCTTCCAACATCCACTCATGTTCAAACAAAATGTTATTGAGCTTCCAAATGTATGGGGTTTCTTTTTCTTTGAACACTAATGAGCGAAGGCCAGATGAGTTGTGGGAGGATATCAAAGGTATCATGCAGGAAGAGTGCAAACGGTCATTGCAAAGACAGAAGAGGAAGAAAAGACC
Organism: Elephantulus edwardii; assembly: GCF_000299155.1. Lineage (NCBI taxonomy): Eukaryota > Metazoa > Chordata > Mammalia > Macroscelidea > Macroscelididae > Elephantulus > Elephantulus edwardii. The sequence goes on from NW_006399862.1 coordinate 8,599,227, forward strand.
AAAATGGATGTCAGAAGATACTCTGAAAATTGCACTGGAG
>NW_006399862.1:8600325-8601972 GCF_000299155.1 Elephantulus edwardii
CAGAACAGATTATCCAGGAGGCTGGGCTCTATGAGGAGAAATGTGGGTCAAGATTGGTGGACGATTTGTCACCAATCTGCGTTATGCAGATGACACAGCCCTGCTTGCTGAAAATGAAGAGGACCTGAAGCACCTGCTGCAGAGTGTCAAGGACTGCAGCCTCCAATACGGATTGGGGCTCAATGTTAAGAAGATAAAGATTCTCACCACTCTACCAATTGGCAGGATCAGGATGGGTGGTTAAGAGATTGAGATTGTACACAGCTTTAGTTTGCATGGCTCCACAGTCAACAGTCTTGGCACCAGCAGCCAGGAAATTAAAAGGCACATTGCCATGGGAAGGTCTGCTGTTAGGTATCTCTCCAAAGTACTGAAGAGCAATGGTGTCTCTCTGGAGACTAAGGTGCGTTTGATACAGGCCATCGTCTTCGCAATCACTTGTTATGCATCAGAGAGTTGGACAATGACCAACGAGGATAGAAGGAGAAGTGATGCCTTTGAGGTGTGGTGCTGGAAAAGAGTATTGAGAATACCTTCGACTGCTAGAAAAACAAACATATTCGTCCTGGAAAGGGTTAAACCGGGTGGCTCCTTGGAGGCAAAAATTCTGAGGCTCTGTCTAACATACTTTGGACACATTGTGAGGACAGACCTGTCTTTGGAGAAGGACATCATGCTTGGGAGGGTGGAGGGACAGCGCAGGAGGGGAAGGCCCTTTATGAGGTGGATTGATTCAGTGACTGGGATAATCGGCATGGGAGTGTCAGAGACAGTGCGATTGGCACAGGACAGAGCAGACTTTAGGGCTGTTGTCCCTAGGGTTGCTATGAATCGCAAGCGACTCGACGGCACATAACAACAAGAACAACAATTTTGTAGCATTGTAGTCTGAGAAAACATTTTGTATTATTTCTATGTTTTTTAATTTATTGATGCTTACCTTGTGACCTAAACTGTGATCTCTTCTGGAGAATGTTCCACACACATTGGAGAAGAAGGTATACTGTGTTTTTGTTTTTGTTTTGTTTTGTTTTTTGGGGGTGGGGTGCATTAGCCTAAATATATATCTATGAGGTCAAGTTGGCTTATTATGCGGTTTACTTCTTGAGCATCTTTGTTGAGTTTTTTTCTGGTAGTTCTATCTTTTCTTGAGAGGGGTGTTGAGAGGGGTGTATTGAAGTCTCCAACTACTATATAGTAGTCTTGTCTATTTCTTTTTTCAGTATTCTTAATGTTTGTTTTATATGTTTTGCAAGCCTTTCATTTGGTACATAGATATTTATGAGTGTTATGTCTTCTTATTCTACTGACCCTTTAAGCAGTATGTAGTGACCTTCCTTGTCCATTGTGATGAGTTTTGAATTGAAAATTATTTTCTAGGAGATTAATATTGCTATTCCCGATATTTTTCTTGTTGTCATTTGCTTGGTATATATTTTACCATCCTTTTATTTTTAATCTTTGTTTATCTTCATTTTTCAGGTGTATCTTTTACCAGATGGTTTTACAAATGAATTTTATCAAACATTCAAAAAATAACTGTCACCAATGGTACATAAATATTTCAGTAAATAGAAAAAGATGGAATTCTTCCAGACTCTTTTTGTGAGACAAACATATCCTTGATATCAAAGCCAGGTAACGACA
>NW_006399862.1:8610172-8612730 GCF_000299155.1 Elephantulus edwardii
TTTCCGTGAATCACTTTTATACCTTCTGGGAAAAGCTGCATTATTTCTTCCTGCCTCTGCTGCATCTTATCTATTACCCCATTAAAAGCATATTAATAGAATTCGAATATAAGCCTTGAAAGTATGAGTTAAATAATATTTATCTTTGTGCTGTCATCATCTGGAAGGGTGAGTCACATGGTGAGTGTATATTTATTGAAAGGTTGAATAAAAATTAATAAAGGGAACTACATAAACCTAAGAACTTTGTGGAAGGGTTTAACAATTTATGCTTAATCTAAAGAAATATCCAGCGAAGAAATTGAAATTGTTAACAGTTTTAATTTGCTTATCTCCACAATCAACATTCTTGGTACCAGCAGCCCGGAAATCAAGAGATGAGTTGCATTGAGAAAATCTCCTGTCAGGGACATCTTCACAGCAATGAAGAGAAATGCTGCCAGTCTGAAGAATAAGATGTGCCTGATTCAGGCCATGGTCTTTGCAATTATGTGCTATAGGGATGACAGAAGGAGAATTGATGCCTTTGAGATCTGGTACTAGAGAAGAGTATTGAATATGCTATGGACTACTAGGAGAACTAACAGGTACACCATAGAGAAACCAGGCTGCTCCTTGAAGGCAAGAATTCTGAAGCTCTGTCTGATGTACTCTGGACATGTTGCAAGAAGGGACCGATCCTTGGAGAGGAGCATTATGCTTGGGAGTGTGGAGGGACAGTGCAAGAGAGGAAGATCCTCAATGAAATGGATTGATTCAGTGACCAGGGTAATGAGGATAGGTGTGTCAGAGACAATAAGGTTGGCACAGGATATAACAAATTTCAGAGATGTACATAGGGTTGCTATGGTTCACAGGCATATAAATAAATAGCAAAGAAATATCCAACTCTGTATTCCACAATGGGCCATACAGATAAGGGATTATATTTTAAAAACTTATTTTAGGTAGAATTTCATGTTTTTTCAGTGAATTTTAACGAAATCCTTTCCAATAAAAGCAAGCATTCATTTCCTCTATTTTTTTTTTATCTGTGAGCTTCTTATTTTCTCCACCTTACAAGGAGATAGACTGTATCCCTTCTATGTTTTGCTTCCTCATTCTAAGTTTTAGCTCTTTCAGTTCTTTGAATTGGAAAAATTGCTTGAGTATCCATGATGAGGATAAATTTTATTAAACAGTGGTGATTAATTTTATAAACCAAAATGTACAAGAGTGATCATTTGAAACACAATGTGAATGTAAGAAGGTGTAAACCCAAAATATATGAATGATACACAATGCATATGAATTGTATACATAAACCAATATAAATTAAAAATAAAGTAGAGAGAAAAAGATTGAAGGGTTCACCTTTAGCAACATGCCAGAGGCTTTCTCTGTGATCTGAGAATTTAATGAATGAATGCATTGTCATACTGACACACAGTCATTTAATAATGAAGGAGGAAGAGAAACCAATGTTTTATTTTTAAGGCAGCAGTGCTTAAATGTGTTGTTTTGATTCTTTTTCTCTGTGTAACTTTGATCAGGGGAGTAAAGATTTATCATAACACTGTCTCCAAATGTTCTGTTTCTGTCCTTGGAGTTTGATGCCTGTTGAAGATTTTAATGATCTCATCCTGACTCTGAAGTTGCTGATCTCTGAGACACAATTCCCTCCATCCGCCATAGTTTTTGTTTCAGAAACAAATGAAGCAACAGAAAATAGTATTATTTGTTTGCCTAACGGCATATGCTTAAGTGGAGAAGGGGAGGGAAGACTTTCTCCAGATCGTTTCTAATATTTATCTTTCCATGAGCACATTCAGTGGTCTTTAATGCTGTCAACATGTTCCTAAGCAGACTGGCTGGGGTGTTAGCAAACAGCAACAGCAGGAAATCTTCAGTCCCTGACAGCTCAAGATGACTTCTCTACAAGCAGTGAGTTTAAGAAGCACAGCTTAGTTAATTTTTATAAACCATAGACTCTCTCTCAACAAGCGTATTGAAGTTCTGATTTAATTATTTCTTTAAAAAATAATGAGTTAAAAAAAGATATCACAATAATTCATGATCCTATTAGTTTCTTCTATTAAGAAGTGAGTTATGGATATTTTAATTAATATCTAAATCCTTAAGAGCCTGAAGATAGGATTTGTAGCACAGTCACAAACGTGAAGACCTGGGTGAGGGACCCTGGAATAGTAGGAGGATGGGCTTGGGAAGGGTGTGTATCTGAATCTGAATTATAGCTCTGCACGTCCTCCATTCTCTACAGGCAATGATGTTCTCTGAGCCTCAGTTTTCGGTTTTCTCATTTACAAAATAAGAAGACATTATATTCCCTGCAATCCATAATGAAGGCTGTATTCTTTTGTCTTCTGCAACAAATGCTTCAAGCGTTCATTTTTGACAAGCAAGTTGTGTCATCTGCATAACACAAGTTATTGATGAGTGTCCCTAAGATTCTGATGCCACATTCCTCTTCATAGAGTTCAGTTTCTCTAAGAATTTGTTCAAAATGTAGACTGAATAGGTATGGAAGAGAATATAACCATAATGCATTCCCTTCTTAA
>NW_006399862.1:8612830-8622458 GCF_000299155.1 Elephantulus edwardii
CACATGATCTTATCAATTGATGCAGAAAAGGCCTTTGACAAAATCCAACACCTTTTCCTGATTAAAATACACAATAAAATAGGAGTAGAGGGGAATCTCCTCAACATAGTAAAAAGTATATATGCAAACCCAAGAGCCAACATTATTCTCAATGGGGAGAGATTAAAGGCATTCTTCCTTGAGAACAGAAACTAGGCAAAGATGTCCACTATCCCTCTCCTATTCAATATTGTATTAGAAGGCTGAGCGATAGCAATAAGGCAAAAAAGGAAATAAGAGGTATCCAAATTGGCAAAAAGGAGGTAAAATTATCCCTCTATGCAGATGATATGATAGTATACTTAGAAAACCCTAAAAACTCAGCAAGAAAACTACTTGACGTAGTTGACCAATTCAGTAAAGTGGCAGGATATAAGATCAACATACAAAAATCAACTGGATTGCTCTACAGTGACAAAGAGAATATAGAGCTGAAGCTAAGGAAAATAATACCAATCACAATAGCTAATCCAAGATTAAAAACTTGGAAATAAATCTAGCCAGAATCACAAAGGATCTATTCAAAGAAAGTTACAAAACATTACTACAAGGGAAAAAAAAGAGACCTGGAGAAGTAGAAGAATACCCCTTGCTCATGGATAGGAAGACTCAACATTGTGAAAATGACAATACTACCAAAGGCAATTTACACGTTCAATGCAATCCCAATAAAAATACCAATTCTAGTCTTCAACGAGATGGAAAAAGCAATCTCCAATTTCATTTGGAATGGAAAGAGGCCCCAAATAAGTAAAGCATTCCTTAAAAAGAGAAACAAGGTAGGAGGCATCTCACTCCTTGATTTCAAATTCTACTACACTGCCATTGTGGTCAAACATGGTATTGGTACAATGACAGACATATATATCACAGTGGTGTCACGTGCTCCCTTGTGTCACTTCAGCATCCTGGAATTATCATTCTTTGCAATGTTATCCATCATTTAATTCCTAAAGATGAATGCCTCTGTATAAACATCTTTATAGTATTTTCTAGTTTCAGCCAATCTGACATTAGCAATTACATAATTTATTCCACCTCCTTTTCTGAATCAGTATACAATTTCTGAAATTTCTTTATCAATATATTTCTATAACTATTTTTTATTATCTTTAACAGAATTTTATGCATATGTGATTTTAGTGATTTTTTAAAAAATAATTTCTTCATTCAATTGCATATTCTTTATGAGGAATGGGCACAAATAGAGATCTCTTCCAATTATTTGGCCTGGTAACTTCTTCCTAAACTATTAGGCTTATGTAAGTGAATGCTTCCACCTTTCCATCTGTTTATTAAGACAGTTCTTTTGGTTTCTAGACATTCTTGGAGCTTTCCTAAGGTCTTGAGTGCAGCTTAGAATTATTATTTTAGTACTGTAATAAATCGAACTGTTTTCTAAATTTATGTCTATTTGGCTAAGCAATGATTCTCAGTGTTTTTACAGTTGTATAATCATACAGTGTGGCAGTTACACAATGATGTAGTTACTCCACATGTTATCTGGTGAGGTATTAACACAGGATGCAATATTTTTAATCTGATCACAGCTCTTAAACATCACTTTTTATCTTAGTAGAGACAGAAAGAAAGAAAAGCATGTGGAGAAGAAAAATAGAGAGGAAGAAACAGAAAAGAACCAGGAATAGAACATGGTTTTGTACCTACATTCCTGTGCTGAAAACCCCTAGAACTAAAAAGGCACAAAGAAAGAAAACCTTTTCCTAGATACAGTGCTCTGAATTTACATTTCTAGGTGCTTAAACTGTGAGAAAATAAATCTATTTATTAAAGACATCCATTTGTGTATTTCATTATAATAGTGCCAGAAAACTAAAATAAGTACCATAGATTCTTAATCATATGGTCTTCCTTCAATGGTTGAAATGCCCACTAGTTCTTTTCAGTGCAGAGACTGTGTATATTCCTTCTACCTTCTTTTGAAGTGTTGTTTTTTTTTACTTTTCTTTTGCCTATAGAGCTTTCTACTATAGTACAAAACTCACAGTTTTATATTATCCTTTTATTGCTTCTGCCAGTTCTAGTTATTTGGTTTTTTTAAAATAATGTGCTATACATTAAAGAGGTTAAAATTATAGGCAACAAAGTAAATATGCATCCATTGAAAGATTTGTTAAAATATTACAGACTTCTCTCAAATCTTTAAGATACTATTGATTAAAATGGTACTTATCCCAGTTCCAAGATTTCTTCCTTCTCATAATCATTGGCTATCTCCCCAGGCTACCATTTGTTTCAAGGAGCATTCTCTGATTAAACTTCTTGTCCTTGACTTCCATTCCAGAACACCAAAATAGTTGCATGTTGTTCTTAATGTGGTATTGGCCCAACTAATGAAAATTAATAGACATCTAGGAACATGCCTGGAGATTAAAAATAAGAAATTATAAGCATTCAACCTTAACTTTAACCACTTGTCTGCCTGTGTCATACTGTAGTGGCTTATGTGTTGCTTTAATGTTGGAAGCTATGCCACTGGGATTTCAAACACCAGCAGGGTCACCCATAGTGGACAGACTAGGGCAGCTTTCAAATTCAGACAGATCAGAGAGAAGAACCTAGTGATCTACTTTTAAAACATTGATGAGTGAAAATTTTATGGAACAGGATTGAACATTCTCTGATATGGTGCTTGAAGATATTGTTCAGGTTGGAAGGTATTAAAATATGAGTAAGGAAGATCTGTTTCCTCAAATTAGTTGACCTGCCTGACATAGACATAGATAAAGGATTTTAAGAACTAGATTTGCTGACGTGGTAAAATTAAAAATGTGAAGAAACCGCAACAAACAGGAAGAGATTCATATTTACTTGGATCTCACCATAGCGGACTATATGTTTGGCCAATACTATTCCATTATAGGTCATTAATTTCTAAGATATTGATCTTCATGTGTTTCATTTATGTTTTTTATAATTTTAGATTCATATTTTATACATTGCATGCTTAACAAAATTTATTATTAAAAAATAAAAGAAACATAGGTAGAAAAAGAACACTACAAGGGAGGATCAATCTGGGAAGAAATGAGATAAGGACAATATGGCTATTGTAATTAACAAATAGGGGAGATTTTATATATATTTATATATATGACACTTATGTGACTTTCATCCTCTCTCCAAGTTCATAGGTTTTCCGGAGGCAAGCTATTTACAGAAGTGAATGCCACTCCTTGCTTCCAAGCTTGTTTTAATCGGGGAACTCCACCAAACACTGAAACCATAACAACGGGCTTGAACCTGGCATTTATCTTGAAGACAGTACAGGACAGAATAAAGCTTCAATCTGTTGTTCATAGGGTCACTGTAAGTCATAGTCAAGTTGATGGTGCCTACACACAACCAAGATGAAATGATGAATTGAAGTGTAATGTTGTATTTAAAAAAAAAATTAAAGATCTTTTCTGGTATATGATACTGTCAGTAACTGTATAATCTTCAGACTCTTTCACGAAGGATCAATTAACATTTCTATTTATTTAAATTTATAGCTCCCCAATTAAAACAAGCTTGGAAGGAGGAATGACGGAAATGACATCCACTTCTGTAATAGCTTGCCTCCAGAAACCCTATGAACCTGGAGAGAGGAAAAAGGCATCCAAGGATCTAGGAAAGGCATCCAAGGATCTAGGACTCTCCTTCATAGGGTCGCTATTAGTTGCCTGCGACTCGATGGCACTTAATAACAATAACATCAACATAGAGAGAAAGATCACCTGGCCCAGTGGACAGAAAGCGATGCTACCAAGCCAAAGGTGGGTGACTTTTAACCCGCAGCCCTCGGGCCTTTCACTGTTTTTGTTCAGACATTCCTCTATGCCCTATAGCCCTGGTGTGTAGTACAGCAGTAACTTGTGGTTGCTGTGAGGCTGAACACTGTGACACTGATGTGTCAAATGCATTAATCGCTGGTTACCCAATGCAGAGAGAGTGTGGGGTGGCGCTCCCAGATTAAAACAAGGTTGGAAGCAGGTGTGGCATCCACTTCCGTAATAGCTGTCCTCCGGAAACCCTATGAACCTGGAGAGAGGATGAAAGATACACAAGCGTTGAGGACTCTCCTCCATAGAGTTGCTATGAGTTGCCTGCGACTCAATGGCACTTAACAACAATAACCAATGATACCATAGGTGAAAAAAGTAAAGATTTTTACCAACTCTCTTGATTTGAACTTGATCAAATCAAGGCGTATTGATTTTTAATGTTGATTGTAATTCAAATATTAAAAACAAAGAATGAGTAGCTGAAAAATGACCTTGATGATACAAATGATACAGAAATGCATTATAGATAATTTTCTCCACAAGGCAAATTATCTTTTCAGCAATATAAAGGACAACTGTACATGTAGAAATTGCCACATGAACTATCCAGGGTACATATGGAAGAGACAGTGGGGAAACAGAATATCATTATTCAGAACAAAGTTAGGGGATGACTCTGAAGCAAATTCAAATTGAAGCTGAAGAAAATAAAAACCAATCCACAAGAGCTAAAATATGACTTTGAATATAAATCGCCTGAATTTAGATGTTGTTGCTGTGTACCATTGAGAGGGAACCAATCCAAGCTGACCCTCTAGTAGGTTATCAGAGGTAGTTAATCATATAGGAGAAGATTGCCTATACTTCTGTGAAGCAGCTAATGGATTCAAACCATGTGCCTTTAGGAGCAGTGTAGCTTCTTACCACTAGGCCACTAGAATAGATACATAGAATAGATACATTGAATAACAATGATCAAAGACCAGACAAAACTTGAGAGAACATCAAGGACATAAAGCATGAAGAAAGCAAAAAGTCATTAAAAATAAACAAAGAAAAGATCAAAATCTGTCAGGAAAGACAAACTTTGTTTTGAATGTGTAACAGATAAAAGGAAGAGGAAGAAGGTGCATGGAACCCAGACTTTCTGAAACTTAATCCTGATAACTCTTTAAACCTTGCATTTAAACTCTTCCCTGAAGTAATTTTTAATCTAACTATCTACACTAAGTAGAGGCTTTGTAAAAAAATTCTCAATATTATCAAATTGGCAATAATAATTTGGAAGAATAGATGAAAAACTTAAAAGGGCAGTAATTTTGTGTTAGTTATGCTCAAAGAATTTTTTAAAAGGTTATAAAGAAATGGGACATAATCAGTAGTTGGAAAACATGGACTCAGTAAAAGAAATGAAGCTAGAGATAGAATGATTGAATTTTGCATAATTAATGATTTATTCATTGCAAATATGTTTTATAAGAAACATAAACACAAGTTATAAACATGGATTTAATCTGATAGTATGCACAGGAATCAGATTGATTACATCTGTGGAAAGAATCGCTAGAGAAGCTCAATATCAGCTGTGAAAACTAGGCAGGTGCTGATTGTGGAACAGACCACCAACTACGCATATGCAAGTTCAAGCTAAAGCTAAGGAAAATTAAATTAAATCTATGGGAATCAAAATATGACCTTGAGTCTATCCCACCTGAATTTCAGAACCATCTCAGGAACAGGTTTGAGGCCTTGAACACCAGTGAGCGAAGACCAGATGAGTAATGGGGAAGATATGAAGAGCACCATCCAGGAAGAGTGCAAAAGGTCATTACAAAGACAGAGGAGGAAGAAAAGACCAAAATGGATGTCAGAAGAAGCTCTGACTATTGCATTAGAGTGCCAAGAAGCCAAAGCAGAAGGAATAATTCAAGATACTAAAGAGCTGAACAGAAGATTTCAAAAGGCAACGCAGGAAGACGAAGTAAAATATTACAATGAAATGTGCAAGGAGGTGGAGTCAGAAAATCAAAAGGACTGAGCTCACTCAGCCTTTGGAGCTAAAGAACAAATTCAAACCTCGAGTTGCTGATAATTAAGGATGCTTTAGGCAGAATATTAAAAGAACTAGGAAGTATTGAAAGAAGATGAAAAGATTATACAGAGTCATTGTCCCAGAAGGAATTGGCAGACACAGAAGTATTTCATGAAACAACAGAAGAGCAAGAACCTATGGTGATAAAGGAAGAAGTCCAAGCCACTTTGAAGGAATTAGATAAAATATAAGGCCCCAGAAATAGATGATATACCAATTGACATATTTCAAATAACAAATACTGCCCAAATGTGCTCACCAAGTTGTGCCAAGAAAGCTGGAGGATAACCACTTGGCCAAATGACTGGAAGAGATCTATATTTGTTCCCATTCCAAAGGAAGATGACCCAACAGTGTGGAAATTATAGAACAATATCATTGATTTCACAGGTAAGCAAAATTCTACTGAAGATTACCCAAAAACAACTGAAACAGCACATCAACAGAGAACTGCCAGACGTCCAGGCTGGGTTTAGAAGGGGTCATGGTACTACAGATATTGTAACTAATGCTAGCTGGATCTTAGCTGAGAGCAAGGAGTACCAGAGGAATGTCTATCTATGTTTCATTGATTATGCAAAGGTGTTTGACTGTGTGGATCATAACAAACTGTGACTGACTCTGAGAAGAACGGGAATCCCAGAACATTTAATCGTGCTAATGTGAAACCTATACTTGGACCAAGAGTCAGTCGTCAGAACAGAGCAAGGAATCACTGCATGGTTCAAATTTGGGAAGGATGTATGCTAGGGATGTGTCCTATCTTCATGCCTATTCAACCTCTATGCAAAACAGATTATCTGGGAGGCTGGGCTCTATGAGGAAAAGTGTGGCATCAGGATTGGTGGAATATTCATCAACAATCTGCATTATGCAGATGACACAACCGTGCTTGCTGAAACTGAGGAGGACCTGAAGTGCTTGCTGCAGAAGGTCAAGGACTGCAGCCTTCAATATAGACTGAAGCTCAATGTCAAGCAGACAAAGATTCTCACCACTGAGCCAATTGGCAGCATCAGGATGGATGGTGAAGAGATTGAGATTGTAAACAGCTTTAGTTTCCTTGGTTTCACAGGGAACATTCTTGGCACCAGCAGCCAGGATATTAAAAGACATATTGCAATGTGTTGTTTCTTGTGGGCAGAGCTGAAGGAAGACTAGCAAAGCAGAATGTGGATCCAGAAGGGCTAGAAGCTCACTCAGGCTACTATTCCTGAGGAACCCCAAAACCGTTCCTTTTATTTGCATTCAGAAACAAAGGAATAGTTCACAGACAAATATACACATTAAGGATTTCCTCATAGGGCGCAAATGGGCTGGGTACAAAAAGAAACATTCAGGATTACCACAGGGCCCGGATGTGCCTGGTACACAGTTATAAAAAAACATACATTCAAGCAAGCCTTATTTATATTCATAAACTGTGCTTTCTCTCATTTTGCAACAACCTTATCAAGAGCAGGAACATTTATATCTACTCTCACGAAAGCCAGTGTCTAAAGATGTATGGGGACTGCTTGTAATCTTCCTTCTGGGAGTGCCTCACGAGAACTGCTTGCCATCTTCCTTCTGAAGACACCTTAGGTGTGCAAGGCACATAGCCACATCCCAAGGATGCAGCCCCTTGTATTCTTTGCCCCTTACAGCAATAGGAACATCTGCTGTTAGGACCTCTCCAAAGTACTGAAGAGCAATTGTGTCACTCTGGAGACTAAGGAGCACCTGATACAGGCTATGGTCTTTGCAATCATGTGTTATGCATCAGACAGCTGGACAATGACTAGGGAGGATAGAAGGAGAATTGATACCTTTAAGCTGTGGTGCTGTAGAAGAGTACTGAATGTACCATGGACTGCTAAGAAAACGAACAGGCTCATTCTGGAGAGGGTTAATTAAACCAGGCTGCTCCTTGGAGACAAGGATTCTGAGGCTTCATCTGAAATACTCCGGACATATTGCAAGAAGGGACTAGTCCTTGGAGAAGGACGTCATGCTTCAAAGGGTGGTGGGACAGCACAGGAGGGGAAGACCCTCTATGAGGTGGATTGATTCAGTGTCTGGGCTATTTGGGGTAAGTGTGTTAGAGGCAGTGAGATTGGTAAGGAACAGAGGAGGGTTTAGGGCTGTTGTATATAGGGTTGCTATAAGTCACAAGTGTCTCTATGGCATATAACAACAACAATCAATATTGCTTCTTTGTACATATAAAATTCTTGATTTTATATAGCTGCATTTTGCATTGTATTGTTGTTATGTACCATTAAGTCACTTGCAACCCTATGTACAACACCTCTGAACCCTGCTTTATCTTGTCTCTGACACACCTACTCCCATTTCCCCAGTCACTGAGTCAATCTATCTCAGCGACGGTCTTCCTCTTTTGTTCTGTTCCTCCATCCTTCCAAGCATGATGTCCCTCTCCAAGGACTGGTACCAAGCATGATGTCCCTCTCCAAGGACTGGTACCTCCTTGCAATATTCCCAAAATATGTCAGATAAAGCATCACAATTCTTGCCTTCAGGTGAAGCTTGGTTTCTTCCTCTATAGGATGAACCTATCTGTTCTCTGAGCAGTCCATGGTATATTCAATACTCTTCTCTAGCACCACAACTCAAAAGCATCAATTCTTTTTCTATCATACTTAGTAATTTTTCAGCTCTCTGCTTCATAACAAGTAAATGTGAGAACCCCAGCACCACAACTCACAAGCATCAATTCTTTTTCTATCATCCTTAATAATTTTTCAGCTTCCTGTTGCACAGCAAATACACGTGAGGGCCATGGCCAAGATCAGGTACTCCTTAGCCTCTAGACTGACAGTGTTGCTCTTCAGTACTCTGGAAAGGTCCCTGACAGCAGATTTTCCCCAATGCAGTTTGCCTTTTTATTTCCTGGCTGCTGTACCAAGAGTGTTGATGGTGGAGTCAAGCAAGTTGAAGCTGTTGTGTATATTTCAATAAATAAATAAGAGGAAGCTCTGGTGGCCTAGCGGTAAGAAGCTACTCTGCGATCCTGAAGGCACATAGTTTTAATCCACCAGGTGCTCCATGAGAAAAGGATGAGCCACCTCCTCTCATTTGAATAAGCACCTCTGAATACCCATTGGGTCAGCTATGGGTCAGTTCTGACTTGATATTATACAACAACAACAATCAGAGAACAGTTTTGAAAATAGGTGGTAGTCTAGATATGTAACAAGTGACATTAAGTAGAAAGAAACTTAGCTTTAGGATGTAACATTTCAGTGACACAGCATAGAGTTCAGTAAAGATCATGAAGTATTTAAATATACCGATGACAAGGTTCTATTACTTTGATAACAAGATTACTTTGCCAAAACAAGATTACTTTGATAAAAACGAGATTCTATTACTTTGATAAAAGATCCAGAATTCAAAACAACCTTAGTAATTTGGAAGCACTAGCAGAAATAAGCTCAATGAATACCCATAAGAAACAGAGGTGGCCAGAAGAAAGAAAGAAATCCCACATGAGCCCATATTCAATGGGGAAATACCTAGCTGTGTGGTAGGAAGGGGGAGGGGAGAGCGAGAGAGCGAGAGAATGAATGAGATTCTGTGAATCAGAATTGCAGAATTTAACAGAACAGAAAACAACAAATGCTGGCAAGGTTGTGGAGAAACTGGAACCCTTATTCACTGTTGGTGGGAGTGTAAAATGGTGCAACCACTATGGAAGGCTTTATGG
>NW_006399862.1:8626763-8636792 GCF_000299155.1 Elephantulus edwardii
CAAATTTCAGAGATGTACATAGGGTTGCTATGGTTCACAGGCATATAAATAAATAGCAAAGAAATATCCAACTCTGTATTCCACAATGGGCCATACAGATAAGGGATTATATTTTAAAAACTTATTTTAGGTAGAATTTCATGTTTTTTCAGTGAATTTTAACGAAATCCTTTCCAATAAAAGCAAGCATTCATTTCCTCTATTTTTTTTTTATCTGTGAGCTTCTTATTTTCTCCACCTTACAAGGAGATAGACTGTATCCCTTCTATGTTTTGCTTCCTCATTCTAAGTTTTAGCTCTTTCAGTTCTTTGAATTGGAAAAATTGCTTGAGTATCCATGATGAGGATAAATTTTATTAAACAGTGGTGATTAATTTTATAAACCAAAATGTACAAGAGTGATCATTTGAAACACAATGTGAATGTAAGAAGGTGTAAACCCAAAATATATGAATGATACACAATGCATATGAATTGTATACATAAACCAATATAAATTAAAAATAAAGTAGAGAGAAAAAGATTGAAGGGTTCACCTTTAGCAACATGCCAGAGGCTTTCTCTGTGATCTGAGAATTTAATGAATGAATGCATTGTCATACTGACACACAGTCATTTAATAATGAAGGAGGAAGAGAAACCAATGTTTTATTTTTAAGGCAGCAGTGCTTAAATGTGTTGTTTTGATTCTTTTTCTCTGTGTAACTTTGATCAGGGGAGTAAAGATTTATCATAACACTGTCTCCAAATGTTCTGTTTCTGTCCTTGGAGTTTGATGCCTGTTGAAGATTTTAATGATCTCATCCTGACTCTGAAGTTGCTGATCTCTGAGACACAATTCCCTCCATCCGCCATAGTTTTTGTTTCAGAAACAAATGAAGCAACAGAAAATAGTATTATTTGTTTGCCTAACGGCATATGCTTAAGTGGAGAAGGGGAGGGAAGACTTTCTCCAGATCGTTTCTAATATTTATCTTTCCATGAGCACATTCAGTGGTCTTTAATGCTGTCAACATGTTCCTAAGCAGACTGGCTGGGGTGTTAGCAAACAGCAACAGCAGGAAATCTTCAGTCCCTGACAGCTCAAGATGACTTCTCTACAAGCAGTGAGTTTAAGAAGCACAGCTTAGTTAATTTTTATAAACCATAGACTCTCTCTCAACAAGCGTATTGAAGTTCTGATTTAATTATTTCTTTAAAAAATAATGAGTTAAAAAAAGATATCACAATAATTCATGATCCTATTAGTTTCTTCTATTAAGAAGTGAGTTATGGATATTTTAATTAATATCTAAATCCTTAAGAGCCTGAAGATAGGATTTGTAGCACAGTCACAAACGTGAAGACCTGGGTGAGGGACCCTGGAATAGTAGGAGGATGGGCTTGGGAAGGGTGTGTATCTGAATCTGAATTATAGCTCTGCACGTCCTCCATTCTCTACAGGCAATGATGTTCTCTGAGCCTCAGTTTTCGGTTTTCTCATTTACAAAATAAGAAGACATTATATTCCCTGCAATCCATAATGAAGGCTGTATTCTTTTGTCTTCTGCAACAAATGCTTCAAGCGTTCATTTTTGACAAGCAAGTTGTGTCATCTGCATAACACAAGTTATTGATGAGTGTCCCTAAGATTCTGATGCCACATTCCTCTTCATAGAGTTCAGTTTCTCTAAGAATTTGTTCAAAATGTAGACTGAATAGGTATGGAAGAGAATATAACCATAATGCATTCCCTTCTTAAGTTTAAACCATGTAGTATTCCCTACATCAGGAAATCAAAAGATGGGAGCTCTGGTTGCCTAGTGGCAAGAAGCTGTCCTGCAATCCCGAAGGTATGCAGTGAGAGGCTACCAGCTGCTCCACGGGAGAAGGATAAGCAATTTCCTCTCATGTGATTAACTGCCTCTGAAAACCCACCGGAGGGTCATCTTTGGGTCAGTTCCATTCTATGGTACACAACAACAACAACATTGAATTGGAAAAGTCTGCAGTTAGGGACTGCTCCAAATTACTGTAGAGTAATTATGAAAGTTTGAGGACTAAAGTATGTCTGATTCAGGCCACAGTTTTCCCCATGAGAGCTGGACAATGAATAGGGATGACAGAAGAAGAATTGATGCCTTTGAGCTGTGGTGTTGGAAAAGAGCACTTGAACATCCGCTGGATGGCCAAAAGAACAAACAGCTATGTCTTGGAGACAGTGTAGCAGCCAGAGTGCTCTTTGGAGGCAAGAATGATGAAGCTTCACCTCTCATACTTTGGGCATGTTTCAAGTAGGGACTATTCCTTGGAGAAGGACAAGCTGCTGGGAAGGGTGGAAGGCTAGCGAAGGAGAAGCAGATCCTCAACCAGGTGAACTGCCGCAGTGACTGCTGCAGTGGGCTCTAATATGTGAGGATGTGTGGAGTTGACACAGGATAGGACGGGGTTCAAATCTGTTGTTCATAGGGTCACTATGGGTTGTACTCAACTAGACAGAACCTAATAACAACAACAATCTTCCTTAAGGGTTAACGTCAAAATTAAGTGCATTACTTCATGTGAGACACTTAATACAATTTTAGAAACAGTGGTTTCTTTTTATTTGTTGTTAAGTTTGCCAATGGTTGGTCTACTTTATTGACTCTTTTTAAGAACCTGTTCCTGGTCTTGTTGATGGTTTCAATGGTTTTTCTGTTTTCTATCTCAGTGGTTTTAGTTCTTGTCCTTATAATTTCCTTTCTTAGAAACAGTAGATTCTTGTTAAATGATTGTGCCAATGGTGACAAAAGTTTTTGAGCCATATTGTTCACCCTGATTACTTTAGAGAATTCAAATTCAAATCCTTCTTAATGAACTCAATTTCCTTCTTTTTGGTGGGAAAGTTCTTATGGTTTTCACTGGTGTTGATGTTCAAATTTCTTGAAAAAAATGTAAAACAGCTACAAGCTTCAAAGTTCAGTCTCTCTACTGTCATCAGTGAGTATATAACCTCATTCTATATAAACGTAGAAATTGCAATATGTCATTTATTTTCTGAATTTGTAACTGCATGGTCTTCACTTTTGTATTACTTAAACATTTGAGTAATAATTAAGTCTCAGGACTATTCCCTGTCAAAAGTAGTTGGGTGACCTTCTCTTACTCTAGGAGTTGCAGCTTCTGAGAAATGTAATAAACTGGAGGAATTTTAAAAAGAGGGTTAGGAGGAATAAGCATTACTATTTTAAGGTAATTAATATCTTCATTCCCTTGACAGTAAAAACAGGTTTTTACCAGATGGCAGATATTATTTTGGTGAGTGATGTTACTTGGTAGTGTGAATGATGAGATGGCAAGAGGAGGAGTAGATGAGAGTAGCTTTCTTAGATCACATCACAGCAGGGACAGTCTAGCATGGTGATTGTAGGAGGAAGTGAGGAAACAAGATCTTCTTACGGTCTAAGAACACAAATCACCTTGTTTTCTTGGTAAATCGGGGTTTTTCAGGTAAAATTGAATACATCAGGGCTGCAGTAGTCTGTGTGTGTAGATGTTAAAGAAAGAAAAGTGTGAAGACATTAAAATTACCTGACATATCCTGCCTGGTCAGTCTTCTTTGGACACAGTATGGAGAGACAGAATAAGCAAGGCTGCCTAATCCTAAAATCCTCTATACTGTTCTTTCCCCTGCCTTCATCGCATGGGATTTAATTAAACCATCTTGTAAGTCCTTTCATGTAGCAAAGGTGTCGGGGAAACCAAAGAAACTTTATAGCAGAGATTTTTGTCTTACTTTGAAATTATTTTAATGAAAAATCTATCCTTAAAGAAAGATATACTGGGAAAGGTAGCAGTGTCAGTGAAAGAAAGGAAGACTCTCAACAAGATGGAATGACATAATGGCTGTAGCAACTGGCTTGGGCATAACAGAGGAAAAGGTGCAGGAGAGGACAAGATTTAGATATGTTCTTCATAGGATCAACATGAACTGTGGTAGAGTTAAACACACCAAACAATAACAGCAAAACCATGGCCTTGGCCAAATCATTTCACTCCACTCTGCCCCTGAAAACTAGAAATCTTAATGCCATCAAGTTGGAACTGACAAATAGTTGGTCCTTCCTTTGATTTTCAAGGGCCTGTAAATTGCATGAGAGGAGAATGCTGATCTTTCTCCTCAGGAGCCACTGGTGAATTCAAATTGCCAGAGAGTACGGGTCTTTGGATTAGCAGTACAAGGTCCAGTGTATATATACACCACCGAAGTTGCCCACTGTGCCCCAGTTTAAAGGAGGAGTGGACTAGACTAGCGTGTTTAGAAATTTTCTTGCAGACTTAAGACTCCATGGTTTTTAAAAGGCCCTGAAAAGTCTTCTAAAGTGAGCTAGCACTCATCCTTCCACCATCATTTTAATGTGAAAGGATTAGCGCAAATGTAAAGCAGACACTATTTCAGAGAAAAGTTGGTTTCTAATAGCCCTACCCACCCCTCCTGATTGAATAACAGATTATGTCAGGGCATCTTGGTTCAGGAGCATACTTTGTAAACAATTACCAACACTTAGAAACTAGCATGGACTTTGGAGACACGATACAATACTTGCAAGTATCATTTTATGTACACATTTACCAGAGATGTTTATTGAAAGTTCATTTCTCCATCTAATCAGATGAGGCATGAGGCAGAAAAAAAAGATACGATCCTGCTCTGTGGGTACATTCTAGAACACTCCCTAGCTTTATTGTTTGCTTTCTAAACTCTTAATTCTGGTGAAAGGATTAAAGAAGCAAATGCTAATGAAAGAGAGCTGCAAATTTTAAAATGCTCCAATTTAACATGTGTTAACATTAGAAGAATGCTAATACATATTTTCATGCATTGAATTGTGTCCTCCTAACATAAAAGTAGGTCTTGGAAGAAGTACAATCCTTAAGAAACATTAGAGACAAGGATGAGAAAACTGTGTCACTTTGAGCACGCTATCAGAAAGGGTAAGTGCATGGAAAAAAGACATTATGCTGGAAAAGATGAAGGGTCAGCAAAAGAGAGGAAGGCCCTTCGTAATCAACGTGGTGAATGTAACAATGGTCTCATGTGTATCAGAGACTGTGGAGGTTGCAAGGTAAGGCAAGGTTGATGTCTGTTATCCATGTTGTTGTTATGTGCCATTGAGTTGCCTGTGACTCGTAATAACCTTACATACAATAGCTCTGAACTCTTCTCTATACTGAGCTAGACTCACTGTTTCTGACACACTTACCCCTATTACCCCACTTACTGTGTCAGTCTATCTCATCTGGGATTTTTCTCTCCTATGTTGTTCTTCCACCCATCCAAGCATGATGTCCTTCTCCAGGAACTGGTCCCTCCTGGCTACATGCCAAGTATGTGAGACGAGTTTCAAAATCCTGGCCTCCAAGAAGCAGCTTGGCTTCAAACCTCTCAAGGATAAACCTGTTTGGGTCTATGGTCCATGGTTCAATACTCTTCTCCAACACCACAATTTAAAGGCATCCATCCTTCTTCTGTCATCTTTGGTCATTTTCCAGCTCTCTGAAGCATAGCAAGTAATTGTGAAGATAATGGCCTGAATCAGTTGTTCACAGGATTATCGAAAGTCTTAGTCAATATAAGGACAACTACCAAAAACAACAAATATGTAATGTTCAAGGTGCAAGTCAAATGAAGTACCATTTCACAGGACAGATAAAACATTGTAAGACAATTGCTGAATAATGATCTGCCATGCACTGATAAACCAGTAAAAGAGTTAAGATTGGAACACAGAGTCCCTTACTTCCATCACCACCCTAATCTAAGGAAAAAGGATTCTATGGGGGATTGTGTATAATAGCTTTTATCTCACTATCTTACTAGTGATAAAAGAGAAGAAAAGAGGAGGATGCAACTCTCAATATCACCGGGGAAGAGTTTCCAGGAGTGGAGTATTTATTTTTAGACTCAGGTCTCTGCATGAGGAAGCTCATTGACATTGAGGAAGGCCAAGGTCCATAGAGAGGTTCGAGGAATTCCTGGCCTACTGTTGAAGGAAACAAGTACTTTCCTCCATAACTGAAATCAAGAGAGTAAGCATTCCATCAAGAGAGTGATCTGGCACCCTGAGTTTGGACCTCTAGCCTCCCTCGTTGTAAGAGAAACTATGTTTGTGTGTATACTTGTGTATGTTACCTCTGTTACAGCAGCACTAGATAATTAAGGCAGATACTGGCTTGAATACCTCTTGAATGTTGGTTCTCAGCCCATATTTATGGTCACTCTTCAAAACTTTTAAGACAGTCACCAAGCCATACTTTTAAAGAACAAACATAAAAATCTCACTGTCATAAGTCAGAACGGCCTCATAACAGGCTTCCAGGACTGTAAATCACACAGGATGAGATTGTCCACAGTGCTCTGGGAGAAGCCCTGTTTGATGTAAACTGCTAGAGGAGTCGCCTTTGGATTAGCAGAACAACACCCTGCAGGCTACTTCATCAGGGTTCCTAAAACATACATAGTTGCACCATGGGTATTGCAACTGTTATAAAACAAAATGTGTGTGAATGATTGAATTGGAAATCAATTTGCTTTGTAAACTTTAACTCACATTACAATAAAATCAAGACAAAACAAAACAAAAAACCCAGCCAATTTCATCAGAGTTGAGACATAATCCACATTGTCATTTTCCTCTAGAGGATGTTTTTCTACTTGTTCAGAAGAATCTGTTGTTCCTGGAGAAAGCTTAACTTTCAACGTGAGCCCACATACACCTTGTCAACAGGTCCTGTGTGTTTTCCACTATGTTGATGTGATCATCTGCAGACCAATAAAGGTGATTTTTATGAAGTAGCTGTTTTATTCAGTCTCAGTGAATGTTGTGCTACTGGAACACAGCTTTTTTGGGAAGTGGCTGTGTTCATGCACCTGCAGCTGGAGTACATTGGTGTTCCACAAGTATATCTCCTGAGTGATTTCTTCATCTCTTTATGTTGTGACCATCCACTATTCTAAAATCTTAGAACTACCCAAGCTTTAGAGATCATCTGGTCCAAACCTTCAATTTCTTATCTGGGAAAATGGAAATTATTTACTTATTTACACTCACTCACTTAACAGCAGTTGACATGACAATAGAATCTAGAGACTGGTCCATGGTTGGTTCACTTAACTCTTTGTGCTATGATTCTCTAATTCACTTTAACTCTTGATCTGCTTGAGCCAGATTAGGGTGAACTAAGGG
The DNA here is from genome assembly GCF_000299155.1 of Elephantulus edwardii. NCBI lineage: Eukaryota > Metazoa > Chordata > Mammalia > Macroscelidea > Macroscelididae > Elephantulus > Elephantulus edwardii. The sequence continues at coordinate 8,633,969 of NW_006399862.1, forward strand.
TCTATGGACCGAAAGCGATGCTATCAAGCCAGGCGGCCCTCGGGCCTGTCTTTCATTGTTTTTGTTCAGACATTCCTGTAGGTCGTATAGCCCTGGTGTACAAGTTGCCGTACTGCGGTCACTTGAGGTTACTGTGAGGCTGAACACTGTGACACTGATGTGTCAAATGCATTAGTGGTTGGCTACCCAATGCAGACAGAGAGTGGGGTGGAGCTTCCCGATTAATACAAGCTTGGAAGGAGGAGTGGCATCCACTTCCATAATAGCTTGCCTCTGGAAATCCTATGAACCTGGAGAGAGGATGAAAGGCACCCAAGCATCGAGTACTCTCCTTCATAGGGTCGCTATGAGTCACCTGTGACTCGACGGCACTTAACAACAACAACAACAAGGGTCTATGGGGTCAGCACAATTTCAAACTTTGTCACTAATGTGGAATGGTATAACTATAAGTATGTGTTACATAAAGCTTGTGATAAGATTGCCTTGTTAATAGAGAACTACAGAAAAAATAATATAGGTAACAAATTAATCTAGAAAATTTTCAGAAAAAAATTGTTTTCACTATTACCGCCAGCCTAATAAACTTCGTAGAAAACTTAAAATTTAAATACAAGTATTCATAGTCTACTTTTTGTAACTCGAGGCCTGAATGTGTTCTTCAGTTCCTTCAGCTTAAGAAATCTCTAGCAAGTTTGTTCCCTTTGATTTTCTGACTACAGGTCTTTGCATATTTCATTATAATGTACCTCATCGTGCTTGTGCAAAATTTATACCTGCATCAGGAAGCAGTCGTCAGAACAGAGCAAGGAAACACTGCATGGTTCAAAATTAGGAAAGGAATGCATCAGGGATACATCTTGTTCTCCAAACCTTTTCAATCTATATGCAGAACAGATCATTTGGGAAGTTGGGTTTTATGAGGAGGAATGTGGCATCAGGATTAGAGGAAGATTTATGAACAACCTGCATAATGCAGATGACACAAGCCTTGTTCAACAAAAGTGAAGAGAATTTGAGGCATTTACTGCAAAAGGTCAATGACTACAGTCTCCAATATGGATTGAAATTCAACATCAAGAAGACAAAGATTCTCACCACATGGCCAACTGGCAGCACCATAATAGAGGAAAGATTGTTGTTGTTAACAATTACAGCTTGCTTGGCTCCACATTCAACATTCTTGGCACCAACAGTTAGGAAATCAAAAGATAAATTGCACTGAGATAATTTTCTATCAGGGACCTCTTCAGAGTACTAAGAGCAACGATGTCAGTCTGGAGGATAAGATGCACCTGATCCAGGCCAAGGTCTTCTCAATTGCTTTCTACGCTTCAAAAAGCTGGAGCATTACTAAGGATGACAGAAGGAAATGAATGCCTTTGAGTAGTGGTGCTGGAGAAGGATATTGGACCGCCAAGAAAACAGAGGTCTGTCCTGGAAAGGGTGAAACCAAGTTGCTCCTTGGAGGCAAGGATTTTGAAGTGCCATCACACATACTTTGGACAAGTTGCCAGAAGGGGCCCATTTTTAGAGAAGGACATCATGCTTATAAGGATGGAAGGATAGTGTAGGAGAGGAAGAACCTGGAGGACATGGATTGACATAATAACTCAGGTGAGTGGTCCCAGAGACAGTGCAGGATGGGACAGAGTTTACAGCTATTGCACATAGGGTCACTATGAGTCACAAGCAGCTCGATGGCACATAACAAAAATGTGCATAGTCTGAGTCAGTTTGAGCAATTTTCAGTGACACATATAATCACAGTACCATGAGGTGGTTTTTTGTTGTTGTTGTTGTCATTTCAAGATATAAATAGAAAGCAGCTCTCCTTTTGTTTGTTTGTTGTTGCTGTGTACCTTTGAGATGGAACTGACCCATAGCTGACCCTTGACAGGTTTTCAAAGGCAGTTAATCCCACAGTAGGAGAGTGCCCATCCTTCTCCCATAGAGCAGCTGGTAGATTAGAACTGCATGCCTTTGGGATTGCAGCACAGCTTCTTACTAGTAGGCAACTAAAGCTCCCCCTTATTTTGTTTGTCTGCCTCTAATTTTAAAAATCTTCCAAATCTCTAAATGAACAAATGCTGGGACCCCAGGGTACATCTCAGTTTCCATAACACCTCTTTCCATTTCTCCCTCACCTCCTCCTTACTTCCTTCACCCACTCAGCACCTGTGCAATCATTCACTCTGAGATCAGGGCACACCTGCCTGGATTGCTCTGCTCTTGCTGTGGCTGCTGGAGATACCAGCTGGTCTTGAGCCTTCACAGCATCTTGGCTCCTGTTGGCAGCATCTGGGCCAGGGTCACAACTTCAAGTTTTGCTTCCTGAACCCAAACAATCCTTACTACTACCTCTCAGTGCCCTCCTCTTATACTCTCAGTACTTGCAATAGAGCCCTAGTCAGGCCCTATCACACACTGGCCAACTGGCTTCTTATTTTCAGTTCAGTATTTAACTACAATTTGTCCTGATTCTACTTGTATATAATATGGTATGTGTATGAGGCACAGGTCACACAAAGTTCTATCCCACAGAAAGATATGGACATTATGTGAAGACACACACCTATATATTAAACAATTTGAAATATAGTGGTTTCCATTTAAAGAGAAACCGCAGCAGAATTTTTCAACTGGAATATTTAGTTTTCTTTGAATTATGGATATTCAGCAAGATCAAAAACTTTGTTTCCAAATTAACCCAGATTTTTAATATTTCACAAAAATATTGTTCTTATGCTTCTCGTTATCCTCCTACATTCTTGCCTCTGTATGTCTATTTTTGCTTTTTGCTCTTTATTTTGCTTGTAATTGC
>NW_006399862.1:8636892-8638421 GCF_000299155.1 Elephantulus edwardii
CAAGCAGATATATGCACACCCATGTTTATTGCGGCTTTGTTCACAATAGCAAAGAGTTGGAAACAACCCAACTGCCCATCAACAAATGAATGGATAAAGAAGCTGTGGTGTGTTTACACAATGGAATACTACTCTGCTTTGAAAAATAAGGAACTTGTGAAATATTATACAAAATGGGTGATCCTGGAGGACATTATACTGAGTGAAATAGCTCAGTCAAAAAAAGGACATAGTGCCACTGTTGCAAAATGGGACTGACATAGGGGTTAGAGGGAGACTGAGAAAGATGGGATAAATTATGTATAATGCATTGAAACAGATGAGGGAGAGAACTGTTCAAAAGGGATATATGATTAGGTATTATTGTCATGACAGGAGTCCAGAATAAAGGCTGCATAGTGGAGTGGACTTGGGGAGAGGGATTGTATAACAATGAAAGAATTTTTCTTTTACTTTTCAAAGAGAAAAGCGAACTGTGGTGGGGCGGTGGAGGTTTGGCAGGGAGAAAAGTGCAACAATGAATGAATGGAATTTCAAAGTCTCTGTAAACTTTTATTCAAATTAATTTTTTTATAAAAGTTAATTTAAATAAAAAAATAAAAGGGAGGTTAGTAATGTAGGGCTGGCTGGGAGGTTGTCCTAGAGCTAAACCTGAAGGAGCCATCCTCTTAGATGAGACCTAGGCAGCCACTTGTGCATTACTAGTTTGGAGAATTTTTTGGTCTTCTCAAAATTGTTTTTTAATTAAATGCCTACAAGTATTTTCCTAGGACACCTACCATGACAATCTTTGCAGAGTAAGTAGGTGACACTTTTCCTGGAGGTAGCCAGCAAGATGAATCCCAGGAGAACACAGTTATCAAAGATAAATGTTCCACCCTTTATTCAAGTACCTTTCACAAGACAGATTGACACAGCAATAGTTAAACAATGGGCTCCAGCATATGAGAGATGATGAGAATGGTACAAGGTTAAGATAGGTTGTTTTATGAGTTGTAGTCAATGTGGAAGCATATAACAACATTTGTCAGTGCCCAGAGAGTTTTTAGGTTTTTGTAAAGATTTCCCAATTCTTAGCTTATGCCATCTCGTGAATGCTAGATCTCATGGGATATTACCTGTAAGGACACTACAAATGGAGACTATTGCTCCAGGTAGCTTGTCTAAACTCACTTTCTCCCAGGTCAGGACTTTTCTCTTTAACCTGATAACATGATCCTAACCCTTCTGTTCTCAGCTGTTATCTCACTCCCGTGTGAATCACTTTTTTTTTCACTATTATTTTTTTAATATTTTTTTTATTGGGAAAAACATATTGGGGGGTACGAGGAGGTGAGGGTTGGGGGCAGAAAGGTGAGAATGGGCCAGGATGCAGTTGCAGAGCTGCATAGCTTGGTTGGTGGGGGGAGCAGGTGAAGGAAATGATGAGGGTCCAGAGGGGACCAGATGCTACAGAGGAATGACAAGCATTTTCCAATAGTAATTAACCTCACTGTCTTATTGATTTGGGAATTGGGTGCTGACTCTCT
>NW_006399862.1:8643873-8645300 GCF_000299155.1 Elephantulus edwardii
GCCCTCCTCAGTTTCAGCAAACAAAGTCGTGTCATCTGCATAATGCAGGTTGTTAGTGAGTCTTTCTCCAATCCTGATACCATATTCCTCCTCATAAATCCCAGTTTTCTGAATGTATGGAGACAGTACACATACCTGATGCATTCCTTTTCTGATTTTAAGCCATGCAGTGTTTCCCTGATCTATTCTGAGGACTGCTTCCAGTCCAAGTATAGGTTTTGCATGAGCACAATGAAGTGTTCTGGGATTCCCATTCTCCTCAAGATTAACCACAATTTGTTAATCCACACAGTCAAGTGTCTATGCATAGTCAATGAAACATAGATAGACATTGCTGTGGTACTCTTTGTTTTCTTCCAGGATTCATCTGACATTGGTATTAATGTCTCTAGTGCCATGACCTCTTCTAAATTAGCCTGTATTTCTGTTAGTTCTCTGTCAATGTACTGTTCCAGTCATTCCTGGATAATCTTCAGCAGGATTTTGCTTGTGTGTGATATTAATGATATTGTTTTATAATCTGCACAGTCTGTCTAGTCATCTTTTTTTTTTGTGAATGGGAATAAATATAGATCTCTTCCAGTCAGTTGACCAGGTAGTTGTCCTCCAGATTTCTTGGTACAACTTGGTGAATGCATCCACGGCCACATCTATTTTTTAAAATATTTCAATTGGTATTCCAATCTGGGAGGTTTTATTTTCTAGGAAAATAGCATTGTGACTGGTTGAGTTTTCCGGAAGCAGACACTGAGATAGAGTTTGGGATACAGGATGTGCATCCCTCTTCCAATGATGAGAAGGGAAGGAAGCAGGAAGAGGACAAGACTACAAAGACTCTGGAGCAAATACTGTCCACAAGAGTGTCCCATCGTGAACCAAAACTACAGTCTTTCTGGTTCTAATGGCTCAGTCACAAGTGTGAGCTACTGTGGAGCTTGGTTGCAGGTGAGGTTTACTCTGAAGAATAGATAGGCCCAGAAAAACTACCCATGAGGAGGGATCTGGACTGAGAAACTCCATGTCTATTACAAGTGACATACATGCAACTGCTAACCTCTAATAGGGTTAAAAGTACACTTTAAACCTTTAATCTCTTTAAAACATACCTCTTTCCAACTTAAATGCCTGAAATATCTCCTTTGGTTATGCTTAAACTCACTGTTGAATCAGAACTGACTGTGGGGTTTGGGAGGCTGTAAACTGCACGGGAAGAGATTGGTCACATTTCTTTCTCAGAACTTCTGGTGGATGCAAACTGCCACAAAGGCATCCACATTGAGTCAGCAGCACAATGCCCTCTGGCTGAGGCCACCAGCATTCCCACCACTACCTCTAGGTCAAGTAATCTCTTAATCTGACTTTCAAGGCTGATTGATTTTTGCCTCTAAACCACTGTTTTCAATCCCTCCCTGTTCCTTAGTTCTAGT
>NW_006399862.1:8648662-8654098 GCF_000299155.1 Elephantulus edwardii
GGGGCCTTATTTTTTGCTATTTCCTTCAAAGCAGCTTGAACTTCTGCCTTCATCACCATAGGCTCTTGCTCAAATGCTATTTCATTAAAATCTTCTGTATCTGCCAATTCCTTTCAATACAATGACTCAGTATATTCCTTAATTTTTCTCTAATGAAATCCTCTCTTGATATTCTTTACCTGTAAATGCATACAGAGACATGAATATGGTAGATTTTAGTCAATGAGAAAAGCCTTGACAATCAGACTAAAAGATTTGAGTTATAGTCTGTAGACTTAAATCCAGGGCTTGGGTGACTGTAGTCTGCTGGCCAAATATAGCTTATCATTATTACTGCAAATAAAGTTTGTTGGAACATACCCGTACTTGCTAATTTACATATAGTCCATAATTAACATACTACAGCTCTTATGAACAGAAAAGATAAGTAGTTGCAACAGAAGCTACTACATGGCCTACAAAAACTAAAATATTTTTGTTTGTTTCCTTAGTAATAAAAAGCTGACTCTCTAATACAAACTTTCCTTTTTAGAAGGAAATGTACAATCTTAGCCCCAAAGTTCTCCAAAAGAGTCCTACCCACCAGGATTCTTGACCTCACCAGTTACTGAGTAGAAAGGGACACATTTTCCTGTATTGGCATTGATGCTTCCAAGGTTCACGTATCATAGAACTAATTGATTTCATACTTCCTTTGAGCTGTGGACCAGTAGACAACACCATGATTGAATGCCTGGGCAACACAAAGTATATGAATGATTATGTAAAACACAGAGTACATGTATGAAACACATGTATGAAAAGACAATTGCTTTTACAATCTTTTATTTGCATTGTGTTTCACTCATGTGCATTGATTTTTATCCAATAATTCATGTATATTGCATTTTATATAATTAACTGTTATTGATCTATGCTTGTTATCAACCCATCTATTCAAGTACTCAATGAATCCTTCCTAAACAAAAAAGTGCTAAGACTCTACTACATTTTAAAGGTCTCCTTCCAGCATAACCATTATCCTGTTACCTACTTTTACACTTTTTTTTTCTTGAAAACATATCTATGGATAAACTTTTTGAAAATAAATATATAGTGGTATGTTATTGTTAGGTGCTATTGAGTCAGTAATGATTTACAGTGACCATTGATCTTACCATTGTCCTATCCTGTGTCATCTTCATAATTTCTGATATACTCAAGCCCATTATTACAGTCACTGTGTCAATCCACCTTGATGAAGAACTTAATCTTTTGCTGACCCAAGTATAATGTCTTTTCCCAAGGATTGGCCCCTCATAACATCAACTACCTGACTCAGGAGCCCTCTGTGGGAAGTACATGGAAACTGCCCACATAAACATTGTCACACTGCCCCTGTGCCAAGAGCACCAATATTACGGGTGAGTGAAGAGGAAATGGGAGGACAGAGATGGTGGAAGGAGCTGGAGGGGCAAGGATAGGGAATTGGGATGTATGTTGGCTGGGCAGGTTGAGGGTGGGAACACAACACATGTGCAGAAGAGACCCCTCCAGAGTACTGAAGAGTATTGTACAGAGTCTCAGTCTAGCGTCTAAGGTGCACCTGATCCAGTCCATGATCTTTGCAGTTACTTGCTATACATCAGAAAACTGGACAATAACTAGGGATGATCAAGCAACTAAGAAGAATCATTGCTTTTTAGTTATGGTGATGGAGAAGAGTATTGAATATACCATGGACTGCTAGGAGAGCAAACAGGTCCATCCTAGACAGAGTTAAATCAGGCTGCTCCTTGGAGGCAAGGATTTTGTAGTGCTGCCTGACATACTTTGGGCATGTTGTAAGAAGTGATCAGTCCTTGGAGAGGGACATCAAACTTGAAAGAGTGGAGGGACAGCACAAGAGAGGAAGATCCTTGATGAGCTAGATTGACTCAGTGACTTGGGGAATGGAGGTAGATGTGTCAGAGACAATAAAGTTGTCTCAGGATAGAGCAGGGTTCAGAGCTATGAGTCACAACCAACTCGATGGCACATAACAAAAACACCATCAACTACAAAGACTGAGGAGAAATTAAAAAAAAATCAAAACAGATGTCAAAAGAAACTGAAAATTGCAACAGAGTGTGAGAAGCCAGATCAAAGGGAAGAATATTTCATAGGGCATCTAGAGAAGACAAAGCAAAGAACTATAACATAATGTGCAGAGATCTGGAATTAGAGAAGAAAAAGGTGAACTCATGTAAAATTTCTAAAGCTTAAAAAATGAAAAAATAAATACAAGCCCTGAGTTGCAATGCTGAAAAATGCTATGGACAAAATTTTGAATGATTCAGGAGGCATCAAAGAAGATAGTGGGAATATAGAGTCACTATTCTAACCACTGGGCCAATTGACAGCATCAGCATGGATAGTGAAGAGATTGAGATAGTTAATAGTTTTACTTTACTTGGCTCCACAGTCAACACTCTTGGTAACATCAGCCAGGAAATCAGGAGACGAATTGCATTGGGAAGGTCAGCTGTGAGGGACCTCTCAAGAGTACTGAAGAGCAACGATGTCAGGGTGGAGACTAAGTTGCGCCTGATCCAGTCTATAGTCTTCGCAATTATGTGCTATGCATCAGAGAGTTGGACAGTGAATAGGGTTGATAGAAAGAGGATTGATGACTTTGAGCTGTGGTGCTGGAGAAGAGTGTTGAGTATACCATGGACTTCTAGGAGAACGAACAGGTTTGTCCTGGAGAGGGTGAAGCCAGAGTGTTCCCTGGAGTAAAGGATTCTGAAGCTTCGTCTGACATATTTTGGGCATGTTGCAAGGAGGGACTGGTCCTTGGAGAGGGACATCATGTATGGCAGAGTGGAGGGGCGGCGAAAAAGAGGAAGACCTTTGATGAGATGGATCGATTCTGTGACTGGAGCGGTGGGAATAAGTGCATTTGAGATGGGTCGGTTGGCGCAGGATAGAACAGCATTTAGAGCTCTTGTACATAGGGTCGCTATGAGTCGCAAGCGACTCGATGGCACATAACAACAACAACAACAACTACAACAACAACAACATACTGAAAATTATTGGTTGGCACTTACCTAGGTCAAAAAGAGTTCTGGTGCCCTAGTGGCAAAAATCTGCACTGCAACCCCGAAGACTCCTGGTTCGAATTCACCAGCTGCTCTGCAAGAGAAGGATAGGCAATCTCCTCCCATGAAATTTACTGCCTCTGAAAACCTGCTGGAGGAGGATCAGTTGTAGGTTGGTAACTATTTCAGGATCAATATGATCAATCATTGCTCTTCAGTACTCTGGAGAGGTCTCTGACAGCAGATTTTCCAAATGCAATTTTTTAAAAAAATTATTTATACTGATTTATTTACAAATTTCAAATACATTGTTTTTCACACAAGATCCTTCTCATTTCCTTTACTCCCACCCATCCATCAAATTTTGAAACCCCATGATTAACACCTCACCCACCGCACCCATCCTCACCCCTCTGCTTCCACCCTTCCCCAACCCCTTGGATCCTCATACTCATTATACAATAGTGGTTTTATACAGTATATATCTTTATGGGACTGAGTTAGTTCACTCAGCATAACGCTTTCCAGTCACTCCCAAGTTAGGTAATAATTTACAAAATCATTGCCCTTGTGTGCTGTATAGTATTCCATCGTTTGAATGTACCACAACTTCTCAATCCATTTTTTTGTGGTTGGGCATCTAGGCTGACTCCATGTTCTTGCAATGGTGAATAACGCTAACATGAACATTAGTGTATAAGTCTCAGTTTGAACTTTAGTTCCCATTTTCTCGGGGTATATTCCAAGCAATGGAATAGCTGGGTTGTATGGAATTTCTATGTTCAGTTTTTGAGGAAGTGCCAAACTTCCTTCCAGAGTGGTTATACCATTTCATAATCCCACCAACAATATATAAGAGTTCCTATCTTACCACATCCTCTCCAACATTTATTATGTGCTCTCCTGTTAAACTTTGTTCTGAGTGCTGGTACCAAGAGTGTTGATTGTGGAGCCAAGCAAACTAAAGCTATTAAGCTATTAACAATCTCAATTTCTTCACTGTCTATCATGATGCTGTCAATCAGTCCAGTGGTGAGAATCTTTGTTTCCTTAATGTTGAGTTTCAATCTGTATTTACGACTGCAGTCCTTGACCGTCTGTAGAAAGCACTTCAGGTCCTCCTCAGTTTCAGCAAGCAAGGTTGTGTCATCAACATAAGGTAGGTTGTTCATGAGTTTCCTCCAATCCTGATGCCACATTCCTCCTCATAGAGCCCAGTCTCTTGGATGATCTGTTCTGCATATAGATTGAAAAGGTATAAAGATAGGATGCATCTCTGGTGTATACACTTCTAGATTTTGAATCATGCAGGATTTCCTTGCTCTGTTCTGATGACTGTTTCCTGGTCCAAGATTTGCATAAGCACAATAGATTTTTCTGGGATTCCAATTCTTCTCAGAGTTAGTCACAGTTTGTTATGATCCACACAAATACCTTTGCACTGTCAAAGAAACATATATAGACGAATCTGCTGTGAGGGGTCTTTCCACCGTACTGAAGAGTAATGCTAGCCTGGAGACTACAATGCACTTGATACAGGCCATGGCCTTTCCAATTACTTGCTATGCATCAGAAAGCTAGACAGTGACTAGAGATCATAAAAGAAGAATTGCTGCCATTGAGCTGTGGTGATGGAGAAGAGTATTGGATATACCACGGACTGCTAGGTTCATCCTAGAGAGGGTGAAAACAGGCTGCTCCTTGGCGGCAAGGATTCTGAAGCTTCATTTGACATACGTTTGGCATGTTACAAGGAGGAACCAGTCCTTGGAGAGGGACATAGTGGTTGAGATGGTGAAATGGCAGTGCAAGAGAGGAAGACTCTTGATGAGATGGATTGACTCAGTTACTGGGGTAATGGGGTACGTGTGTCAGAGACGACAAGGTTGGATCAGGATAGAACACAGTTCAGAGCTGTTGTACATAGGGTCACTACGATTGCAAGCAACTCGATGGCACATAACAAAAACAACATACGATCAAGAGTCAGTGGAAATGAAGGAAGAAGTTCAAGCTTCATGGAAGGCATTGGCTAAAAATAAAGGCCCTAGAATCAAAGGAAGAGTACTGGAGGAATGTATATCTGTGCTTCACTGACTATGGATCATAACAAGCTATTGCTGACTCTGAGAAGAATGGGAATCCCAGAAAATTTGGTTGTGCTGATGTGAAACCTACACTTGGACCAAGAGGCAGTTGTCAGAACAGAGCAAGGATGCACTGCATCGTTCAAAATTGTGTGTCCACCAGGGATGTATTCTGTCTTCATACCTTTTCAATCTGTATGCAGAACAGATCATCTGAGACGCTGGGCTGTACAAGGAGGAATGTGGCATCAGGATTGGTGGAAGATTCATCAACAACTTGCATTATG
>NW_006399862.1:8655458-8656769 GCF_000299155.1 Elephantulus edwardii
AGTATCAAGAAGACAAAAACCTTCACCACTGACCAATAAGCAACATCATGATAGATGGAGAAAACATTGAAATTTTCAATAATTTCATTTTATTATAATCAACAACCAATACACTTGGTACTAGCAGTTAGGAGATCAGGGAAAGTATAGCACTGATAACTTTGCTGTTAGGGATCTCAAGAAATTATTGAGGAGTTTTGAAGTCAGTTTGAAGACTAAAGTATACTTGATTCAGGCCATAATCTTTTCCATCACTTGAGCAATGAAGTCATTTGAAGACTAAAGTGTACTTGCTTCAGGCCACAATCTTTTCCATCACTTGCTATATATCTGAGAGCTGGATAATGAATAAAGATTACAGAAGAAGAATTGATGCTTTTGAGCTGTGATGAACTGTCAAAAGACCAAATAAATAGAAAGCAGTCAGAATGCTCCTTAGAGACAAAGATGAAAAAGCTTCATGTCACACACCTTGGGCATGTTGCTAGGAAAGGTCATTCTGTGGAGAAGGACATCATGCTTGGAAAGGTGAAGAGTTGACTAAGAGAAAGATCCTCAGCAAGATGGATTGACATAGTGACTGTGGCAATGAGTGTATCAGGAATGATAAAGATGGTGCAGGTTAGATTTCAGATCTGTCATTCATGGGCTTGGTAGAATAACTTTCTGCCCATTAGACCAGCGTAGCTCTCTCTATGTTGTTGTTGTTATTGTTCTTAGGTGCTGTCGAGTTGTAGATGACTCATAGTGCACCAGTGAACAAAAGTCCTGAGCATTGTTCATAGAGTTTCTGGAGGCAAGCCATTTTGGAAGTGGATGCCACTCCTGCTTCCAAGCTTGTTTTAATCGTGAAGCTGCACCAAACACTGTCCACCATGAGTAACCATTATCATATTTGGCACATCAGTGTCACAGTGTTTAGAATCACAGCAATCACGAGTTACCTGTGTACAGCAATATTCAGACCAGTGATATACCACCTAGAAGAATGATTGACAAAAAAGTTTGAACCAGCCCTGAGGGGCACATATTAAAATCACCCACCTTAGGCTTGGTAGCATAACGTTCTGTCCACTAGGCCAGTGTAACTCTCTCTATATTGTCGTTGTTACTATTGTTAGGTGTCGTCAAGTCATATACTGTAGGCCACCTTCTCCCCACACTCTTTGGGACTTTATGCCACCGCCTGCATCAAACCCTAGGCCAAGCCTCAAGGGCCTCTCTTCTACAGGGAAGAGCAATACTGTACATCAAACACAGGGCCGAAAGAAAGCACACAACCCCAAAAACTTGTGATTACTTATACATAAG
>NW_006399862.1:8656869-8667689 GCF_000299155.1 Elephantulus edwardii
TTTATGTTATAGAGTATGTTATAAAATCAGTTTCTTAGTGCTGCACAGCATTCCATTGCATGAATTCAGTTGGACTGAGCAAAATAACTCAGTTTTGTAAGGACAAATACTGCCTAAGATCATTATTGTAAAAACAGGATAACTGAGCAAGATGTGTATAAATGTTCAAAAGTGAAAAGAGAATGGAGGAAGGGGCAGAAAAAGGGAAAACATGGAAATCACTAGGACAGTAGAACTTAGTGGGTAGATGGGATGAAAAATAGGAAAAATTTATTGGGGATGTGAAAAGACAAGGTAATAATAGACATAGTTCAATAGTAATTGATTATATAAAACATAATGTATATGAACGGTTGTATGAAAAAAACTATACATGTAGTATTGCATAAACATACTGTACGTGAATTTAAAAAAACATAAAAACCCTAAAAAAAAGCACATCCTTCTTCCAACCTAATTGGATGATTTTCTTCTTTGAAACAATAACTGTTTGACTTTGCTCTCATGGTCATATTGTCAGGAAGATTCAAAAGAAATTACGCTGGGAATGGTCAGTGAAAGAAAAGACCTTCAATGAGATGAACTGACCCAGTGACTATAGCAATGAGCTTGAGCAAAGGGGAGATTGTGACAATGGTGCAAGATATGTTGTCCACAGGGTCAAGATGAGTGATAATAGCAACAACCATAGCAACACCTAACAACATCTAACTACCTCTTTGAGGAAGAAATTTTTCCTCAGTCACTTTTAAGGATTTTCTAACCTCAGGGGCTCATCTTGTGCAACTATATTATAAATAAAATGTTCTTTGACAATTCACAGGGTTTGAGTGCCTCTTATTTCAGAAGTGGATGTCCAACCTGCTTCTTAGTCTGTCTAGAGTGGAAGTTTCACTGAAACCTGTCCCTGTTGGATGACTCTGCTGGTATTTGAAATACTGGTGGCCTAGCTTCCAGAATCACAGCGACATGCAAGACACCACAGTACAGCAAAATGACATGAATGATGGTTACAAAATATATAGTGCTATTAAAATAGGCATATTTTAACACTGTAGTTTTGGTTAATGATGTGAGGATAAAGAAAATGCAGTTGAAACCACATGAGTGATTTAAAGTGGTATTTAAGTGCTTCCCTCAAATAAGAGACAGATTCTTCCAATCTGTGTATGATTAATATATTCCCTAATAAACAATGAACAAAGTATCCTATTAAATTTGCATGGAACCCTACAATACAAAAATACTTTTTATGTACATTTTATTACCTTTTCATTTACTTAATTAATCATGATCCTGTCCATCAACTGTTGTTATAGGTAGGTGCCATCAAGCCAAGCAAGATTCATTGTAACCTTATAAACAACAGATAAGAACTTTGTCTTATCCTATTCTGTCCTCACCGTCTCTGACACACTCAAGCCTATTGTAAAATTTATCATGTCAATTCATCTGGTTGAGGATCTTCCTTTCTTTTACCTACAATCCACTATTCCCAACATGATGTTCCTCTCCGCCCTTCCTAACAACATGTACAATATATGTGAGGAAAACCTTTGTCATCTTTGCCTGCAAGGAGCCCTCAAGCTGCACTCTTTCTAAGACACATCTATTTGTTCTTTTGGCATTATGGGATATTGAGTACTTTTTTCCAAAATCACAACTCAAAGACATCAATTCTTCTGTCATCCTTACTCATTGTCCAACTCTCAGATGATAGCAAGTAACTGAAAAAATCATGACCTGAATCAGATGCACTCTAGTCTTCAAACTGAAGTTGTTGCTTCTCAGTAATTTGGACAGGGCCCTGACTGCAGTCTTTCTCAAAACATTATGTCTCCTGATCTCCTGGCTATTGATTGTGGATCCAACCATAAATAAATTATTGACAATTTTAATCTTTTCTCCATCTTTCATGGTGTTGTTATTAGTCCAATGGTGGGAATTTTTATTTTCTTGAAGTTGAGCTGTAATCCATATCAAAGGCTGTAGTCTTTGATATTCTGCAGCAAGTATTTCAAGTCCTCTTCATTTTCAGCAATCAAGGTTGTGTCATCTGTCTAATGCAGGTTATTGATGAGTCTTCCAATTATTCTGACACCACATTCTTTTTGATTGAGTTTAGCTTCTTGGACCAGGAGGCAGTCATCAGAACAGAGCAAGGGAACACTACATGGTTCAAAATTGGGAAGGGTGTATGCCAGGGATGAATCCTATCTCCTTTCCTTTTCAACCTGTATACAGAACAGATTATTCGGGAGGCTGAGCTCTATGAGGAGAAATGTGGGGTCAAGATTGATGGAAGATCTATCAACAATCTTCGTTATGCAGATGACACAACTCTGCTTGCTGAAAATGAAGAGGACCTGAAGCACCTGCTGCAGAGAGTCAAGGACTACAGCCTCCAAATGGATTGAGGTTTAATGTCAAGAAGACAAAGATTCTCACCACTGGACCAATTGGCAGCATCAGGATGGATGGTGAAGAGATTGAGATTGTTCACAACTTTAGTTTGCTTGGCTCCACAGTCAACACTCTTGGCACCACTAGCCAGGAAATTAAAAGAAAATCTGCTGTTAGGAACCTCTCCAAAGTACTGAAGAGCAATGGTGTCTCTCTGGAGACTAAGGTACATCTGATACAGGCCATGGTCTTCGCAATCACTTGTTATGCATCAGAGAGTTGGACAATGACTAAGGAGGATAGAAGGAGAATTGATGCCTTTGAGCTGTGGTGTTGGAGAAAAGTATTGAGAGTACCATGGACTGCTAGGAAAACAAACAGATTCGTCCTGGAAAGGGTTAAACTGGGTAACTCCTTGGAGGCAAGGATTCTGAGGCTCCGTCTAACATACTTTGAACATGTTGTAAGGAGAGACTAGTCCTGGAGAACAACATCATGCTTGGGAGGGTGCAGGGATAGTGCAGGAGGGAAAGGCCCTCTATGAGGTGGATTGATTCAGTGACTGGGGTAATCGGGTTGGGAATGTCAGAGATAGTGAGTTGGGCACAGGACAGAGCACAGTTTAGGGCTGTTGTACATAGGGTTGCTATGAGTCACAAGCGACTTGACAGCACATAACAACAACAACAGCAATGTTGCAGACCAAGGGTAAATGACATTAATAACTATTAATAACGAGACAGAACACCACGAATGTAGAAGTAAATAGAGGTAAAGCAGGAGGTGAACAGTTCTAACAACTGAAGCTCTGATGCCAGCTTCCCTGTGCCTTTATTGCCAGGGAGCAAATCACAAAGAGAATTCTATGTGAATGAAGCTAAGCTCTTTTTATTGAAAACCTTATACTTGACTCAGGAGGCAGGGGTTAGCAAATACAATATAAGAATCAGGTAAATGCCTAAAGTTTACCTTAATGCCTACCACTGTAAACATTTAAGGTTTGTCTTAGTGCTTCAGGGTAAATTCCAGTTTATATCCTGGCCTCCCTCATATCCTGATATAGTATTTGGTTTATTATAAATATTAGTATGAAATTTGGCTTCCCACACTCTAATGATTTGCTCAGCATGCATACTGAATAGGCACAGGGAGAGGATTTAACTCTGACACACACCTTTCCTGGTTTTAAACCATGCAGTGTGCCATTGCTCTGTTTGGACACCAGTCTCTTAATATAGGTATAGGTTTCATATCAGCACAATTAAATGTTCTTGGATTTCCATTCTTCTAAACGTTAGCCATATTTTTTTAATATAATCCACACATTCTAATGTTTTTTCATGGTCAGTATACTACAATCTTTTGAGTGTATCATTGAGCTGAAACTTACTTATGGCTGATCCTCCAGTAGATTTTCAGGCAGTAAATTTCAGAAGATTGTCAATCTTTCTTCTATGGAGACTTTGATGGATTCAAACCCCATACCTTTGAGTTAACAGAGCAACTCCTTACCACTAAGCCAACAGAAGTTTCTAAAAGGAAGAGTAGTTAAGTCAATTGATTCAAGTTACTTCCCTAAAACTTCCTTAAGAAGAACTTGAATTTAAGTTTCTTAATACTGTTTTGATTGCTTTTGTCCACATTTCCTCCTTTCTCAAGTTTTTTGTGTGCTCAATTATTCTGTAAAATTTTTAATATATGAAAAAGATCCAGAAGGTTACAGTGAAGAGATATTGAAAACTTGTGAAATTTCTGACAATTGGAATTAAACAAACAAACAGAAAATCAGTTGGCTATGGGATGGTCTTTGACTTATGTGTCAGAGCAGGACTGGGGATGATTTTTCAGAAGTAGATCATCAAACTTTCTTATTTATTTATTCATTTATTTTCCATTTGCAGTTCAATGACACCAAACTCTCAAGCTTGAGGATAATAGCCAAAAGTGTTAAGCATTTGTACCACTTAGCAACTTCTTGTTAAATGTAGGGGATTTTAAAAATTAATGTGGTTAGTTTCTTCATTTAAGAAAAGTTGATACTAATCAAATTCTCAGCTGATGTAATTCTCATAGATGACAGCCTCGTGCACATAAACAGAAATAGTACTGCAACACACACATAAATACATATATGTCCTTTTTCCTCAGTCCTAATTCCTATTCTCTATCCTTTGGTAAAAGGGTACTAGAGGTATCTATAAAACAATGGTCACAGAGTCCATTTATCTTGAATGTACTGGCGTTCACTTTTCTTTTTGATGGGATTGGTTGTCTTTCAAAAAAAATATAGACAAATAAAACACCTATCCATTTTCCATATGCCTCTTTATTTGTTCTAAACTCTGGCTCCCATTAAAGGCCATTTAACCAAATGACTCATTTAACCTAATAAATAATGTCATTGCAAACAAGTTCACTCCCCATGATCATGCTAAAAATCTTTGCTGCCAAGACTTATAAATTTTCCTGTATTGTCACTGGGCTTTGACCCACAGTAAATAATAGTTTTATTTATCAGCATAGATAGTCTTTTGTTGTAGAGAGCGCAAAACAGTACAAAAAAAAGAAAGTCATAATAGAAAGAGTTCAGGCTTTGCAACTGGAGAGTTCTAGGGACTTCTTATTCTATTACGTGTGGTCTTCCACTTCTTGGAGGCACACTGTTCACCTTTTCAATTGTAGTTTGATTACCAGAGAATTGAGCATGACTCATAGTAACTCTATGAACAAAAGACCTGAAGCTTTTTGGTAACTATCATTTCTCAGTGTTCATAGAGTTTTCAAAGGCATGTTGTTTAGGAAGTGGATGCCACTCCTACTTCCATTATATAGAAATAATATTCTTACTAGACAGCATTTATAAAAATTCCTTCTGCAAAACAGTTTCAACTTAAATGTAGTTGAAATGTAGTTATTGTTATTATTATCAGATTGCTTGTGGTGCAAAAGTTAAGCTCGTAGATAAATAACTGAAAATTAGCTGTTATAACTTTCCAAGTAGCTCTGTGAGAGGAAGCCCTGACCATCTGATTCTATGAAGATTGTAACAAGAAAATCCAACAGTCAGTCCTGCTATCAGAAGGAGTTTCTTTGAATTGGAATCGACTTGATGACACCACATAATAACATTTTTATTATTATCTTCATTTATCGCTGTTGTTAAACAGCTAAACTTGTAAATATGATGAAGTAAGAGAACTTGGCTCTTTCTGTCTTGGACGACTTGAGAATGAACTATTTCCTGTGCTAGAGACAATCTAGAAGGTCTGTTCTCATTCCACGGAGTAAAGGAGAATCTTGGAAAAGGATATAGAGTGCCCTTTTATTTAAGTATTATAGAAATTTGGGGAGCTCTGGTGGGCTAGTGGATAGAAATTTGGGCTAGCTAGAGGCAGGCAACTCAAATCCAGTTGATCCACAGAAGAAAGATGGGCAATCTTCTTTCATGTGATTCAGAGTCTCTGAAAACCAGCTGGAGTCTGACTGAACTCCAATGAGTGAGTGAGTGTATGTGTGTGTATTAGCTAGAATAAATCTACCTAATAATCACTTCCTTAGGAACTGGTAAGTAAAAGCAACATAGTAAAATCCATTAACTCCAATTTTAAATTAATTCTAACATGAAAGTCAATGGGCCAATGGCATTTACTGGATGGAATTCTACTGTGCATGACTAAATTCTTCATGACTGAAGAGAAAAGAGCTAACAGAGGTAGACAAAAGAAAATGAAGTTCTTTGTGCTTTATTTTTTTCAGAGTGATACACATAATTAGAAGATAATATTGGAAAATTTAGACCTGTCTCTCGCAGATTCTGATTCTTATTTTTTTTGGGTTTTTACATTTCTTCTCTATTTACTTCTTTTTCTAAAATATTTTTGTTATTAAGATTTTAATGAAAGATTATAGAGACCATGGATTTCCATTCATTCATTGTTGCATATTTTCCTCCCTGCCCACCGCTCCCTCACAGTTTGCTTTTCTCTTTGAAAAGAAAAAAAAAAAGTCTTTCATTGTTATAAATCCCTCCCCCTCCCATCCCCAGTCCACTTTACTATGCAGTTCCTACTCAGGACTCTTGTAGCACAACCAATACACAATAATATATTTACCTTTTAAACAAATCTCTCCCTCATCTCTTTGAATGCAGTGTACATCATTTATCCTTTCTTTCCTTAGGTCTTTTCTTAAGGTCCTCCCTAACATGATGTCAGTCCTGTTTTATAACAGTGGCATTATGCAGTATTTGTCCCTTATGATTGAGATATTTCACGCAACATAATGTCCTCCAGGGTCACCCATTTTTATAATAGCTCATGAATTCCTTGTTTTCCAACGCTGTATAGTATTCCATTATGTGACTATACCACAGCTTCTCTATTTGTTGATTTGCACTTGGGTTGTTTCCAACTCTTTGCTGTTGTGAACAAAGCTGCAATAAACATGGTTGTGCATATATATGTTTGGGTGGCAATTCTGGTTTCTTTAGATTATATTCCCAGTAGTGAAATTGCTGGGTCAAATGGTATTTCTATTTACAACTTTTTAAGAAAGCGCCATACTGCCTTCCATAGTGGTTGCACCATTTTACACTCCTACCAACAGTGAATAAGGGTTCCAGTTTCTCCACAATCTCACCAGCATTTTTGTTTACTGCTCTGTTGAATGTTGCTATTGTTACCGAAGCAAGGAGTTATTTGGCTTCCAAATGTGTGTTTTTTCCTCTTCTTTATCCTCTTGTTATTAATTTTTAATTTTATAGCATTGTGGTCTGAGAAGATACTTTATATTATTTCTATATTTTTAAAATTTATTGATGTTTGCCTTGTGAACTAATATGTGATCTATTCTGGAGAACATTCCATGCACATTGGAGGAAGTATACTATGCTTCTTTTTTTTTATATTAGCCTATCTATGGGATTGAGTTGGTTTATTGTGTGGTTTAATTCCTCAACATCTTTGTTGAGTTTCTTTCTGGTAGTTCTATCTATTCTTGAGAGTGGTGTATTGAAGTCTCCAGCTACTATAGTGGTGTTATCTATTTTTCAGTTTTGTTAATGTTTAGTTTATATATTTTGCAGCTCTATCATTTGATACACATATATATTTATTATTGTTATGAACTCTTATTTGATTGATCCTTTAATCATTATGTAGTGACCTTACTTGTCCTTTGTGATGATTTTTTTCTTTGAAATTCATTTTATCAGATATTAATATCACTACTCTTACTTTTTTCTGGTTGTCATTTACTTGGTA
The DNA here is from genome assembly GCF_000299155.1 of Elephantulus edwardii. Taxonomy (NCBI): domain Eukaryota; kingdom Metazoa; phylum Chordata; class Mammalia; order Macroscelidea; family Macroscelididae; genus Elephantulus; species Elephantulus edwardii. The sequence goes on from NW_006399862.1 coordinate 8,664,534, forward strand.
TATTTTTCCCTACCTTTTATTTTTAGTCTTTATTTATCTTCATTTTTCAGGTGTGTCTCTTTAGGGAGCATATTGATGGATTTAGGGGATTTTTTTTTATCCAATCTACCACTCTCTCTTCAGTGGTGCATTGAAATAATTAACATTCCATGTAATTAGTGAGAGGCAAGGGTTTATTGCTATAATTTTGTTGAATTCTTTTTGGTGTTGTTGTTAGTTACTTTGGTCCATCCTGCTTTCTGTGGCACTTCTATAAGAAGGGCATCTTTCAGTGTTTCCTCCAATGCTAGTCTTGGTTTTATAACCGCCCTTAGGTTCTGCTTTTCTGGTAATATCTTGATCTCTCCTTCATATTTAATGGACAATTTTGCTGGATACAATATTCTTGTTTGACGGTTGTGTTCTTTGAGTGTTCAATATATGTCATTCCACTGTCTTCTTTTTCACATGGTTTTTGCTGTGAAATTGGCACTTAATCTTATTTGTTCTCCCTTATAGGTTACTCTTTGGTTCTCCCTAGCTTCTTTCAGAATTATCTCCTTATTTTTTTTTTCTTGCAAATTTGACCATGACATACCTTGATTTTTTTTTTTGTGGGGGAGGGTGTGGTTTGAGTCTATTTTGTATGGTGTTCACTCAGTTTCTTGAATATATATTCTCTCATTCTTCAATATGCCTGGGAACTTTTCTTCTAGTAATTCTTTCACCACTTTTTTTGGTACCTTTATTTGCTTCTTCCTGTTCTGGGATTTTGATTATGTGCATGTTATTTCTCTTGTTGGTGTCCCCCATTATTCTTGGGTTTTCTTTTTCCTTTCATTTTGATTCTGCTTTTTGTTCTAGGAGATCAGTGATGACAATTTGATCTTCTGTTTTACTGGTTCTGTATTTTATCTCTTCAAATCTGTGCATGTGTCCCTTCATCATGTTGACAGCATCTGAAACATTGGACTTTATATATTGGATTGTGGTTTCTTGTTTTTCCAGAGCTTCTAATACCTCATTTGTTTTATCTGTATTGTTTTGGATTTTTTTTAAGCTCCTTCTTGTTTTTGCTTGCAATGTCCTGTAATTCTTCAAGTTTGTCCTTCACTCATTAAAAATATTCAATCATTGTTCTTTTAAACTCTGTGCCAGAAAATTTCATCAGGCTTTCTGGCTTCAGGAAATCCACTGATACTGTGTCACTTTTGGGGGGGGTGACATCTTGCTTTAGACTTTTGTAGGCCGTGAGGTAGCCCGCTTCTTACGTGGCATTGCTGTGGTAGAATTTTTCATGCCTGAGCTGATGGTAAGTTCTTAATCTGAAGTCACTGCTCCAGAAGAGGGTGGGTCAGCTACCTTGCCTGTGTTTCTCTTTGAACTTTTGACACAAGGGAAGATTTGCTTCAATTCAGGTGAGTAAAGGCCTATGAAAGCAACCATTTCTGTCAGACTACAGTTGCAGCTAAGCCAGTCTAAGATGCTTAGGGCTAAATGCAGTTAATTGGCTGAACATGAGAATATGCAAGTCAGAGTGTGGAGAAACACACAGGGTGTGTGTGTGTGTGTGTGTGTGTGTGTGTGCACGCGCGCGCACGCGCACAGATTCACAAAGAGTGGTCACACATGCTGGGCAGGTATGTATGCAGATGTATGCAGGACAGGTACACATGAAGACATGCACAGATGCATGCGAGGAGTGTGTGTGTGTGTGTATTCATGAATGGAAAACCAGGTAGTCTTGGTTTTCCCTTGGAGAACTGGGTCTGCTACCTCTCTCAAGCTCCAGTTGTCTCATTTATTCCTGCTTGAGTTTAAGATGTCCCATGTGGTCCAGCAATCAGAAGTGATTCTCACTAAGTATCTCACTCAAATTCCAGCTCTCCTGCACACTCCCTGTGGCTTGCTCCCCTCTGCTCAGATCCTAGTCTGACTCAGCTCCTGGTCCAGCTTTAGATTCAGATACTTTAGTTAATCACTGAGGTGTTTATGGGTTTGTTTGTTTGTTTGTGGGTTTTGTTTTTTCTTTCAACAATGATCATGGTTTTGAATCTCTATGTTCTATAGCAATATCATTGATAATAAGAGTATCAGCCGATAGTTACAGAGTGACTACCACATCACTCTGCTAAACACTGGTGAAGCAAGAAACACTGATACAGGCTCTTTCATGTTCTTTACTGTAAAACAAAGAAAGACATAAATAAAAGTAATAAAATTTCTAAAGAGGAGAAAATGGGACGTAAAGGCATAAGACTATGAACCTCACTCTGAAAAGGACCAGAGGGAGTCAGAATAGCATAACCGCTCACCATCCCAGAGCAGAAAGCAGATAAGGATCCCATAGCTCAGCCCCATAGTGCTTTTAGAACCACATTAATAGCACGAAGTTTGTTTATTCATCGTTGACTCACAGACTCACATTTGTAATACTGAGAACAGGGTTTATTAGGGAATTATGTTGGAAATTGGAAGCGGCAAAGAATATCACCCAAAACAAGTACAGGTTTTAGCCCAAGTCCCAAGGCACAAATCTTCAAATTAGTCTAAGTTCTGGTGTCAGTCAAGCAGTCAAATCCAAATCATCCAGCAAGGTTTGTCTCAGAGAAGTCATAAGTCATCTCTTCTTTTCAAGCATTCTGTAAGAACAGCATAAACCTTTAACTGTGGCTTTTATCTCAGGGATCCTCTGATTACACCTTGCTACAGTTTCTCCACAGCAATTCAACATTCTCTCCACCAGCAAGGTCTTATTCTCATGAGGGTTTTGCTCCAGTCTCCCTCAAGTCTTACCACTACAAGTCTTGCTTGCCTCAAGTCTTGATGCCCAGTGTGAGAAGTATTCTTTTTCTTATCCTAGTCCCACACCTGTTGATGATTTGTAAGACCATGCTGATTTGAAAGACTATGTGTTTGCAGTTAAGGTAGCTGAAGAGAGGCTAATTATACTGGGGTGGGGGAAGTTCCAAATTTTAGGGTAACATACATAAAATGTTGCCGATGTTCTGACAGTCATTGGCAGGGAATAAGAAGAGCATGAATCCAGAAGTTCCTCATTTAAAATTCTTTCCTATGAGATGAAATCAGTGAAGTGGGGAAACGACAGCCTTTATAACAAATGGTGTTGGCAAAATTGGAAAAATATCTGCAAAAGACTCAAGCAAGACCCACACC
>NW_006399862.1:8682969-8684340 GCF_000299155.1 Elephantulus edwardii
AGAACAAAATTAAGTGTTCTGTATTCCTTTTTTTCTCAATGTTATCTTTATTTTCTTGTGTTCCACATAGTCAAATGCCTTTGGATAATCAATAAAACTCAAACATACATCCTTCTGTTTTTATCTACATTATACCAGGATCCATCTGACACCAGCAGTCATATACCTGGTGCCAAAGCCTCTTTGACATGCAGCTTGAATTCCTGGCAGTTATCTGGTAATAGACTGTTCTAACTATATTACCCAATCCAGAAAAATTGTATTAAATTGTATTAATTGCCATTCTTTATTAAATGACGTTTTTCATAGTTGCATTATTTTCATTTGATAATGATTTGAGATATTATTCTCTAAATTTGATAGGAAACCTAGATTCTAGATAAGATTTAAATCTAGGCATGAGTGGAAAATAATTATTTTCTTTCATGCAAGGGATTGTCTCCTCATTGGAAATTTTGGAAGTCACATATCTAAGGTGACTGCCTTATCAGTACAGTTTCTTGAGGATGATGCCTGAGGGAAACATATGAAAGAAATAAGTTTATTTTATCTACCGTGTAAAGAGCTGGCAAACGTTTTCCACTGAGAGCTTTCTGAAAATAAGTCTCAGTAATTATTAAGAAGGACAAACTCACCTATTTTATACTTAACAATTGTATAAATGAGCCAGTAAGAAATGCCCATGTCGTTTTTACCACCGATTTCTAACTTTTCCATCTTATGTGTACATAGTTTAGAAATTCACAACTGCAATTTTACATTTTGTTTGCATAAGACATGGTCTATGTAAATATCATCCCAGCATGTTTGTATCACTAGTGGTCTGTGGTAAGGAGTTGCACTGCCAACCTAAAGGGAGTCAGTTTGAATTCATCAGCTGCTAAATGTAGGAAAGATGAGTAATCTCTTCTCAAGTGATTTACAATCTTTGGAAGCCCACTGGAGGGTCAACTATCAGTTGGTTTCCGCTTGATGGCAATAACAACAACAGGCTTGTGTACAGTATCTTTGCAAGCAGAATTAAAATATTATTAAACTTTTTAGTGTCACATTACATTAATTTGGTAAACAATCTTTAATCGTTTACCATGCATCAAATGACACATGGAGATATAACCTAAAATGCTTTCTGTGTAAACACAGAAATTATTTAACTCATTCCAGCCCTATCTCACTGTGTTAAAATAGTGAAGACAGTGGTCATGTTTTGATATTCAAGTTTACAGCTACTATCTTTACAGAGGGTCTCTAAGCTGCCCAGCCTTCAGCTTGTCAGATGCCTACCCCTTCCTCTGTGCAGCCAGCCGGAACGAATGTCAAGAAGACAAAGATTCTCACCACTGGACCAATTGGCAGCATCAGGATGGATGG
>NW_006399862.1:8685511-8686587 GCF_000299155.1 Elephantulus edwardii
AAATAAATAAAAAGCCAAAACCCTTTGAATTACTTGTATGGTAATGATGACTCTAGAACATACTAAACTTTTCAAAGACTGGTGATAATGTCCTCACTATTGTGAAATAAAGAGTCAGGGCATCAAGAAATATTATTTGCATTTTAGCTATACCAAATTCCCAGTCTGGAAGAAGTAAAGAGGTGACTGAGTATGATGCCTGACTGGCCATAAGAATCGTCTCAAAATTATCTGGTGCCTGGTATTTGATATTTCTGGGAAATATTTGTCACTGAGACAATTTCATAAACGTTATTTTTTTAAGGCAAAATGACATAATGAGGATGAAAGCGGATACAGCTACATCACCCAAAAGCCTGACACACTGCCCCTTTGAACCATGCCTAGCTAGACAAGGACTGATTTCTATACTTGTTATTCACCAAGGGCACTGGACTTGGGGAGGAGGAATGTAATAGCCTCTAAGTGGGGACAGCCCTGGGATGTGAGGAGGAGGTTAGGCAAAGGGCAACATCTGAAATGAAAGCCTGCAAGTTGTATTTAATGGAGGAGGATACCATAGTGCAAAGAGAGGCGATGCTCACTTTCAGAACTTGTCTAGTTCCTAATTTCTCTCACATATACTCAGAGGACTTGAAATTTTTAAAAAGTGGATCCTTGTCTTTCATTATTTTTAAGACCTTGAGTAAATCACTTAACCTTGGTAGAACTCAATATCTTCTTCTTACAGAGTAAGAGGACTGAATCAGGTAACTTGTAAGATCCTTTGCAGCTCTTACATATCTATAACCTTAGAATCATTAATAGTTAAGAGAATGAAAACATTATTTATCATTTTCCTTCTTCCCACAAAAAGCGTAAGTAAACAAAAATCTCCTATGTCCAGATCAGAAATCCTATACTCAAGTAATCATATTATTAGCGCATATTTCTAAGACTCTCTTTGTTCACAAAAGAAAAAGTAAAAGAAAAAGAAAAATCATTTCTTAACAGAGCTTGTTGTTGTTGTTATGTACCATCGAGTCGTTTCCGACTCATAGTGACCCTATGCACAACAGCTCTAAACCCTGCTCTAT
>NW_006399862.1:8686997-8691902 GCF_000299155.1 Elephantulus edwardii
TATCAGGCGCACCTTAGTCTCCAGAGAGACACTGTTGCTCCTGAGTACCTTTGAGAGGTCCCTAACAGCAGACTTTCCCATCGCGATACACTTTTTGATTTCCTGACGTCTACCCAGGATTTATCTACCATGTCATCTCATCCCTCCTATCCCTGTCTCAGGTTCCTTTGATTTCATCCTCATGGGAGAACTGGAATTTTCCCACAGCAGAGCTTTGTTTTCTCTCTAGAGCATCAATAAATAATCTTTCTATTTTGTAAACAATTTTTAATTGTCTTTTAACAGAAGTTTACAGAAAAGTTAGATTTTCATTCATTCATTGTTGCACATTTTACCTCCTCTCCCTCCCTTCCTCCTCTCCAAGTTGACTTTTTTCCTCTTTTTTTATTAGTTCAGTTACAAAATTCTAACACAAATTTGAACAAACCTACTATACAGCAGTGGTATCCAAAACAGCATGGTACTGGTGCAATGACAGGCACATTGACCACTGGAACAGAACTGAGAACCCAGAAATAGACCCAGCTATCTATGGTCAACTGATATTTTAAAAGGAAATTAAAAGCTCTCAAATGGGGAAATGATAACCTCTTCAACAAATGATGCAGGCAATACTGGACATCTCCCTGCAGAAAGCTGGGACAGGATACACATCTCATACGATACACAAAATCAATCAAGGTGGATCAGAGACCTGGGAATAAAGCCCAAAACCATAATGTTCTTAAGAGACAAATTAGGATCAAGCTTAGAAGTACTAGTGCAAGGTATAAAGACACTGCCAAATACAACCAGAAATGCACAATCTGAAGAGGATAAAATTGATGCATAGTACCTTCTAAAGATGAAATCTCTATGCACATTAAAATATTTTTCCAACAGGGTGAAAAGAAAACCTACAGACTGGGAACAAACATTTAGTAATACCATTTCAGACAAGTGTCTTATAACAAAAGTTTACAGAATAGTCCTAGGCCTCCACAAGAAGAAGACAACCCAATTACAAAATGGGTAAAAGACACGGAAAGAATTTTCACAGAGGACGATATTTGAATGGCAAACAGGCCCATGAAGAAATGCTCCAAATCACTGGCAATAAGGGAGATGCAAATCAAAACCACAATGAGTTACCATCTCACTCTAGTAAGAGCAGCTAAGTTTAACAGGGCAGCAAGTAATAGATGTTGAAGAGGATGTGTCGAGAAAGGAACTATTATGCATTGTTGGTGGGATTGTAAAATGGTGCAACCATTCTGGAAGGCAGTTTGGCACTTCCTTAAAAAGCTGAACATAGAAATTCCATATGATCAATAATCTTTCTTGATGTGACTGACCCTTGCATATACTTTAGGACTCACAATAAAAGCAACCACAAATAAGTGTGATGTTGCAGATGCTCACATCATCCCTTGGAAGAAAAAAAAAAGAAAAACTTATTTAGCTGAACCCTTTTTACTCTCTCTAGAATCGGAATGTGATTTCCCTCACAACAGCTTTTAACCTGTCCCAATCTGAAACTTCTTTAAGACAAGGATCTTTTAATTTATCTTAGACTTGCAGGACCGAGCACACTGCCAAACACTAAAAATGATGCTCAATAAATGTTTCTGAATAATAAATGAATAAATAGTCCAACATTATCCAGGGAAAGACACCAAGACAAAACATTTTTAAAAGGCAACCCAGACACTTGTCTGCTTTTCCTAATAGTCTTTTGCAAAAGAGCGCTGTCACCTTCCCATTGGGAAGAGTCTAATGGCAGAGAGAGTGCTAATCACTTGCCATTTGCATACAATTGTGAATTTTCTTGAGCTGTGTTTGGCTAGTAGCTCTGGAGTCTAATCTGTTCCCATCCATTGGAGAACATTCCATTCTAATAGCTGCCTTACCATAAGTTGGAAATGTGTCACGCACAGGCTACTTATTTCTGCATCATAAACTTCTAATGTTTTTTTAGGCTGATGGTGTTTTGTGTTTGTTGAAGTTAGGAGTGAAGCAGAATATTCTTTTTTCCTAGGTAAAGCCTTCGATTTCTCTCTTCTCTATGCCAGTGTTTAGTGGAAAAATGGAATTTGGGGAATCAGTAGACCTCTTTCCAGGATATATTTCTCTCTCCTCAATATTAAATGAAAGCTTCCAGAGACTAATAGTAGTGCATTTTGGTTCCCGTGGGCTTGATTTCACTTTCCTAAGGTTCAGCTTAAACTTGCATATGAGTTGTTGGTGATCTGTCCCACAAGTCAGCACCAGGCCTAGTTTTCACAGCTAATACTAAGTTTCTCCAGCGGTTCCTTCCACAGATGTAGTCTATCTTATTCCTCTGCATACCATCAGGTGAAATCCATGTGTATAACCTGTGTTTATGTTTCTTGCAAAATGTATTTGAAATGAATAAATTGTTGATTGTGCAAAGTTCTACCATCCTATCTCCAGCTTCATTTCTGTCACCAAGTCCATTCTTACCAACTACTTGTCCTTCTTCTCTATTCCCAATTTTTGCATTCCAGTCACCCATCACTATTAATGTATTTTGAGTGCATGTTTGATCGATATCCAACTTATAGAAGTTGGTAGAAGTCATCTATTTTCTCTTCTTAGTCTTTGGTTTTGGGTGCATATATTTGAATGACAGTGTTTTTCACTGGACTTCCTTGTATACATATGGATATTATCCTGTCATTCATAATATTGTATTTCAAGACACATCCAGAAATTACTTTTTAACTATGAGAGCAAACCCATTTTTTCTCACCTTTTCATCTCCAGCATAAAAGAACATATAATCATCTGATTCAAAATGTCCCATGCCAGTCCATCTCATCTCGCCAATACCTAGTATGTAGATATTTATGCATTCCATTTCTTTCTTAACAACATCCAACTTTCCCACATTCATAGTTCTTGTATTCCATGTTTCATCCACTAGCGTCTGCTTACAACTGTTCCTCCTCCTTACTATTTCCATGCTTGAAAGTTCCACATCTATTGCCCTATCTAGTAGTCTAAGTGTATTCTGTTGTACATAGGGTTTTCAAAGGCCTACTATCTCAGAGGTAGATGGCCAATCCTAGTCTGTCTTAATCTGAATGTTCAGATTTAGAAAAGAATCTGAAAGACAAGCATTTAACAGAACAATGCAGACGAAATATCTTTCCCAATTATAGAAATAGCCAGTAGTTTTAGTTTTGTCCCTGCCCTTGACACGAGTCTCTTGACCCACCCCTTTCCTGCTCCACCAGTATTCCCTTCTATTCCCACCCACCTCAGGAACAAGTTTGAACACTAATGAGTGAAGATCAGATGAGTTATGGGAAGATATCAAGAATATCATCCAGGAAGAGTGCAAAATGTCATTGCAAAGACAGAGGGGGAAGAAAAGACCAAAATGGATGTTAGAAGAGACTCTGAATATTGCACTGGAGTGCTGAGAAGCCAAAGCAGAAGGAAGAAATCAAGACATTAAGGAGCTGAACAGGAGATTTCAAAAGGCTGTTCAACAAGATAAAGTAAAGTATTATAATGAAATGTGCAAAGAGCTGGAGTCAGAAAATGAAAGAGGCTGAATTTGCTCAGCATTTCTTAAGCTCAAGGAACTGAAAAGGAAATTCAAGCTTCGAGTTTCAATACTTAAGGATGCTTTGGGCAGAATATTGAGTGATCCTGCAAGTTTTAAAAGAAGATGGAAAGAGTATACAAAGTCATTATACCAAAAAGAATTGGCAGACACAGAAAAATTTAATGAAACAACACATGAGCAAGAGCCTATGATAATGAGGGAAGAATTTCAGACTGCTTTGAAAGAATTGGCTAAGAATTAGGCCCCAGGAATTGATGGTATACCAACTGATGTATTTCAATTAACATATGCTGCCCTAGATGTGCTCACCAAGTTGTGTCAAGAAATCTGGAGAAAAACCACTTGGCCAACTGACTGGAAGAGATCTATATTTGTTTCCATTCCAAAGAAAGGTGACCCAACAGAGTGTGTAAATTATCAAAAAATACCATTAATATCACATGAAAGCAAGATTTTGCTGAAGATTATAAAAAAAAATGACTGGAACAGCACATCAACAGACAACTACCAGAAGTGCAGGCTGGATTTAGATGAGGCAGTGGTACTAGGGATATTGTAGCTAATGTCAGACAGATCTTGGCTGAAATCAAGGAGTACCAGAAGAATGTCTATCTTTGTTTCATTGATTATGCAAAGGTATTTGACTGTGTGGATCATAACAAACTGTGGCTAACTCTGAGAAGAATGGGAATCCCAGAACACTTGATTACTTGATTGTGTTAATACGAAATTTATACTTGGACCAAGAGGCAGTTGTCAGAACAGAGCAAAGAAACACTGCATGATTCAAAACTGGGAAAGTTGTACACCAGGGCTGTATCTTGTCTCCAAACCTTTTCAATTTTTATGCAGAACAGGTTATCCAGGAGCCTGGGCTCTTTGGGGAGAAATGTGGCATCAGAATTGGAGGAAGAATCATCAACAATCTGCGCTATGCAGATGATGCAACCTTGCTTGCTGAAACTGTCTTCTTGATATTGAGTCTCAAACCATACTGAAGACTGCAGTCCCTGACCTTACACAGCATGTGCTTCATGTCCTCCTCAGTTTCAGCAAGCAGAGTTGTTGTCATCTGTATAACACAGATTGTTGATGACTTTTCCCTTCAATACTGATGCCATATTTTTCTTCATAGAGCCCAGCCTCCTGGATAATCTGTTCTGTATAAAGATTGAAAAGGAATTGTGACAGGATGCAGCCCTGGCATACACCCTTCCCAATTTTGAGCCATGCAGTATTTCCCTGCCCTGTTCTGACGACTGATGCAAGTAGGTTTCACATTAGCACAATCAAGTGTTCTGTGTAATATATATCTATATACACACACA
>NW_006399862.1:8694457-8697183 GCF_000299155.1 Elephantulus edwardii
TTGAGTTGGTTCTGAAATCCAGGTAGGATAGATTCAAAGTTATATTTTGGTTCTTGTGGATTTTGTTTAATTTTCCTCAGCTTCAGCTTGAACTTGCGAATGAGTAGTTGGTGGTCTGTTCTACAATCAGCTCCAGGCCTAGTTTTCACAGCTGATATTGAGCTTCTCTAGCAGTTCCTCCTGCAGATGTAATTTATCTGATTCCTATGCATACCATCAGGTGAGATCCGTGTGTATAACCTGCGTTTATGTCTCTTCAAAAATGTGTTTGCAATGAATAAATCATTTATTGCGCAAAATTCAATCATTCTATCTCCATGTCCATTTCTGTCTCCGAGTCCATGTTTTCCAACTATTGATTCTTCTTCTCTGTTCCCAACCTTTGCATTCCAGTCACCCATTATTATCAATGCATCCTGACTCTGTCACAGCATAAGAATGCATCTTGACTCTGGTCACAGCATAAGAAACTGTTAGCAGCTGATGAATCTGGAATCACAGAAACCAAGGAAGCTTTAGATATGAGCTATCAGATCGAGGGCTCAACAATGGGAGATAGGTGATGAAGGGAGTTGGTAGAAATGGAGGTGTATCTTGATGGATGGTGGAGCAAAGAAATAAGTGGGTCATGGCATTTAAACCAAGAGCGGGGACAACACGAAAACTAACGGCTAATTCCACAATAAGGGATATATGTTCACTCTTTCTGTAAAATGCTTATCTGTTGGATACTTTGCTAAATTTGAACATTCAAATTGACATACACTAGGAAGAAGGATTGGCCATCCACTTCAAAAATAGTAGGCCTCTGAAAACCCTATGTGCAACAAAACACATGTAGAATGACAGAAAGGGCAACTGAGTATGGAAATACAAAGGAAGAGGAATAGTTGTACGCAGACACTAGTGATTGGAACATGGAATGTGAGAACCATGAATGTGGGAAAATTAGATATTGTTAATGAGGAAATGGAAAGCATAAATATTGACATATTAGGCATTGGTGAAATGAGATGGACCGGCATGGGGCATTTTGAATCAGATGATCATATGAAAAGGTGAGGAAAAATGGGGTTGCTTTCATAGTTAGAAAAGCCATTTCTAGATTCGTCTTGAAGTACAATATTGTGAGTGACAGGATAATATCTATTTATATATCTGTGTATCTGCTATCAAGTTGAGTGTAACTCATACCAACCCTAGGAACAACAAACCTGAATCCTGTCTTATGTCATCCCCATCATATCTGATACACTTGAGTCCACTAATGCAGTCATCATGCCAATCCATCTCATGAGGGGTCTGCTTCTCTTTCATTGATCCTTCACCTTCACAAGCATAATACCTCATTCCAAGGAATAACATCTCCTAGCAACATATCCAAAGCATGAGAGATGAAGCTTCACCATCCCTGCCTCCAAGGAATACTCTGATTGTACTTTTCTCAGGAAATATCTGGTTTTTTGAAGTCCATGGGATATTCAATCCACACACTCTCATATAATGACAAGAAGCACTCAATGGCCAGCATTCCTTAGCTGGTTGTAGAACAGAAGTGATAAAGCCACAATTTCTTCATTTTCCACTGTAGCACATGGAGCTGTTAAGACTTTTAAGACCAAAGTAACCTGTAGGATGAAAATACTTTTACCTCTGTGGTGGTATATGTTAATGGTGAAAGGAACCTTTTAGCTAGCAACACTCCAAATTCGGAGGGCCATATAGGACCCCAAGGATCATCGACAGATAACTACAGTTTTTGGCAGGTTAGAGAAATATTGGAAAATATAGTGTTAGCTTTGTGAAGATGTAAAGAAAACTATTACTGGATCCATAGCTTGAGGTAAAGCTATGACTGCCAAAGTTCCTTATGCCCTATTTTAGCAAAGATTGGCTCAGGAGTTCATTTATCTTCAGTCACTTGTGGGGCAGTTGGCCTGTGGGTAGAAGCCATAGGAGAGACACATGGGAAGACAGAGTAACAGTGGGCGAATGTGCATGTTCTTTGACCATGACTCTCCATATTCTTTCACAACGATTTAAGGTGAGTCACAGCTGCCTTTCACATTAAGCTCAAGCTCCTCCAAGTTCCTATCTGAGACCTTCAAACTAGACCTGCTACTTTTATTTTACACTTTGTAAAGAACATCATTAAAATGTTCCCACACCTCAGCAGGCTCATTCATCTGTAAAATTTTGGTTTCCCTTTCTCTTTTACTTGGATTGGCTGGAAAGGAACAGCTTCCTTGCTATTTATGTAAATGAAATTCATCATTAAAGACATAATCTAGCCCTGTCCCTTGTCCATGCTCATCTCTATTCATTTCCCTTAAAGCATTTCCTGTCTATTCTCTACCACTCTTCTCTTCTGCTCAGAGTCAATGCCATGCTGTCTAATGTGTAATTATTCTGGATAGTTTTGAGTATGTTGGTTTTATCTCCTTAGACAGATGATAAGCTACAAAAGAGTTTTCTTTTCTGTCCATATCCTCATTCATCATCAGTCATATCTAGGATAGTGCAGGGAAAGTACATGAGGCTAAATATATGCATGCAAATTGACCTGCTGCTTCAAACAGCAGAGATTCGGAAGCAGATAAGAATTTTACTGCAGGGATAAGACTCCCACTGAACACTTACTCTCTCATATTCGGATTAAAAATTGGTAACTTCTTAACATCCATTCATAATTTTCTTTTTTTTTCTATAATTATATTTTATTAATT
>NW_006399862.1:8698113-8698671 GCF_000299155.1 Elephantulus edwardii
TATTTGCAACTTTTTGAGAAAGCGCCATACTGCTTTCCACAGGGGTTGCACCATTTTACACTCCCACCAACAGTGAATCAGGGTTCCAGTTTCATTCATAATTTTCTACCCTTGTTTGGTATGAAGTTTTTTAAATAAATCATAATAATTTTTCACACACATGATTCCATTTTAAGCATTTGGGGTTTGATCTATGATTTAAATATCAATAAAGAAAAAATGTTTTTGTAGTTATGAGGGACTATTGTAACAAATAGAACACCTCTTCATTCTAGTTCAGGGAATTTACTATGTTGGGTTGGCAGTTCGGGTCTCAAAAGCCTTTGGGAACCAGGATTTTTGGGTTTTTTCCATTGGCTTTTATACTTGGATTACAAGCTACAGTTACAAAATCATTCTCCTTCTGTATCTAAGTATTTCAACTTTTTATAAATTGTTGTTGTTGTTGTTGTTATGTGCCATAGAGTCGCCTGCAACTCATAGCGACCCTATGTACAACAGCCCTAAACTCCGCTCTGTCCTGTGCCAATCACACTGTCTCTGACACTCCCATCCCAA
>NW_006399862.1:8701991-8709518 GCF_000299155.1 Elephantulus edwardii
ACAACAGCCCTAAACCCTGCTCTGTGCCAATCTCACTGTCTCCGAAACACTCATCCCGATTATCACAGTCACTGAATCAATCCACTTCATAGAGGGTCCCCTCCTGACTGTTGTTCCACCCTCCCAAGCATGACGTCTTTCTCCAGGGACTGGTCCGTCCTTGCAACATGTCCAAAGTATGTCAGATGAAGCCTCAGAATTCTTGTCTCCAAGGAGCAGCCTGGTTTAACACTATCCAGGATGAACCTGTTCATTTTCTTAGCAGTCCATAGTCCGTGGTACATTCAGTACTCCTCTCCAGCACCACAGCTCAAAGGCATCAATTCTCCTTCTATACTCCTTACTCATTGTCCAGCTCTCTGATGCATAGTAAGTTATTGAAAGGACAATGGCCTGTATCAGGAACATCTTAATCTCCAGAGTGACATCATTGCTATCCAGTACATTGCAAAGGTCTCTAATAGCAGACTTTCTAATTGCAATACATCTTTTAGTTTATTGCTTGCTGGCGCCAAGAGTGTTGACTGTGGAGCCAAGCAAACTAAAGCTGTGAACAATCTCAATCTCTTCACCATCCATCCTGATGCTGTCAATTGGCCCAGTAGTGAGAATGTTTGTCTTCTTGATATTGAGCCTCAATCCATATTGGAGGCTGCATTCCTTGACACTCTGCAGGAAGAGTTTCAGGTCCTTCTCAGTTTCAGCAAGCTGGGTTGTGTCATCTGCATAACACAGATTGTTGATGAATCTCCCACCAATCCTGATGCCACGCTTCTCCTCATACAGCCCAGCCTCCTAGATAATCTGTTCTGCATGTAGGTTGAATAGCTATAGAGATAGGACACATCCCTGGCATACAACCTTCCCAGTTTTGAACCATACAATGGAGGTTTAGTTCATAAAAATTAGATGGTTCCAGTCACTCTTTTTATCAATTTTATTTTGTTAATGCTGGTGACATGTATTATTATTACCTCTATTTTATACAAGAAATTCTAAAATCCATCAACATTGCCTTCTGATACAGGGAACCAGAAGTAAAACTTGACGTATTAGGAAAGATATGATTGTAATAGTTATATTGATGATATAAATTCATGCTTTGTTGCTGTCAGTGACAGTGCTGCTTGAAGTAGCTTTGGAAGAAGAGAAGTTTTGGTCCAGCAGGACAAATGTGAGTATCTGCAAATCAGAGAAACTTTCTGACTTTATTAGTCAGTATGATGCAAGGCAAAATTTAATTTGCAAATGTAATTGTTTACAAATAATGTAGGACATCATTTGGCACTAGTAGAAAATTACTTGATGTTGTTATTAGGTACCAACAAGTCAGCTCAAAGTCATAACAAATCTATGAATAATAGAACAAAATGCTACTGGGCCTTCATCACAGCCTCTATTCTACTGAAGCCCATTGTTGTTGTCATTGTGCCAATCCTTGTTCATGAGCTTCTCTAAGCTTCATTTTAATAAGAAGAATATCTTTGTCCAAGGACTAGACCCTTCTTATAACATTCCCTAAATCTGTGACACACCATTTTATCATCCTTGTATCTAAGGAGTATTCTGGCATCATTTCTTCCAAGATTTGTTTGTTCTTAAGCAGTGTGTGGTATATTCAAGATTTTTTTACCAACACCACAATTCAAAGGCATCAATTCTTCATTCTTTATTCTTTGTACAACTTTCACATGCTAATGAGATCACTAAGAATACTACATATTGAATCAAAAACACTTTAGTCTTGAGACAGATATCCTTGTTTTTTATAAATTTTAAAGGTCTTTGGCAGCAGACTTTCAATACAATTATTTGAGATACCTTTGATGAGAAGGATTAGCACAATAGCTACAACTACAAACTTAAATGTGCAGCATTTGTAAATACAACATAAGACTAGGCACTGTTTTGTTCTGTAATTCACAAGATCACTTGAGTCAAGGCTTACGTGATGCCAATTGTCCATCTATTATCTATGCATATCCAATTTGTGTTTGAGTAGTCCTAAGTAAAATTCCTATAAGATTATTATTTTTATTATTGTTGTTATGTGCTGTCAAGTTGCTTGGGACCCATAGTAACCCTATGTACAGCAGTTCTGAAGCCTGCACTGTCCTGAGCCAGTGTAATTGCAACATACCAACCCCCTTTGCCCCAGTTACAGTATCAATACATTTCATCTGAGTTTTCCTTTTCTGCACCATCATTCCACATTTCTGAGAATGATGTCCTTCTCCAAGGATTGGTCTTTCTTGTCCAGGCCATGTGCCTGAAGTATGTGAGATGGAGTTTGAAAATCCTAGCCTCCAAGGAGAAACCTGGTTTCACATTCTCCAAGACAGACGTATTTGGTTTCTTGGTAGTTCATGGCATGTTCAAAACTCTTCTCCAGCACAACAATTTGAAGGCATTTATTCTTCTTCTGTCATCCTTAGTCATTGCCCACCTTACAATTTTTATTATTACTTATTAATTTTGTGTTTAAATGTTAAAGACAAAGAAATAATGTTTTTAGCCTTGTATCTCTGATCTAGATAAGGAGTCAAAGGTGAATGTTGCTCTCACTGAAAGGGATTGGTTTTACAGTGGTGTACTGGTAAATGTTTAACAACTACTTTCTCTCCTTTCCCTAACTGAAACTCTTAATCTTTCATGCCTTCTGACTTCCATGTGTACAGTCTCCAACTCTGAATAATTTCAAACTATCAGTATTATGTTAACAAACACAGAACTGGGGAAAGGAGCTAACAAATGCTTTTTCCAGTGGCTTGCAGCCACCTCCTGCACTCAAGTGGGTTTGCTCCTCTTGTTGGACACATGACACGACAGCTGCAAGATCACATCACTTGGACTTCTCTGTGTGATGTACTGAAGGTATGTATATCTCAAAATCTATGATTTATAATTCTGACTATCGTAGTTCACCCACAAGGCTAGGGATCTGGAAGTGGATTACAGCCTTTGTTCTATCAAGAGCTCTGTGACCTTGGAAAAGTTACTTAACCCCTGTGAGACTCAAATAGGTAGGTTTGTTGTTCAATGATTTGTTTTGGATATGTCTTTCCCTTTGTTTTTGCCTTGTCATGTGTCTTTTTATCTTGAGATAGACTAGAAAGAGACTTTGATTTTAATAAGCTTTATAGAAAAATAAAAGTAGTCTTCTTATCTTTATGAGTCCTGATGAATATTTGTTTTCTGGGAAAGGGATTTTATTGATTATTACAAGAGCACAAGAGGAAAGAACTCTCCTGATGATTAAAAATTTGAATAAAGCACAGTTAACCTTCCTTTCAGGTTGTTGTATGGTCTGCAAAATAATTCTGATATAAGATAAGGGTGTAAAGTGCTTTTTCCTCTTAGATCTTTGCTATATTGTGAAAATATGGCTATGCTGGAATAAAAGTAGGCTTATCTACTTTGCTAATATTCATTATAAGCCAAACTATGTGCTACTTGCAATATTTGCCTACAAAACAAAGGATGATTTCATGAAACATGGTGCTTTATTTTAAACAGTTAATAATCTATATTTTCCTATCAGGCAAATAAAAATACAAATCCACAAAATAGGATGCTAAAGAAGACATGCTTGTAAATATGTGAATTTACACTTAACACAAGTGCCTTTTATTAGAAATAATACCATCACAGCCTCCACACCTCCCATCCCAATAGGTCACCCTCCTTGGCCCTGAGCCAGGCTGCCTGCAGCCTTGCCCATGGCCCTCCCACACCAACTTCTCTCCCTCAACTTCTGAGGAGCTGAGCCACAAACAACTCCATATTGATAGTGTAGCACTTTAGGGGAAGTATTACAATTTAACATCTTAGACAGACTTGACAGATGGCAGCTATAGAGAGTGCAGTGTGAAGAGCCAGAGGAACAGCAAGCTGCATAAAGACAGGGCACTGCAGAGACCTTCACACCACAAAGAGACCTTCAAACCACAAAGAGACCTTCAAACCACAAAGAGACCTTCAAACCACAAAGAGACCAAACTACATGGCATGATACGGGCAGTAGGAATTTGAATCAAAACTTTTGTTGGAACAATTAGTTTCAGAGCTACAGGAACAGAGAGCCATGCTGCAGGCTGCCCTGCAGGCCTGACCAAAGCTGGAAGCTGCCAGCCAAGCTGCTGTGGGACCCATTCAACAAGAGAAAGGTTAGCAGGAAATTGGCTGAGTTCTCTTAAGTCCCACTAAGAGTGAGTGGGTCTGTTGGAATTTGACTGGATTTTCTTGGGCACCACCAAGTGCCTGGCAGAGAGAATCCACTAGTAGGAATTTGACTGTGTTCTCTTGGGCCATGCCAACTGCCCAAGAAAGGACAGGCTGATGGCAATTTTTCTGAGTTTTCTTGGACACCATCGGCTGATTGGTAGTGTGCCCAATACTTACTGAGCTGGTGGGAATTTGAAATTTTTGTACACTACAGACCAGCCAGAGGTGAGTAGGTCACTGGGAATTTGACTGAATCTTCTTGGGTCCCACCAGACCCAGGGCCCTGCTGGGGCAGAAGTCACTGCACGAGGGCATCTGGATAAAGGTCACTGGGTAGGGACCACTTAGTGAGAGCTGCAAGTTGGAAGTCAGAGAGCTGCAATTTGAGTAGGGACTTCACTCATGAGCACACCCCCACAGCTGAGGTCTGAGTGAGGTCACACAAGTGGTTGACCTCCTCTGTGGTCACCCGGCCCCCTCTGCCTGGCCCACCCCCATTCAGCTCCACACTTGAGCCTACACATCCAGTAAATCAACTTGTCTTAATCCAGAGCACCTTGAACTGAATACCACTAAGTGGCTGCTCTCACAGGCACAAGTTCCCTTGAGTCACAATTTCAGAGAAAAATATAAGTGAGGTAGCTGCCCAACTAGTTTCTAGAGTATTGTCTTCAAATCAAGAACATGTCAATGTCTCAAAGAAAGCAAGCTATCACACACTTTAAACTTGCAAAGCAAGATGTCACCCTCAAAAGATGACACAGTATCAATGGATTTTCTGAAGCCAGAAAGTCTGATAGAACTTTCTGACAGAGAATTTAAAAGAACAATGATTGAATATTTTCAATGGATGAAAGACAACTTGAAGAATTACAAGACACTACAAGCAAAAACAAGGAGGAGCTAAAAAAAAAAATTCAGAACAATGCAAATAAAATAAATGAGGCATTAATAGCACTGGAAAAACAGAAACCACAATATCCAAAATATGAGGTCCAATGTTTCAGATGTTGTCAACATGATGGAAAGACACATGAGCATAGTTGAAGAGATGGAAACAGAACCAGTGAAACAGAAGATAAAATTGTCACCACTGATCTGCCAGAGCAAAAAGCAGAATCAAAAAGGAAGGAAAAAGAAGAAAAACCTAAGAATAATGTGGGACACCATCAAGAAAAGTAACATGCACATTATTGGAATCCCAGAACAGGAAGAAGCAAGTAAAGACATTGAAAAAGTTGTGGAAGAATTACTAGAGGAAAACTTCCTAGGCATAATGAAGAATGAAAAAAATATATATTCAAGAAACTGAGCAAACACCATATAAAATATAAAAAGACCCCAAAAGAAAAATACCAAGGCATATCATAAGGGAGAGCAGATAAGATTAAGTGCTGATTTCTCAGCAGAAACCATGTGAGCAAGATGAGAGTGGTAGGACATATATGAAACACTCAAAGAACACAACTGTCAACCAAGAATATTGTATCCAGCAAAATCATCCATCAAATATGAAGGGGAGATCAAGATAGTCCCAGAAAAAACAGAACCTAAGAAAGTTTGTAAAAATAAGACCAGTGTCGTAGGAAAAACTGAGAGATGTCCTTCCTAAAGAAGTACCACAAAAAGCAGCATGGACTAAAGTAACTAGCAACAACTCCAAAAAGAACTCAACAAAATGATAGCAGTAAAACCCTGACTTTCAATAATCACACTGAATGTGAATGGTTTGAACGCACCACTGAAGAGAAGAAAAGTAGCACATAGGATAAAAAAAAAATACAAAATCCATCAAAATGCTGTCTAAAAGAAACAACCCTGAAAAATGAAGATAAAGGAAGGCTAAAAATAAAAGGATGGGGAAAAATATACCAAACAAATGGCAATGAGAAAAAAAAGCAGGAGTAGCGATATTAATTTCCAATAAAATAAACTTCAATGCAAAAAAGTCACTACATAATCCTTAAAGTGTCAATAGAGCAAGAGGATACAACAATAATAAATATCTATGCACCAAATGAAAGACCTGCAAAATATATAAAACAAACATTAACAAAACTGAAAAAGGAAATAGACAACACCACTATAATACATGGAGAATTCAATACACCACTCTCAAGAAAAGATAGAACAGTTGTTGTTGTTGTTGTTATGTGTCGTCAAGTCGCAGAACTACTGGAAGGAAAAAAAAAACACTCAACAAAGATGCTCAAGAATTAAACACACAATAAACCAACTCAATCTCAAAAATATATATAGGCCAATACACCCCCACAAAACACAATATACTTTTTTCTCCAATGTGCATAGAACATTCTCCAGAATAGATCACATTTTAGGTTACAAGACAAGCATCAATAAATAAAAACAAACAAATAGAAATAATACAAAGTATTTTCTCAGACCAAGATGCTACAAAATTAGAAATTATTAAAAAGAAGATAAAGGAGAGAAAACCATACCTGTTCAAGCTAAACAACAGTTTGTTTGTACATGACGGGTACTAGAAGAAATAAAAAATGAAACTAAGTTAAGTTTCTTGAAACAAATGACAACAAACACACTACTTACCAAAATCTCTGGGAAACAGCCTAAGCAGGAAGCAGAGATGAATTTATAGCAATAAGTAAACATTTTAAAAGGCAGGAAAAAATACTATTGACTCTCTAACCCAACATCTTCAAAAATTGAAAAAGAAGAGCAAAGCAACCTGCCACCCTCTAAAAAAACTGAAATTATAAAAATTAGAGCAGAAATAAATGAAACATAAAATAGAAAAACAATTGAAACCATCAACAAAACAAGGATCTGGTTCTTTGAAAAGGTCAATAAAACTTTGTTGGTAAAACTAACAAAGGAAAAGAAGGAAAAAACACTGACTAAGAGATCAAATGAGCAACGTCACAACAGAACCAACTAAAATAAAAAAGGCTAATATTGGAATATTATGAAAAATTATACTCAAACAAACATGAAAACCTAGAGGAAATGGAAAACAAATGAAATTGAACATCTGGACAGACCCATTACAAAAGAAGAAATTAAAAAGGTAATAAAAAGTCCTGGAACAAATGGCTTTACAAGTGAATTATTATCAAACATTCAGAGAATAACTGTCACGAATCTTACATAAACTATTTCAGAAAATAGAAAAACAGGGAATTCTACCAGACTCATGCTATGAAGCAAACATACCCTTGATATCAAAGCTACATAAAGACATCACCAAAATAGAAAACGATAGGCCAATATCTCTAATGAACATAGATGAAAAAATCCTGAACAAAATCCTGGCCTATAAAA
>NW_006399862.1:8719340-8723042 GCF_000299155.1 Elephantulus edwardii
AGGGAGTTATATTGCTAATTCAAAGGCAGTTCATATCCACTGAAAGATTGGCTCTCTCTTCCTATTCAGTTACAGCCTTGGAAACCTTAGAAGCCTTGGAAGGCCATCCAAAAGTCAGTTAAAATTTTAAGATAATGACAAAGAAAGATCATGTGTCTAGTGGTCATTGTTGTATACAGTCTAGTTGGATTTGACTCATAGCTGACCCTCTAATGGGTTTTCAGAGGTATTTAATCACACTGAAAGAGATTGCCCATCCTTCTTCTGTGGAGCACCTGGTGGATTTGAATTACATGCCTTTGGGATTATAGCACAGCTTTTTGCTACTAAGCCACCAGCGCTCCCTGTTTAGTGATTACTTCTCAAAAATATGTCCCAGTTTTAATTCCCTAAGTCTGAACATGGACAAAAGGTTTATATTTGCAAATATAATTATTTTTAGTTGAGAACATAATTTTGAAATATTTGTGTGGCTCCTAAATCCAATAGCAAATATCTTTTAAAAGACATCAGAATGGGAAAGATCTTATTTCCCGCTAAAACCTTCTGAAAAAAAGAGTTGATGTGATGTGAAGATGGTGGCATCTGACTTCTATTATTTTTTTTCACTTCATCTAAGATGAATTTATTTGTTCTTTTGCTAGTCCATAGTATATTTATTCAATATTACCACAATTCAAAGGTGTTGGTTTTTTCTTCAGTCTTCCTCATTTTTCTTGTCCAATTTTCATAAGTATGTGAAGTTGAAAATGCCATGACTTGGGTCAAGTGCCTCTTAGTGTTTAGATGAACATCTTTTCTCTTGAGCATTTAAAAAGATTTTTGACAGCAGCTTTCCCAGTGGAGTATTTTGTTTAATATCTTTTAAAACATTTTAAATTTTATTTTATACTGGTTTATTTACAAAATCTTTATACATTGTTTTTCACACCAGATCTTTTCCATCTTTTCCATTTTCTTTACCTATCCCTCCCTCTGCCCATCAAATTCTGTTACCCTTTGATTAAGTCCCAGCTCATCATTACTCCTCTGCTCCTACCCACCTCTCCCCTTTGAATCTTCATGCATTTTTTCCTAGTTATCCTATTTCTACAATAATGGTCTTATACACTATTTGTCCTTATCTGACTCAGTTCACCTACCATAATGCACTCTAGTCCCTCTCAAGTTAGGTAGTGATTTAAAAAATCATTGCTCCTACGTGCTGCATAGTATTCCATTGTGCGAATGTACCATAATTTCTGGATCCATTTGATTGTGGTTGGACTTTTGGGCTCCTTCCATGTTCTTGTGATAGTGAATAACATTGCTATAAACATAGGTATACAAATCTCCATTTGTGCCTCAGTTCTAATTATCTTGGGGTATATTCCAAGCAGTGGAATAATTAGGTCATATGGAATTTCTCTGATAAGTTTTTTGAGGAAATGCCAAACTGCCTTCCAGAGTGATTGTACTATTTTACGATCCCACCAACAGTATATGAAAGTTCTTATCTCTTTACATCCTCTCCAACATTTATTACTTGCTGTACTGTTAAACTTTGTCATTAATACTGGAGTGAGATGGTAGTTTTGATTTTCATCTTTTTTTATTGTCACTGATTTTGTATATTTCTACATGTGTTTGCTGGCTCTCTGAATATCTCCTGTGAAAATTATTTCCATATCTTTTGCCCATTTTGTAATTGTTTGTTAAAATGATCTACTTAGCTTTTTCTGTTATGTTGTTTTTGTTGTGTACCATAGAATCTGCAAGGTATGGAGCTCCTTTGTCTGAATTCGTTTCTCCTTTCCAGGTTGCATTTCCCTAAACTCATCCCTCTTCCTTCAATCCATTTAGGATATGCAAAAGTGGGCTCTTCTGACATATTTCCTTTCTGTAGAATCCCAAGAGGTAGACAATATCTTTCCTTCCATGCCCCCCTCCCCATTTTCTTCAGTTTAAACTGATGGGTAGGAAAGTTGCACACTGTTAAAAGAGAAATGGAACGCATAAATATTGACATAGTAGGTATTAGTGAAATGAGATAGACTGGCATGGGACATTTTAAATTAGAAGATCATATGATCTGCTATGATGGACATTAAAAGGTGAGGAAAAATGTGATTGCTTTCAGGGTTAAAAAAGGCATTTCTAGATCCATCTTGAAATACAGTGTTGTGAGTGACAGAATAATATCATACACATTCAAGGATGTCTAGTGGATACTACTATCATTCAAATATATGCACCAACAACTAGAACCAAAAAGGAGAAGGTAGAATATTTCTACCATTTTTGCAGTCAGAAATTGATCAAACATGTAGTCAAGATACATTAATAATAATGTTGACTGGAATGCAAAAGTTTAGAACAGAGAAGAAAGCTCAGTAGTTGGAAAATACAGACTTGATGACAGAAATGAAGCTGGAGATAGAATGACAGAATTTTGTACATTCAATGACTTCTTCCTTGCAAATACTTTTTTATAAGAGAAATAAGCACAGAGTATACACATGAGTTTAACCTGATGGTATGTATAGGAATCAAATAGGTTATATCCATGAACAAAATCACTGGAGAAGCTCACTATAAACTGTGAAAACTAGGCCAGGTGCTGATTGTGGTACAGTCCCTCATCTACTCATATGCAAATTCAAGCTGAAGCTGAAACAAATCCACAGGGACCAAAATTTGGCCTTGAGTCCGTCTCATTTCAATTTGAACTTCAGAACCATGTCAGGAACAGGTTTGAGGCCTGGAACACTAATGAGTGAAGACCAGATGAACTGTGGGAGGATATCAAGTATATCTTCCATGAAGAATGCAAAAGATCATTATAAAGACAGAGGAGGAAGAGCAGACCAAGATGGATGCCAGATGAAACTCTGAATATTGCACTAGGGCCCTCAGAAGCCAAAGCAAAGTGTGAAGAAATTAGGGAGATGAACAGAAGATTTCAAAGGGCAGAGCAGGAAGACAAAATAAGGTATTAAAATGAAATGTGCAAAGAGCTGGAGTCAGAAAATCAAAGGGGCTGAACTCACTCAGCATTTCTTAAGCTGAAGGAACTGAAGAACAACTTGAAGCCTCAAGTTGCAATAAATACTGAAGGATGCTTTGGACAGAATATTAAATGATCCAAGAGACATTACAAGAAGATAGAAGAAGTATAGAGTACCAAAAGGAATTGGCTGACACAGAGGAATTTCATGACATAATGTATGAGCAATAGCCTGTAGTCATGAAAGAAGTTGAAGCTGCTCTGAATGAATTGGCAAAAAACAAGGTCCCAGGAATTGATTGCGTACCAATTGACATATTTCAACAAACAGACACTGTCTTGAATGTGCTCACCAAGTTGTGCCAAGAAATCTAGAGGACAGCTGCCTAGCCAACTGACTGGAAGAAAACCATATTTGTTCCCATTCTAAAGAAAAGTGATCTGACAGAGTAAGGAACTTATTGAACAATATCATTAGTATTTTATGCAAGCAAGATTCTGCTGAAAATTTTCCAAAAATGACTGGAATAGCACATCATCAGAAAACTGCCAGAAGTGTCAGCTGGCTTTAGAAGAGGCCATGGAACTAGGGATATTATAATGTTAGGTGGATCTCGGCTGAAAGCAAGGAATACCAGAGGAATATCTATCTGTGTTTCATTGACTATGCAAAGGCATTTGACTGTGTGAATCACAACAAACTGTCTAACTCTGAG
>NW_006399862.1:8723433-8729538 GCF_000299155.1 Elephantulus edwardii
AGATGCCTCTGAAAACTCTACAAACTCTCTATAAATGTACAGAAATGATGTTAATTATAGAACAGAGTTCAGATCTTTTGTGCAAAGCTTACTCTGAGTTATATTTGACTTGACAACACTTAACCACTGCTAATTGAGACTAGTGCTGTTATATCTGGAGGAATATTTTTCCACTTTGCACATCACTCTTTGTCAATGTGTTGTGTGAGGTAACCTGGTTTTGCTGTGATGCTGAACCTTGTGCCATAGGGATATCAAATACCAGAATGGTTTCTCATTGCAGACAGAGTTTGGTGGAGCTTCCAGTTGTAAAACACATTGAGAAGCAGGAGTGGCATTCACTTTCTAAATCTCATGCCTCCGGAAAGTCTATGAACTTAGAGAAACAACGATAGCTATGGAAAGACATTATATCTTTTGTTCATAGAGTTGCTATAAGTTGACCTTGACTCAATGGCAATCAACAACAACGACAACAACCATAGAATCATAACTGACCCAGGTGAGTTTTCAGAGACACTGCTTACATGGGAGGAGATTGCCTATCCTTCATTGTGGAGCAGCTTGTGGCCTTGAACCACATGCCTTTGGGATTACAGCACAGTTTCTTGTCTTCCCATTTTGTAATTATATCATCAGTTTGTTTCTTGTGGAGGCCCTGTAGAATTGTGTAAACTTTTGATATGAGACCTTTGTCTGAAATGGTATTGCCAATTTTTTCCCCCCAGTCAGTAGGTTTTCTTTTCATTCTGTTGGAAAACTTTGGGTTTACCCCCCACTTTTTAAAAATTTTATACTAGTTTTTTTTTATAAAACTTGAATACATTGTTTTTGAGAACAGATTTTTCCCTCAACGCCCCCACCCATCAAATTATATAACTCCATGATTAATTCCCCCTTCCCTTGCATGTTCTCATCCCTCTGCTTCCACTTTTCCCCATCCTCCTTGGATCCTCATACTCATTCTACAATAATGGTTTTATACAGTATTTGTCCTTGTGGGACTGAGTTAGTTCACTGAGCATAATGCTTTCCAGTCCCTCCCTAGTTAGCTAATAATTTCTAAAATCATTGCCCTGGTGTACTGTGTAGTATTTTTTTTGCGTGAATATAATATAATTTCTCAATCCATTCATTTGTGGTTTATTTACAAAGTTTGAATACATTGTTTTTCACAAAAAATCTTTCACATTTCTTTCACCCCCCCCACCTATTGAATTCTGCCTCCGTATGATTAACAACCCCCCTGCCCATCCTCACCCCTCTACTTCCACTCTCTCCACTCCTCCTTGAATCCTCATACTTATTATACAATAATGGTTTTATACATTATTTGTTCTTGTGGGACTGAGTTATTTCACTCAGCTTATTGCTCTCCAGTTAGGTAGTAATTTAAAAAATCATTATTCTTGTGTGCTGTGTAGTATTCCACTGTATGAATGTAACCCAACTTCTTAATCTACTCATTTGTGATTGAACATCTGGGCTGTTTCCATGTTCTTTTGATGGTGAATAACACTGCTGTGAACACTGGTGAACAAGTCTCCATTTGAGCTTCAGTTCTCATTTTTTCAGGGTATATTCCAAGTAATGGAATAGCTAGGTAATATGAAATGTCTATGTTCAGCTTTTTTGAGGAAATCCCACCAACAACGTATAAGAGTTCCTGTTTTGCCACATCCTCTCCAACATTTATTACTTGTGGTCCTGTTAAACTTTGTCACTGTTACTGAAGTGAGATGGTATCTCACTGTGGTTTCAATTTGCATCTCTCTTACTGCTAGTGATTTGGAGCATTTCTTCATGTGTCTGTTGGCCATTCAAATATCTTCCTCTGAGAAAATTCTTTCATTGCCTATTGATCATTTTTGTAATTGGATTATTAGTATTTTTTTCTCGTAAAGGCCTATGAGTATTCTGTAAACTTCCATTATGAGACTCTTGTCTGAGATGGTATTGCCAAATATTTGTTCCCATTCAGTAGGGTTTCTTTTCACCCTGTTGGAAAAATGTTTTGATGCACACATGGATTTAACCTTTAGAAGGTCCCATTCATCAATTTTATCCTCTTCAGATGGTGCATTGCTGGCTGTATTTGGCAGTCTCTTTATACCAAAGACTGATCTTCTAAGTTTGATCCCAGTTTGTCTCCTATGACCTTTATGATTTTGGACTTTACTCTGATCAACCTTGAGGTGATTTTTGTGTATGGTGTGAGATGTGGATCCTGCTTCTGCTTTCAGGAGGAAGCAGTCCAATTTTGCCAGCACCATTTGTTGAAGAGTTGTCATTTCCCGATTTGATAGGTTTTATTTCCTTGAATATCAGCTGACCATAGATATCTGGGTCTATTTCTGGATTCTCAATTCTGTTCCATTGGTCTATGTGTCTGTCATTGTACCAGTATCATGCTGTTTTGTTTAATACTTCTGTATAGTAGATTTTGAGATCAAGAACTTCTTTGCCTTCCACTTCATTTTTGTTTTTCAGAAGTGCTTTGCTTATTCACAGTCTCTTTCCTCTCTAAAGAAACTTGGTAATTTCCCTTCTGATCTCCTTAAAAAAATGAATTTGGTATCTGGATTGAGATTGCATTGAACATGTGGATTGCTTTTGGTAGGATTGTAATTTTCAGAATATTGAGTCTTCCTATCCATAAACAGGGCACATTTTTCCTCTTCTTTGAGTCTTTTATTTTGTGTTGTAGAAATGTTCTGTAGTTAAGTTCACTCCCAAGTATCTCAATTTGTGGTTGGCAATTTTAAATAGTATTGCTTTCTTGCCTTCTTTCTTTGAGTTCTTTTTTTTTTTATCCATTCTGCTACCCTTTTCCCCTTAGATCTGCACAGAGGTTTGAACATTAGGAGGTCCCATTCATCGATTTTATCTCCTTCAGTTCATGCATTTCTGGCCGTATTTGGCTGTCTCTTTATGTCATAGACTAGGCCATCTAAGCTTGATCCCAGTTTGTCTCTTATGACCATTATGGTTTTGGACTTTACTCTCAGGTCTCACCCTTGAGTAGATTTTTGTAGATCATGTGAGATGTTGATCCTGTTTCAGCTTTCTGCAAGTAGTAGTTCAGTTTTGCCAGAACCATTTGTTGAAAAAGAGAAATGGTCCCATCAGCAAAATTATAATAAACAGAAATTTCCTGTAAGAAATGGTTTCCATGAACCTATTTTACTAATTCCAGCACCATATTGTTTCCACCACTGGGTCTGAAATCTGCTGCAATAGCCAAATAGAGCTCATAGAACTCACTATTCTGTAGTTTACTCACAGTTCTAGAGTATATTCATGATTATAGAGTTTACTAGGAAAGTTAACAAGTTACTTTGAGGTTTGCAGCTAGAAGAAAATCTTTAGTCAAAATAGCTCTTCAAGTGTATTCACAGGTTCTTTGGTCTTCAGCCTCACCATTTATGGCATTGTTATACAGTTCCCTTAGTTCTCCCAGTTATGCTCTCAGTTCTCCTGCATGTTTTAGTGAAGGCTACTGGCTCTGACTCCATGAGGCAGGCATTCCAAGCCAGTTCTGTACCATGTCAGTTTCTAGTTCTCCACTGAGAATGCTTCTGCTCTCTTGTGTGTCCTGATCTGACTGGTTCAGGAATATCATGGCCCTGGAGGACACACTACACTCTCTACTTATGCTTTGCTAGTAGTAAGAATCAGAATCCCCTTATTTGCTACTAAACTGGTAAGTCTCAACATGAATCATTTATATACAGTCTATTTGAATTCCTACTGAGCCAAGTGGTGAAAGTAAAAATAAAAATCAATGACTAGAAATACCATTTTGAACTGTAAACCTACTGTACAACACTCTAGAATGAAGGTGGCCTATATAAAGTCCTGCTTTCTGATTTGTGGACTCCAGAATTGCAAGAAAAGAAACTTTCTTTTTTTAATTTGAAGTCACCAAGTTTATAATATTTATTATGATAACCTGAAGAAATGAGTAGAGTTTCTCCAAATCTTCTTTCCACATTTTACTGTTGTTGTTTGGTAAGAACAGGAGTTTAAGATAATGAGAAGTTGCTTTTGTTTGGAGGTCTGAGGACATATTTAACAGAAGGTAAAGCATTGGGTACAGTGCAATGTTCCTTATCTATCCACTCTTTTCCTATTCTCTCTCTCCATCTCTTGTGTCAATTATATATTATAATAGCAGTATTTGTCCTTTTGTGACAGACATTTTACTCAGTATACTGTCTTTCAGACTCATTAATGTTGTGTGGTGTTTTACAAGTTCATTGTTTTTCAATACCTGGTAGTGTTCTATTGTGTGAATGTGCCATCGTTTTCTATCCATTCATTTTTTTTGATAGGCAATTGGGCTACTTCCATCTCTTCACTCCTGTGAATAATTCTGCAATAAACATGGGTGTGTATTAAATATATTTCAGTAAAATCATAAAAAAATTAGTTTAGATTTAGAAAGATAGAACAGTTGAGATGCAGCTATAGAGTGATCATGGGTGAGGTGCCAAGGGTCAATGAGTAAGGAGAGGTAGATACAGTGCATTCTAGGGCAAAAAAAAGATTGACAGAAGAGGCCTATAGGCTGTGAAGTGTGAAACTTGTACCCTTTAAAGAAATTAAAGGAGTTTGGGAATGAAGAACTAAAGGGAAGATTGGAACCAAGGAAGGTCTTGTATTCCCAGACAGAATGTGGATTTATTCCATAATCTATCTATAGAGAACGAAGGATTAGTGTTTGGGGTCGGGGGGGGAAGGGAGGATTAAAATTGTTTAAGAAAGATCTCTCAGATCATCGCAGGATTTAGAGAAAGGAGGTGTGGAGTGCCTGTCACTATAGGAGGAGGAAATTTCAGTACAATTAATTGGGTTTATCCTAAGACAGCTTCATGACAAAACACATCAGCAGGTTTAAAAAGAAAAAAAGGGAAAAATGTTGTTATTTGATCTCCTGGAAGAGCTGTGGTCATCCATGACAGAAAGATAGTTTAATTTTTAGGTGTTCAAAGGAAGAAGGACCATTTCCATTTCCTGAAATGGAGTCCATCAAGGGACCTTGGGAGAAAACTCAATTCGTTGCCATCTAGTCAAACAGATCCATTTCCATTTGTTTCCCAAAGCAGATGCCATATTGCAGTATAAAAACTATAACCTATTTTTTAGTTGCTATAATACTGTTTTTTCCAAGATATTAAACAGAAGTTCTTCAGCTTCATGGACTGTGTGCATTTTGTTTCTGCCTACCTGATCATAAATAATGATATAGAAAAAAATGCCTCTTTCAGGTATTTGCTGATTGAATTATGAAATATGTCCATTTTTTATGTTTTGAACTATCTAAGCCAACTGACTGGAAGAGATCTATATTTGTACCCATTCCAAAGAAGGGTGAACCAACTGAGTGTGGAAACTACAGAACAATATCATTGATTTCACATGCAAGCAAGATTCTACTGAAGATTATCCAAAAACGGCTGGAACAGCACATCAGCAGAGAACTGCTGGAAGTCCAGGCTGGGTTTAGAAGGGGTCGTGGTACTAGGGATGTTGTTGCTGATGTTAGATGGATCTTGGCTGAAAGCAGAGAATACCAGAAGAATGTCTATCTGTGCTTCATTCATTATGCAAAGGCTAATAAATTTGCAAAAAAACCCAGTTTGACTGTGTGGATCAAAGCAAGCTTTGGCTGACTCTAAGAAGAATGGGAATCCAAGAACATTTAATCGTGTCAATAAATATTGACATACTAGGCATTGGAGAGATGAGGTGGACTGGCATGGGGCATTTTAAGTCAGACGATCATATGATATATTATTCTGGAGATGAAAAGGTGAGGAAGAATGGAGTTGCTTTCATAGTTATAAAAGAAATTTCTAGATCCATCCTGAAGTACAACATTGTGAGTGATAGGATTATATCCATATACTTACAACGAAGTCCAGTGAATACCACTATCATTCAGATATATACACCAACAACCAGAGCCAAATAAGAAATAGATGATTTCTACCAACTCTTACAGTTGGAGATCAATCAAACATGCAATCAAGATGCATTAATAATAATGGGTGACTGGAATGCAAAAGTGGGGAACAGGGAAGAAGAATCAGTAGTTGGAAA
>NW_006399862.1:8734073-8742299 GCF_000299155.1 Elephantulus edwardii
CACAATGATCCATCTTGAGCCTCCTCCTCCTAACATGTCTAAAACTTCCCCATTAAGTGAGTCTTGTCCAGAAGGCAAATAGTAATTGGGAAGTGAATGAAAAAGCTATGTACTCTCTCTATAGTTCACTGGACAAAATTTCCAAATGAGAAAAGAAATATTGTTGGCGGTTTAGGAAACAGTTGTAGAAAAGTGACTCAATCAGTAATCAGTCTTCAGTCATCAGAAATGGGGCAAGTGTTCCAGTGAATTCCCATTGAGGTTGACAATTAACCTTTGGGAACATCTGAATAATACAAATGGCCAAATTGCTCAGGGGCTAAGAAGGTTTGAGTCCATCAAGGGATCTTGGGAGGAAACGCAACTCTTTGCTTTCTAGTCAATCTGACTCATAGCTTACCCTTCAGTAAGTTTCCAACATTGTAAGTCACACAGGTGACTTATCACCTTTCTCTTGAGAAGTGGATGGTGTATTCCAACCAATAAGGAGACCTGGCCTTTGAGTTAGCAGGCTAACTCTCTATGAGTCAGAATTGACTGGACAGCACTGGCACAGGTAGTGGAGAGTAGGTGGGAAGAGGAGACTTTACTGACATAGAGATACTTCATCAAACATTCAGAGTGGATAAGAGATAGGCAGCAGAGCCAGGGACAATGCTTGGAATAGGGCACAGCATGTGCCACGAACTTCAAAAAGGACGCAAGTCCATAGAACTGGAGCACACTGAGGAGAAAAGCACCCACAGGGGTAAAAAGATAATTCTAAGTCATGACTGCTTTTATGAATCTATTGAAAGCTATGCTTCCTATCTCCAGAAATATGCTTTTATATGCTCAGAGATTTTCAAGTCTGTGATCAATCTTGGGGTAAGAACTCCTGCTTCATGACAAATGTGATTGGAACTGATTTCCAGGAGGTGAAAAAAAAATATTTCACAGCAAGGAAGGTGTTTGGAATAAGCACAGTGCTTGTAGGAATATGGGGGGGAGGGACATGGGTTTTTCATGAGAGGTTTTTGAGGGTTTTTTGCAGGGGGCAAAAAAAATCAGTTTTTTACCAGTTCCATTGAGTGCACTCAATTCACAAAAGTCAAGGTGAATAATGAGGGAAGGGATATTTCTATGCTTACATGCATCTGTGAATTTGCTTGCAATGCTAATGGTGGCATTTGGCCTTTTGATAATGACTTCTCTCCTCCTCCTCGCTTGCCACTTTCCCAGTGCAGTTTTCAACAGCCCTCCGGGGTTTGCACCGTGCAAGAGGCAATGGTTGAGAAATAGACTCCAAGGCATTGGTTTTCTGACTGAGTGGGCTTCAAAAACATCAGCAAGCATATTAGTGAAGCTTTTCCGTACAAACCATTTCCTAATGCATTTTTAATCAGTATTTGGCCTGTAAGTTAATCAATTTGTAAAATATGTGGAAGAAGAGGCCTATTAAAATAGGATTCCTGTTTGGTGAGGTTCAAACCTCTTCATAAACTGAAAATTATAAGTTAGATACATCCTCTGAATGGCCAATGTGGGCAGGTAGGTAGGCAGATCCCCTGCAGAGACTATTTTCAATATTAATTATCATGCTGTGTCTTAAATGGTTTTTGTTTTGGTGTTAAAAGGTTTGTGGAGATTAGATTATTTAAATGGTGAAAATCAATTTTCCTGAACTTGGACAGTCTTCTGCAGTCAGCTGTAAAAAGCCAGAGGGGGTGGAGGGAGGGGAGTTTTGTGTATCTAGTTTGTTCTTTTCCAAACATGAAAACAAACTGAGTTATTTGTACTAAGAAAAGCAGTTCATGCTTCAGAGGAAAAGCAACAGGCTTAGAACACAATTGCTCTCCTCAGACTGAGGGGTAGACAGGGAGGAGAGAGGAACCCTGTGACTGACACTTTCTTCAGAAACCTCGTCAGGGACTGGTCTCCCAGAACTCTAAGCATCTTGGTTCAGGTGTCAGGAAGGCTCAGGCAGAAAATGGGAGTGTGCAGCATGATGGCTCAGAGGAGGACCTGAAGGGGGCTCTGAGGAAAGGGTATGCCATTTGTCAAACCACAAATACCTTTCTCTTCCCTGGCACCAAAGAATGGTGTAAATTAAATTTGCTTTTAATTCTGATTAGGAGTAAACCTATAGAAGACACTTGCTACAATCTGAGTGGGATTTGCACATGAGGAGAATATTGATGATGATGTTCTTTGGGTACTATATAGGAGCTAATACATAGAATCCTCTCCATAGTAGTTTGGTAAGATCATTGTTTTGACTGAAAAAAAAGGCAATAAAAACCATCTGCATTTACATTTGTCTCTGTGCATTCACCGGCAACCATCAGTGACACCGATTGGGGTAAGCAAGACAGAGACACACTACTCCAGGAGAGGATCTGAAAGTCAATCCAGCTCAATTAAATTGGGGACTGCAGTGCATTTATATACAAACAGGCAAACAGGAAGACAGGATAGGGTGAGCTTACAGACATGGGACATGCGGATTGGTTAGGAGAACCTCAGCCTCGTGAGGACCACTCCCAGCTCAACAGATGAGACAGCAGTCTTCCCAGGTGGCGAGCTTTCTCAAGCGGGTACAGCCAAACACACGGGAGATTTCTCTACCCCATATTAAAGGTCATTGGAAAGCTTGCACTTATCTGGAGCTTAGGCAATTTGTTCTGGCCAGAGGCCCTCCTTTCCTCCCCAACATTCCCCAACACACATTTCAACAAAATATATTTGGAAGAGAAGATTAAGGAATTGTAAATATTTCTTGGAGGATTTGTTATTTGATCTACATCTTAGGTAATAATAATAAGACTTTTGATACTGATAGTATCTGATAGGATACTATCAGAGAAAAGGGTAACTAAGTGCTGCAGAGCATCCAGTTTGAAGAATATTCAGAATGAATCAGACACGGGTAGATGTGGGATGCTGAGTTATGGGGCTAAGCCTAGAGGACACTGCAGTCATTCATAGAAGTACTTCGGAGGGCACTAGGGAGACACATGATTTTGAGTGAAGAAGTATCATGATCCTCTGGAAATTTAGGGAACATAACTAAGCCAGGTTGTGTTATGTGTCAACTTGGCTATACCATGATATTCGGTCATTTGACAGATTATATATAATTGTCATCCACTTTGTGATCTGATATGAACAGCTAATCACTTAAAAAGGAGGTATCCTTGATAGTAGGGCTTGTCCTCTCAATCCTGTATCAGTTTTATGGTCCTCTAACCTCTGGAACGAAGTTGGATAGTGGTAAGAAACTGTGCTACAGGCACATGGTTCAAATCCACAAGCTACTCTGCGGGAGATGGATAGGCAATTTCCTCCCATACTATTACTGCCTCTGTAAACCCACTGAAAGGTCAGCTATGAGTTGGTTCCACCTCTGGTTCTAGGCATTGGCAAGCTCAAATGGATTGAGATGGGGCTATTTAATTCAGACAATCATATGATCTACTACACCAGAATGAAAAAGTGAGGAACAATGGGGTTGCATTCATAGTGAAAAAGATCATTTCTAGATCTATTCTGAAGTGCAATGCTATGAGTGACATGATACTACCCATACACATACAAGTAAGTCCTGTTAGTATCAATATATGCACCAACAAATAAAGTCAAAGGGGAGGAAATAGAAGATTTCTGCCAATTTTTGTGGTCTGAAAGGATATCAAACATGCCATCTAGATTCATTAATAATAATTGATAACCAGAATACAAAAGTTAAGAATTAGGAAGAAGGGTTCATAGTAAAAAAAAATGGACTTGGTAATAGAAATGAGGCAGGAGACAGGATAGAATTTTACACAATGATTTATTCATTGCAAACACCTATAGAAAACACAAATAGAAATTACACACATAGACCTCACCTGATGAAGTACACAAGAATCAAATTGATTACATATATATAAAGAATCATTGGAGAATCTCAATATTAGCTCTGAAAACCAAGCTAGGTGCTGACTGTGGAACAGACCATTGACTAAACATGTATAAATTAAAATGGAAGCTAAATAAAACTAAAACAAATCCATAAGAAACAAAATATGACCTTGCATTTATTCTACTTGAATTTAAAAACCCTCTCAAGAACAGGTTGAGGCATTGAACACTAATGAACAAAGACCTCATGCACTGTGGGATGATACCAAGAATATCATCCATAAAGAAAGCAAAAGGTCAATACAGATACAGAAAAGACCAAAGTAGATGTCAGAGGAGACTTTTAATATTGCACTGGAATCCTGAAACCAAAGCAAAGGGAAGAAATCAGGAAATCAGACAGTTTAACAGAAGATTTCAAAGGGCAGCTTGGGAAGACAAAACAAAGTATTATAATGAAATGTGCAAAGAGCTGATGAAAAAAAAATCAAAAGAGAAGAACTTATTCATTATTTCTCAAGTTGAAGGAACTAAATAACAGGTTCAAACCACAAGTTGCAATACTTAAAGAGGCTATGGACAATTTAGTGAATGATTTAGGAAGCCTAGAAAGAAGATTGACAGAATACACAGAGTCTTTTTACCAAAAAGAATTAATTGACATAGAACCTTTGCAGAAAGTAGCATATGATCAAAAACCAATGATAAATAATGAGGGAGAAGCTCAAGCTGACTTGAAGGCATTGCCAAAAAATAAGGTATAAGAATAGAAGAAATTTTACAATAATAGCCCTATACAATATTTGTTCTTTTGTACAATAATGGCCCTATACAATATTTGTCCTTTTGTGACTGAGATATTTCACTCAGTATAATGTCCTCTAGGGTCATTCACTTTGCATAATATTTCATTAAGTCCTTGCTTTTCAATTCTGTATAGTATTTCATTGTGTGAATATACCAGAACTTCTCTATCCATTTGTTTGTTGATGGGCACTTGGGTTGTTTCCTGCTCTTTGCTATTGCAAACAAAGCCGTAAAAAACAGGGGTGTGTATTTATCTGTTTGGGTGGTGGTTAAGGTTTCTTTGACATCAAGGTTGAGGGAAGACAGAGAAGGAGGGTAGGAATGATGTATACTGCATTGAAACAGATATGGGAGAGAACTGTTTAAAAGGAATATATGATTGGGTATTATTGTCATGACAAGAGACCAGAATGAAGGCTGTACAGTGGAGTAGACTTGGGGGGACGGAGTGCATAAGAATGAAAGAGTTTTACTTTTCAAGGAGAAGAGTGAATGGGGGGGGAGGGAGTAGGGAGGGAGTAAAGTGCAACAATGAATTACTGGAAACCCTAAGTCTCTGTAAACTTTCATTAAAATTAATTAAAAAAGGAGGGAAAAAAATTGATGGAATACCAATTGATATATTTCAACAACCCAGTGTAGCCTTGGAAGTGCTCACCAGGCTGTGCCAAGAAATCTGGAGGACATCTACCTGGCCAACTGGCTGGAAGAGATCCATATTTATTTCCATTCCCAAAAAAGGTGATCCTATAGAACAATATCACTAATATCACATGTAAGTAAAATCTTGCTGAAGATTACGCAAAACTACTGAAGCACTTGTTGGCAGATGATCAAAGAATACAGCTTTAAATATGGGTTGTGTCTCAACATCAAGAAAACAAAAATTCTTACCAGTAGACCCACAATATCATGATAGTAACATCCTGATAGAAAGAGAAAAGATTCAAATTGTCAACTATTTAATCTTGTTTGGATCTAAAATCAACATCCTTGGTAGCAGGAGTCAGGAAATAGGAGATGCATTGCATTGGAAAAGTCTGAGACCTCTCAAAATTTTTGAGGAGCAATGATGTCAGATTGGGAACTAATGTACATCTGCTTCAAGTCATGGACCTTCTGATCATTTGCTATGCATCTGAGAGCTGAAGAGTGAATTAGGATGACAGAAGAAGATTTTATACTTCTGAGCTGTGCTGTTGGAGAAGAGTACTGAACATTGCATGGACTGCCAAAAGAACAAACAAATATGTCTTGGACAAAGTGAAACCAGAGTTCTCCTTAGAGGCAAGAATGTTGAAGCTTCATATCACATACTTCGAGCATGTTGCTAGGAGGGGCTATTCCTTGGAGAGAGACATCATGCTTGCAAAGGAGGAGAATCAGAAAAAGAGGAGAAGGCCTTCAATGACATAAATTGACACAGTTGTGGCTGCATGTAGGCTCAAGTATGTAAGAGTTGATAAGGATGCCATAGGATAAGAAAATATTTAGGTCTGTTATTCACAGGGATGCCATCAATGGTAGTCAACTGGATGGCACAAAACAAAAAACAATAGAGAGAAAGTATTATAATGGAATGTGCAAAGAGTTAGAAAATGAAAAGGAAGAACCCATTCAGTATTTCTAATGGAAATACTGTATTTCTAAGTATAAATTCTAATATTTCTAAGGAACTGAAAAACACATGCAAACCTAGAGTTGTAATAAAGATAGACATATGGGCAAAATCTTAAATGATCCAGGAAGCCTCAAAAGAAAATGAGGAATGCACAGAAACATTATACCAAAAAAAGTTGGTCAACACTAAATATTACAGCAAGCAGCATATTTTAAAGAGCTAATGGCATTGAGGAACAAGTTCAAGCTGTACTGAAAGCATTAGCAAAAGACAATTCCATAGGAATCAATGGGATACCAATGATATGTTTGTTGGTTTTGGTTTTTTGGCTTGTTTTTTTTTTAATTTTCCTTTTTTAAATTAATTTTAATGAACGTTTACAGAGACTTTGGATTTCCATTCATTCACTGTTTCACTTTTCTCCCTGTCCAACTTCCATCAGTTTGCTCTTCTCTTTGAAAAAGTAAAACTTTTTCATTGTTATACAATCCCTCTCTCCAAGTCTACTCCACTATGAAGCCTTCATTTTGAAAAGTATAAGAAAAATTCTTTTATTGGCATACAATCTGTTATGAGTAGTTTAATTATAAGAAAAATATATTAATTTTTCTGTAACACATATTATGAAATATCATAAATTCTGTAATTTGCTATAAGATATATTATTAAATATGTTTGTTGTGGAAAATATTATAATGAATTTGATGCTTAAGTATAGAAATAAGAATATTTGTGAAATAATATACTAGAAGTTTAATATGCTTAATTAGGCCTCTTTGAAACCTAGAGCCCCACTGACCACAGGAGGTACAAACCCTTGATAAGGGAATGTAACTGATAATTACTTGTCTGTAAAGCTACTTACCTCAGCATGTGTGAATCCTGGTAAGGGAATGTAACTTGTTACTGCCCACTGTGCTAAGAGAATGTAACTTGTAATTTTAAGAATAAGAAATATATTGGGAATCTTCTATTTGTTAGCAATAAGAAATATGCTAAGAACTTGCTATGTTATAGGTTAGAAATAAAATAAAAAATATGATAGGAATCTGCTGTTATGTGTGAGAAATAAAATAATATGTTAAGCACTTGCTATGTTATATGTTAGAAATAAAATAAGAAATATGTTAGGAATTTGCTGTTAGAAATTATGTTAAGAATATTTGTGAAAACATACTTTTAGTGGCTCTGGGGGCCCACTGACCACAAACCATTTATAAGGAGATAAGACTGGTTACTGCCATGTTGCCAAGCAAACGAACTAGTATTGAACATGATTGGTCAAACCCATGATGTTATTCAACATGCCCCAGCATGTCCTACGTGCTTCACCATAATGTAAAGCAGGGAAGCTGAGTACATAAAACTCTGGCTGTGCCCAGCAACTCTTTCTCTGCCCTTCACAATGAGATGAACACTTAAGGCCCAACGGCTCTTTTAGGAGCCAAAGAGCTAAAGGCTCTTTTCAGAGCCAAGAAATCTGGCCTATACTGATGGACAAGAGCTACTGAAACAGTGGAGGATTCTGCCTACACTGACAGATGGTGGTTATATAGAACTGCTGAACTAGTGGAGAATCTCCTGACTGCACCAATGACCATAAGAGGCAAAGGAAGGAGGCGAGTTGGGATCCTGGGGTGAGTGAGTGTTCTCCACTATTGATGAATCAATATGTTGTGGTGAATTTATGAATTGCAAAGTAGATAAATTGCAATTAACCGTTTAATGCAAAATTGGGAAGGTTGTATATCAGGGATGTGTCCTTTCTCCATACCTTTTCAACCTGTATGCAGAGCAGATTATCTGAGAGGCTGGGCTCTATGAGGAAAAGTGTGGCGTCAGGATTTGTGGAAGATCTATTAACAATCTGTGTTATGCAGATGACATAACCCTGCTTGCTGAAACTGAGGAGG
>NW_006399862.1:8743988-8748331 GCF_000299155.1 Elephantulus edwardii
AATGGTGTGGGATTCAAAATAAAAATATTTAAAAATCTATAGAGTGACAGGAGAAAAGATTTAAGCACCTTTCCCACTGGACCTTGCCCATCACTAAACTGTCTTTTCCTCCATATTTTCCCATTTCTTTCCCCGCTTCCTCCACTCACCAATAATTTTGTAAAACATAATGCATGTGAATGGTTGTATGAAACATAATGTGAATGAAGAACAGAGTGTGAAACACAATGTATATGAACTTTCTAAGCAAATAAATTTTTTAAAAAAAAGAAATAAAACATTTCCCATCCTAGGGGTGACGGGGAAGATAGAAACTAAAAGGAGAAGAAACAGGAAGAGGAAGAAGAGAAGAAATAATCAATAAAGAAAATAGAATGTTTATAAAAGATTAAGTCAGATGAGACATTTATATTAAAAGAAGTTTCTAGAGAGGCACATCAATAATAACAGAAGGATAGCTACAGGAGGGAAAAAATCAGAATAGAAGTAGCATTCTCATTTGACGGTATACACAAAAAATAATAAAATAAAATAAAAAAGTATTTAAAAAAAAAAGAAGTAGCATTCTCCATGGAGCATGAATCCAGGTCACAGTGCACCACTTCCATTAAGTTTCTGAAACAAAAGACTCAGAATCTTAAATTCTAAGTCTAGTCAAACCATCAATTAAATGTGAGAATGAAAGGTCAGTTTTAGAAAATGTAACCCTAATGTGTGCTGCCAGACACCTTAACTGGGACTGTATTGGAGCAATAGAATTGGTACCTGTCCTAGTTATCAGGTACTATGGTTAACAGAAATGTCACACACTGAAAGGTTTAAAGAGAGAAAATTATTTTCTCACAGTTCTAGAAAGTATGGGGCCTCTGTTGTGAGCAATTTTTTTTGCTAACAATGCCAAATATTCTTGGTTCTTTGGAGTTTTTTGGCTTGGAGACATTTATTTCATGTCTATTTTTTTTTATAAATAAGAACTGAATAGATTTTATATCCACCCTGCTCAAGTATCATTTAATTAACATAAGAAAACTGTTTTCAACCAGGATTACATCTGCAGATACATGGGTGAGTATATGAAAGGTCACAGTTCAGTTTATAACAGCATTTACCAAAAGGGAAGATATAGTGGAACAAACCAAAAGTGCAAGAAAAAGAAATCTCAAACAAGCAACTTTCAGGTAGACTCAGACAGAAATAGGTTATTGTTATTGTTAGGTGTCATCATAGCCATTCTATGAACAACAGAACTAAATCTTGCTCCATCTTTATAATTTTGATCATGAAAGTCAAGTTGTGGGCTTTAACCATGAAGTAAGCAGAAGGTCACAACTAAGACAGGAATGAAAGAAAATGTACGTCAGCAAAGACTTTGAAAGATGCACTTGAATGTACTGAGGCCAAAACAAAGACAAATACTGAAATCAGCAAAATGAAAAGGAAATGTCAAAGGTCAGCTCAAGAAGACAAAATATTACAAATAAATGTGAAAAGAGATGGACTTAGAAAAACAAAAAAGAACATGCTCAGTATTTTTTAATCTGAAAGAACTGACAAATTCAAGCCTCAACTTAAAATACAGAAGGATTCTATGAGAAAAATCTTAATGACACAAGAAACAGCAAAAGAAGATAGAAGTAATATACAGAGTCACCATACCAAACAGATTTAATAGACACGGAACTATTTCAGAAGCAATGTATGATGAAGAACCCATGGTAACTAAAGAAGTTCAAGTTGAAGGTATTGGGGGGGGGGAATAAGTTTCCAGAAATTAATAGGATACCAATTGAATAAATTTTAACAAACAGTTGCAATCTTGGACTTGCTCACTACATTCTCTCAATAGGAGCAGTACTTGCTCTTATAAGTGGTTTAGTGTACCAATTTCCATTATATACAGGATATATACTAAATACTATTTGACCCAAAACCCAATTCGCTATTATGTTTGTAGGAGTAGATCTTATCTTCTTCTCACATTTCCTAGGCCTATCAGGCATAACACACCGTTGCTCTGATTATCCAGTTGCTTATACTCTATGAAATACTCTTGTCATCGAAAGGCTTATTTATTTCTATGGTTTCAGTAATTCTCATTGTATTTATTGTCTGAGAAGCATTTGCCTGAAATGGAAAGTAGAGATAGTTGAACTTACAACAAACATTGAATGAATTAAGGCATGTACCTCATCATATCACACATTTGAAGAACCTACATTCATCAAAGCTTAACCATGAAAGGAAGGAATTGAACCCCAAAAGCTGGTTTCAAGCCAACCACGTAACCATTACAACTTTCTTCACTTAACTTTGTCAATGTTAAAATATAAATCAACCACATATATCTCTATTGCTTATCCATTCCAATTAGGAGTCCAAGACGTCTCTTCACTAATTACAGAAGAACTAATTCACTTCCATGATCATGATCACATCTTAATAATTTTATTTCTAATTAACTCCATAGTTATTTATGTTATGTTCTCTAGCCTACACCAACAATTTAAGAAGACATTTATTTGGCAAACTGACTGGAATATTAATCCCATATTTGTTTCCTTTCCCAAAAAAGGTGATCCTACAGAATGTAGAAATTATATAATGTTATTATATCTGCTCTTCTCTGTAAAATTCTTGTATGTCAGATAATATTCTCAATCTGAGCAATCAAAGACAGACTAGGAAGAAGGATTGGCCATCCACTTCCAAAATAGCAGGCCTTTGAAAACCCTATGTACAAGAGACCACAATTAGACTAGCAGGTATGGCAACTGAGGCTAAGTATGGAAACACATAAGTGGAGGAACAACTGTAAGAAGACACTAGTGATTGGAAAATGTAAGAACCATGATTATAGGAAAATTGGATATTGTTAAGAAGGAATTGGAACACATAAATATTGATGTACTAGGTATTGGCAAAATGAGATAAATTGGCATGGGAAATTTTGAGTTAGAGGAGTCAGTCCAGCTACTATGCTGGAGACGAAATGGTGAGGAGAAATAGGGTTGGTTTCATAGTTAAAAATGTCATTTCTAGATCCGTCTTGAAATACAATGCTGTGAGTGGTGGAATAATATCCATACACATACAAAGAATTACAGTGAATACAACCATCATTCAAATATATGCACCAACAATCAGAGCCAAAGAGGAGGAAAAAGAAGATTTCTACCAACTTTGGCAGTAAGGGATTGATTGGACATGCAATAAAGATGCATTAATAATGATGAGTGTC
Source organism: Elephantulus edwardii (assembly GCF_000299155.1). Classification (NCBI taxonomy): domain Eukaryota; kingdom Metazoa; phylum Chordata; class Mammalia; order Macroscelidea; family Macroscelididae; genus Elephantulus; species Elephantulus edwardii. Next base: position 8,747,227 of record NW_006399862.1, read on the forward strand.
TGGAATACAGAAGTTGGGAATAGAGAAGAGGGATCAACAGTTGGAATACATGGACTTGGTTACAGAAATGAAGTCAGAAACAGAATGATAAAATTTTGCAGAATCAATGATTTATTCATTGCAAATACATTTTAAAGAAACATAAACACAAACACAAGATAAAGCTAAACAACCTAATTGCAAAATGGGCACAAGATATGCACAGACACTTTACTAAAGAAGACATTCAAATGGTAAACAAACATATGAAGACGTGTTCAAAATCCCCAGCTCTAAGAGAGATGCACATCAAAACAACTATGAGATATCATCTCACCCCAGTCAGAATAGCAAAATTCAACAGAGCAGCAAACAACAAATGTTGGCGAGGTTGTGGAGATAATGGAACCCTTATTCACTGTTGGTGGGAGTGTAAAATGATGCAAACATTATGGAAGGCAGTATAGCACTTTCTCAAAAAGTTGTAAATAGAAATACTATTTGATCCAGCAATTCCACTACTGGGAATATACCTTAAAGAAACCAGAACTGCTACCCAGGTAGATATATGCACACCTATGTTTATTGCTATTTTGTTAGCAATAGAGAAGAGCTGGAAACAACCTAAGTGTCCATCAGCAAAAGTATGAATAGAGAAGCTGTGGTATATTCACACAATGCAATACTGTGCTGTATTGAAAAAGAACTCATGAAATACTATACAAAATGGGTGACCCTGTAGGACATTATACTCAGAGAAATATCTCAGTCACAAAAGGACAAATACTGCATAATGCCACTATTATAAAATGGGACTGACATAAGGTTTGGGGGGAACATAAGAAAAGAGGGAAAAATAACATATACTGCATTGAAAGAGACAAGGGAGAGAACTGTTTAAAAGGAATATAAGATTAGGTATTATTTTCATGACAAGATTACAGAAAAAGAAATCCATATTAAAGTGGATAATGGACTGGGGGAAGTGTATAACAATGAAATAATTTTTTTTCTTCAAAGAGAAAAACGAACTGGGAAGGACGGGTGGGCAGGGAGGAAAATGTACAACAATGAATGAATGGTGGAAAAATTAAATTGAAAGATTATGCTGTCAATACATATATAT
>NW_006399862.1:8748431-8755663 GCF_000299155.1 Elephantulus edwardii
GGAGAGGGTTAAACCAGGCTACTCCTTGGAGGCAAGGATTCTGGGACTTCGCCTGACATACTTTGGACATGTTGTAAGGAGAGACAGGTCCTTGGCGAGGGACATCATGCTTGGTAGGATAGAAGGACAGAGCAGGAGGGGAAGATTGATTCACTGACTGGGGTAATCGGGATGAGTGTGTCAGAGGCAGTGTGATTGGCACAGGATAGAGCAGGGTTTGGGGCTGTTGCACATGGGGTCGCTATGAGTCACAAACGACTTGACGGCACATAACAACAACAACAACAACACAAACAATATGGCCAACATTAAGAAAAATGGGAATCTTAAAACATTTAATGATGCTTATACAAAAGCTATACCTCAATCAAGAAGCTGTTTGTCCAAACAAAGCAAGAGAACACTGAAGTTTTAAATCAAGAAAGGTGGGTGTCAAGGGTGCATCATTTCTCCATATCTATTCAATCTGTCTACTGAGAAAAATAATTTGATAAGCCAAACTTTAGGAAGAAGAATGTGCCATCAAGAGTAGAAGAAGACTCATCAACAACTAACATTATGCAGATAACATCCTTGCTTGTGCAAAGTGAGGAGGACTTGGGGTGCTTGCTGAAGAAGTTCAAGGAGCACAATCTTCAATATGGATTACATCTCAATATCAAGAAAACAAAAATCTTCTCTATTGTACCAATAGATGGAGATGAGATTGAAATTGTTGATGATTAATCCTTCTTGGATCTACAATCCATACCCTTAATACCAACAGTCAAGAGATTAGAAGAACAATAGCATTGTGAAAGTCTGCTGTCAGGAACCTGTCCAAAGTCCTGAAGAGCAATGATCTTGCTTTAAAAACAAAGGTGACAAAGGTACACCTGATTTAAACAATGATTTTTCTAATCACCTAATATACATCTGAGAGTTAAAAAATGAATAAGAATGGTAAAAAAAGAATTTATATCTTTGAGCTGTGGCTTTGGAGTACTGAATATTCCCTGGACTGCCAAAAAAACAAGTAGATATGTCTTAAAGAAAGTACAATGAGAATACTGAGAGGCAAGAATGATGATATCTCACAATCTGGGCATGCTGTTAAGAGAAAATATTTCTTGGAAAGAAACATCATACTTGGAAATGTGAAAGGTCAGTGATATGAATTGATACTGTGTTTGTAGCAATGGGTTCAAGTGCATTAGGGATAATAAGAACGGTGCAGTGTAGGACAGTGTTCAGATCTGACTTGCTGGCACCTAACACCAATAACTATAACTGTATCTATCTATGTCTGTATCTATATCTGTATCTCTATATCTACATATCTATCTATATCTCTATCATCTCTATCTCTATATCATCTCTATCTATCTCTATATCTATCTATCTCTATATCTATCTATCTATCTAGCTAGCTAGCTATCATCTATTTCATCTTTTTGGGCTATGGTGAGAATCTTGGAACTCAATTGCTTGTAAGAGCTTAAGTAATATTTTCCCCAAGTGGTGAACTATTTTTTTTTCTCCTCAGCTTTCTTTTTTCTCTTTGCTCAAGTAAAAAACCTTAATTTCACTGGCATGTTCAGTTTCCATGTCCATGGATGTTCCTAAGAATGACACCAGCATGGATGTGTGATTCACATATTCAAGGGAAAATGAGAACATTTTAATGTGTTGGGTTTTAGGTTCCATTGCTTCAACTATGACTTATAACAACTCTTTGAACAATGGATCTGAACCTTACCATATTTTGTGCCATCATCCTCATCTCTAATATACTTGAACCCATTGTTACAACCACTGTGTCACTCCATCTTATTGAGGATCTTCCTTCCTTTCACTGACTCTCCACCTTTCTAAGCATGATTTTCTTTTGCAAGGATTGGGCCCTCCTAACAATATGTTCAAAATATGTGAGATGAAGCTTCATCATTATTGTTTCCAAGGAACATCCTGTTTATACTTTCTCCAAGACATATTTGTTATGTTCTTTTGCCAGTCCACAGGATATTTAATATTCTTATTCAACACCTCAAACCAAAGGAATCAATTTTTCTATCATCCTTAGTCAACGTTCAACTTTCAGATACATAACAAGTAATTGAAAAGATCATGACTTGAGTCAGGAAATGAATAATCCAACGGAAAAACTCAAACTCATTGACATAGAGTCGTAACTAACACAAAGCTGACCCTCCAGTGGGTTTCTGAGGTGGGAAGAGATTGCTCATCTTTCTCTGGTGGAGTTGCAAGTGGATTCCAACTGTCAGAGAAGGCATGACCTTTGGTTATCAAAGTAACTTCCCACAGATTAGGTTACAAGAGGCCCCTGGTGGAAGAAATATTGTTATTCTGTCATGTAAATTCCAATTCAATAAAAGACCCAGTGTTGTTACATGCCATGGAGCCAGAACTAACTCAAAGCTGACTCTCCAGAAGGTTTTCAGGGACAGTTTAATCACATGAAATGTGGATTCCTTCATGATTGCAGTGCAGCCTCTTAACCACTAGTCTACCAGCTCCCTCTAAGACCCAAATAGACATGCTACATAGAATTTCCCAGGCTGCGATCTTTACTGGAACAGTTTGCCAGATCTTTCCCCCTGTCAAGCCAATAGTGGTTTTAAATTGCCGACTTTGTGGTTAAGAGTGAAGAGCTTAAAAATTGCACCACGTGGGCATTAGAAACAAGCATTTACAAGAGACATTTCTAAACCAATTTTAAAAGCATTATTGTGAAACAATTGATTATTAGGTGAATTGAGAGGGCTTTCCTATTCTTCTAAACACTGACTGTGTGCCTTTTCCCGACAAGGCTATTGCCATTAGTGTTGCATTTTATTGAGATCACTGCCTCTCACCAGTGGTTGAGAGCCATTAGTGCTCCAGGTTCAGCCACTGTGACCTCTCATAACGCAGGTTGTTTGGCCTCACGATCACACAAACCGCACAATAATAGCACCACTGGCATTTTAGATTTCATTACAATTCATATTTTGTTTAGTATGTTTCCCTCCCTGTGCCTTAATTTCTGTGCATGAGTGAACGGTCTCATTTCCAAAGAGATGAATATAAATTTCAAGGCTGCAGGCACAGGTCCTAGAAGTGGGGATTCATTTATAAAGCTCCTGTATCTTTCTATCCCACGTGAGATGCACACATACACATATTCTCACAGAGCTCCTTATCTTTTACCAGACTGTTGTTTTCACAATCTTTTCTAAGAACAGATAGAGAAACAAGTCTTCATTCTGCTCAATTGTTTTTAAAACTAAGAGCCATTAGACGCTATAAACAAAGCACATTGGATTGTATCCTGGGTGGGCATGATAACCAAAAAGGCTGGAATGTATCACAGACAGACACTTCCTATTTTTTGTTTAGTACGCATGCATGCATATAATTTCTCTCTCTCTCTCTCTCTCTCTCTCTCTCTCTCCCCTCTCCCTCTCTCTTTCTCTCTCTCTCTTCGCTGCATCAATTCTTTCTTAACAGATCAGTTAATTGGTCAGTGCATGCTTGCTGAATGGAGTTTGCCCTTGAATTGTTCTGCCACTAAAAGCTATCACGTTGATTTGGGTATGTGGGCCAAATTCTGGCAGCATATTGACAATATCATTGTTGCCTTTCTAATTACTAGTACAATGTCAGAGGTCTCCATATGATCTGAGTACAGTCATTCTGAATGAAGTAAAATGTTGCACCATTAAAACTTTTTGGTGCTACCAGATTTAGGATCAAAATGCACTTAAAACCCTCTGCTTTTTCTTTTTAACACTTAGTGGTGCAGACTGCTCCTCTCCAGAATTATAACAAAAATGATTTGTGGTCCAGCTGCCGTATTTTGGCACCTGGTTCAGATTTTCATTTTTCCCGTTTCATGCTCTTGTACCAGGGTTGCTAGTCTTGCAGCATTTTTCCTTACTTTGTCTTCAGTTTTGTCCAATTCTTTATATTTGATCTGTTTTCTCATAGAGTTTCCTTTCAATTGCTACACAATCCTTTTCATGTTGTAGCATTTAACTCTTGACCTATTTGGCTTCAGATATCATCCCAATTCCAAAGCAATGCAATCTTGGAACTTATTCTTCCAAAACCACAAATTCAGTAATGTGTAAGAGCTTTCCATTAAAACACTGAGAAAGAAGAAGGGGACTTTCTTGATGTAAAGGTTTTGATGGGTTTCTGGAAGTCAAAGAGAGCAAGATAGCTGGATAAATGAGAGTGGAGACAGCCTGAGCTGAGAAGCACACTCAAGGGAGATTGTGGTAAAATGGAATTTTTCAAAGGAAATATCTTCTAGACTTGCATAGGTTTGAGTGGTGGCAGGTATGTGACCCTGAAGTGGAGCAAGAACTAGAAAGCAGATGATTGGTAGGAAATATGTCTCCTAAATGGCTGCATGAGGGAGTCTTTTCACAGTAATGTTTACCCCCAGGTGATACATGAAACTTTTTACTAAAGAAATAAACCCCAAATCAAAGCCACAGTCATTATGCTCGATTGATAGCACTTCACCACTGAGTTACAGGGACTACAAATCTTTATGGTAGGAAACTGCCTCTCAGTCTCAGAGTGACTGATGGATTTGAATACCTAACTTTTTTAGGTATCAACACAACACTAGCATGCTACATCAATAAGTCTGCTAAAGACATTTTTTGTTGGGAGGTATAATTGAGTTCACTAAGGCTCATAGAGACCCTATGAACAGGAGATGTGAGTCTTGCCCTATTTTGTACCATTCTCATGATCTCTGATATATTTGAGCCCAGTGTTACAATAACCATGTCAATTGAGCTAGTTAAGGGTCTTCCTTTCTTTTTTTGACTCTCTACCTTTCACAACTTGGTGTCTCTTTCCAAGGACTTATCTCTCCAGACAACAAGTTGTTGTTGGTGTTAGGTGCCATTGAGTTGAGTATGACTCATAGTGACCCTATGAACAACCATTCTGAACACTATCCTATTTCATAAAATCCTCACAATCTCTGACACACCCAAGCCCATTGTCACAGTCACCATGTCAGCTCACCTGGTTGAAGGTCTTCCTCTCCTTTGCTGCCTCTCCATCTTCCCAAACTTAATAAGCAAGGTCTTCACAATTGCTGTGCATCAGAGATCTGGACAATGATGAAGGGTGACAGAAGAATTGATGCCTTTGAGTTGTAGTATTGGAGTAGAATCTTGAACACACCATGGACTATCCAGAAAACAAATAAGTCTGTCTTGGAAAGTGTGCAACCAAGTTTCTCTTTGAAGGATAGGATTTTGAAGCTCAATATCACATACTTTGGACATGTGGCCAGGGGAAACTGATTTTTGGATAAGGACATCATGCTCAGAAGTGTGAAGGGATGGCACAGGAAAGGAAGACCATGGATGAGATGGATTGATTCTGTAACTAGGCACTGGGGGTTGGTGTGTTGAAGTCAGTGAGGCTGACTCAGGACAGAGTTGGCTTCAGAGCTGTTGTACATAGGGTCACTATGAGCCATAGCTGATTTAAGAATAACAATAAGAACAGCAATCAATAACTTCTGCTAGGAACATATCCAAAATATATGAGATAAAACCTCATCATCCTTGCCTCCAACGAGCACTCTGCACCTTCTCTAAGACAACAAGTTGAGAGACCTCAAAATAGTGCTTCTTGTTTTTGTTATTTGAGAGCTTTCCAGCCCACCTGCCTTGGACTCATGTGTGTATTACAATGACACCTACCAGCCATCAAACCCTTCCACATACGATCTTCCTGTCAGCCATCTCCCAGGGAAGAGGTCCTAAGAGCAGAGAAAACCATCCCAGCCTTCTGAGCTCCATAGCCTGGGGCTTCATTCATAAATCCTCAGAAACAATTGGGATCAGCATGAAAGAAAAAGAATAAGCTGAATGAAGAACAGTGATCCTAGGGGAAACAGATTCAATCCAATGGCAGAATGAGAACTTAACATAATTTAAATTAGTGACTGCAGGAAGATTTATGGTAAATTCACCCATAAAAATAAGATTACTGTAATCTACATCTCTCTTATTGCCAAAAGATTTTGAACATTTCTTCATATGTCTGTTGGTCATCTGAATGCCTTTCTTTGTGAAAGGTTTATCCATGTCTTTCGTCCATTTTGTGAATGAGTTATCAGTTCTTTGCTTGTGGAGGCCCTGTAGCAGTAGTAAAGGTTAATAAAACAGTGAACAATAAATGTTGATGAGGATGTGGAGAGATTGGAAACCTTATGCACTACTGATGGGATTGTAAAATGGTGTAATTATTCTCGAAGACAGTTTGGCGTTTTCTCAAAAAGCTGAACATAGAGATTCCATATGACCCAGCTATTGCACTGCTAAGAATATACTCAGGGAAAACAGAACTGAAAGACAAATGGAGATTTGTACACTTAAGTTCACAGTAGCATTACTGACAATAGTAAAAACATGGAAACAACCTAAATGTCCATTAATAAAAGAATAGATTGAAATATTATGGTACATTTATTTAATGGAATGCTTTGTATCACTAAGGAGCAATGATTTTGTAAAATACTATATAATATTGGAGAGGCTAGAGGGGATTATGCTGGGTGAACTCACTCATTCTCATAAGGACAAATACTGCATAAGATCATTATTGAAAAAATAGAAGGATGACTAGTAAGATGTAGTTAAAAGTCCAAAATGGGAAGGGGTGAGGGACAGAGAGTGGAGAGAGGAGGGGAATCGCTAGGATAACAGAGTTCGGTGGGTGAAGGTGGTGGTGAAGGATTTAGGAATGATCCAGTGGGGACCTGAAAGATAGTGTAATGGAGGCATAGATCAATGGTGATTAATTTTATGAAATACAATGTACATGAGTGATCATTTGAAACACAATTATAATGTAGGAATGTGTGAAATGCAACATACATGAATGATACACAATGTATATTAATTTTGTGTTGAAATCAATACAAAATCGAAATCAATACAAAATAAAAATAAATTAGAGAAAAAAATCATAAATCATTGTGAAAAAGAAATTATCAGAAAACAATACAATGTCAAATGAAATTTAAGAAAGTAATTGATACAAAAATTACTTTATTAAATTGGATGACCAAAATGGATGTCAGAAGAAACTCTGAAGATTGCACTGGAGCGTAAAGAAGCCAAAGCACAAGGAAGAATTCAAGATACTAAAGAGCTGAACAGAAGATTCCAAAAGGCTGCTCAGAATGACAAAGCAAAATACTACAAGGAAAT
>NW_006399862.1:8762877-8771768 GCF_000299155.1 Elephantulus edwardii
ATAAAAAACATTTATTAAAAAAAAAGACACTATGGCTTAAGGGATACCATTTCTAATGTCAAATGGATCTTACCTTAAAGCAGATAATACCAGGATGATGTTTACATGTGTTTTATTGACAGTGCAATGGTATTTTACTGTGGGGATCATAACAAATTACAGATAACATTTAGAATGGGAATTCATCTCCTTATAAAAAATCAGTTGACCATAGTTAGATGGGCTAAATTCCAGGTTCTCAATTCTATTCCACTGGTCTAGTGTCTGTCATTGTACCAGTACCATTCTGTCTTGACCACCATGGCAGTGTCGTAGGATTTGAAATCAGGGAATGAGATGCCTCCTACCTTGTTTCTATTTTTAAGGAGTGCTTTTCTTATTCAGGTCTTCTTTCCATTCCAAATGAAACTGGAGATTGCCTTCTCCATCTCTTTGAAGAATGGGATAGGTATTTGTAATGGGATTGCATTGAATGTGTAAATTGCCTTTGGCAGTATTGCCATTTTCACAATATTGAGTCTTCCTATCCATGAGCAAGGGATATTCTTCCACTTCTACAGGTCCCTTTTTGTTTCTTTGTAGTAATGTTTGTTTTGCATTTTCTTTGAATAGATAGATCCTTTGTGCTTCTGGTTAGATTTATTTCCAAGTATTTAATCTTGTGATTAGCTATTGTGAAGGGTATTGGTTTTTCTTAGCTCCAGCTCTTTGTCACTGTAGAGAAATACAACCGATTTTTGTATGTTGATCTTGTATCCTGCTACTTTGCTGAATTGGTCAACTATGTCCAAGAGTTTTCTTGCTGAGTCTTTAGGGTTTTCTAAGTATACCATCATATAATCTGCAGAGAGAGATAATTTTACCTCCTCTTTGACAATTAAGATACTGCTTATTTCCTTCTCTTGTCTTATTGCTATTGCTAAGACTTCCAATACAATATTGAACAAGAGAGTTGATAGTGGGCATCCTTGCTTAGCTCCTGTTCTTAAAATGAATGCCTTTAACCTCTCTCCATTGGGAACAATGTTGGCTCTGGGGTTTGCATAAATACTTTTTACTATGTTGAAGAAATTCCCCTCTAATCCTATTTTGATGAGTGTTTTAATCAGTTAAGTGGGGAAATGACACCCTTTTTAACAAATGGTGTCATCAAAATTAGAAAACTATTTGCAGAAGACTCAAGCAAGATCCACACCTCACTCCATACATGAAAACCAATTCTAGGTGGATCATGTACCTAGGACTAAAAACAAGGACTATAAACTTCATGAAAGAAAAGCTCAGAAAAACTCTAGAAGTCCTAATCCACAACGTAAAGAGCCTTCCAACCATTCTGAAAAATCTACAACCAGGAGAGCATAAATTAGATGAATGGGACCTTCTAAGAATCAAATGTCTATGCATATCCAAAAACTTCTCCAACGGGGTAAAAAGAGAAGCCACAGACTGTGAAAAAGTATTTGGTAATGATATGTCAGATAAGGGACTTATATCTTGAATTTATAAAATACTCAAACACCACAACAAGATAAAGATAAACTGAAAAATGAGCACAGGCTATGAACAGACAATTCACTAAAGAAGACATTCAGATGGCCAACAAACATGTGAAGAAATGTTCAAAATTCCTAGCTCTGAGATGGAAATCAAAACAACTATGAGATAGAGTCTCAAACCAGTCAGAACAGCAAAATTTATCAGAACAGCAAGCAACAAATGCTGGTGAGATTCTGGAGAAACCAGAACCCTTATTCACTGTTGGTGGAAGTGGAAAATGGTGCAACCACTACGGAAGGCAGTATGACACTTTCTCAGAAAACTGCAAATAGAGAAACCATTTGACCCAGCAATTCCACTACTGGGAATGCACCCCAAAGAAATCATAACCCCCACCCAAGCAAATATATGCACACCCATGTTTATCGCGGCTTTGTTCACCATTAGCAAAGAGTTGGAAACAACCTAAGTGCCCGTCAACAAACGAATGGATAGAGAAGCTGTGGTATGAAATTCACACAATGGAATACTATGCTGCATTGAAAAACAAGGAACTTATGCAATATTACTAAAAATTGGTGACCCTTATGGGTGACATTATGCTGAGTGAAATATCTCAGTCACAAAAGGACTAATACTGCATTGTGCCAGTTTTATAAAACAGGACTGACATTGGAGTTAGGGGAAGAATGAGAAAAATGGGATAAGTAATGTATACTGCATTGAAACAGATGAGGGAGAAAACTGTTTAAAAGGGAAATATGATTATCTTGACAGGAGTCTAGATCTAAAGCTGCATATTTGACCGGACTTGGGGAGGAGGGATGATATAATAATGAAACAATTTTTCTTTTATTTTTCAAAGAGAAGAATGAACTGGAGGAAGGGGAGAGCAGGGAGAAAAGTGCAACAATGAATGGATGGAAATCCAAAGTCTCTGTAAATTTTCATTAAAATTAGTAATAATAATAATAATAAAATGGGAATTCAAGAACACTTAATTGTGCTCATCTGAAATCTATACAATAGACCAAGAAGCAGCTGTCTGAATAGAAGAGAACACCAACCACATGGTTTAAATCAGGAAAGGTGTCCATCAGGGCTATATCCTTTTTCCATATTTAATTCTCTTTATGCAGAATAGATAATTTGAAAAGATAGACTATATGAACAAGAAGGTAGCATTAGAATTGAAGAAGATTCATCAACAGCCTATGTTATGTTGATGATACAACTTTGCCTGCCAAAGGTAAAGATGACTTGACTTTCTTCAGAAGATTTATTGCAAAAGATCAAAGATTACAGCCTTCAACATCTCAACATCAAGAAAACAAAAATCCACAGCAATGGACCAGTAGGCAACGTCATGATGTTATTTTTATTAGGTGCTGATGTTGTTATTGTTAGGTGCTGCCAAGTCGAGTATGACCCATAGTAAGCCTATGAACAACAGATTTTAACCCTGTCCTATTCTGTCATCCTCACATTTCCTGACACACTAGAGCCCATTGGGCGAGTCACTGTGTTAATATCTGGTTGAGGGATTAATTTCTTTCACCAACCCCCCACCTTTCCAAGTATGATTTCCCTCCCTCTCTACAAGCAACATGCCAGTAGTATGTGAGAGGAAGCTTTAATATCTTTGCCTTCAGGGAGTACTCTGACCACAGTTTCTACAAGACAGGGGATATTCAATACTCTTCCAACACCAAGCTCAAAGGCATTAGTATTTCTGTCATCCTTATTCACTGTCCAGCTCTCGGATATGTAGCAAGTGATGAAAAATACCATGGCCTAAATCAGATGCCCCTTAGTTCACAAACTCATTCAGGTGCTGATGAGTCAACTATAATTCATAGTTACTCATAGTGACCCTATGAACAACAGATCTAAATTTTTCCTGTTCTGTATTATCCTTATAATTTGTTATGCTCAAGCCCGTCCTTAGAAAAAGACATCATGCTGGGAAAGGTAGACAGTCAGTAAAAAATAGGAAGACCCTTAGTGAGACAGATTGATACAGTGACTATAATAATGGGCTCAAACATACTAGACATGGTAAAGATGGTGCTGGATAGGGCAGGGTTCCAATCTACTCTTCATATCATCTCTTGTGAATTGTAATTAACTAGACGGCATCTAAAAACAAGTCCGTTGTTGCAGTCACTCCATCTTATTACAAGTTTTCACTGATCTTCATTTTCCAAGCATGATATACTTCTCCAGGGATTGGCTTCTTCTGACAAAATTACAAAAATGTGGGAGACAAAGTCCTACCACCTATTTCTAAGGAGCACGCTGGCTGCACTTCTTCTAAGATTAGTTTATTCTTTTGATAATCTATGATATATTTAAAATCCTTCACCAACATTTAAAAGCATCAGTCCTTCTTTGGTCTTCTTTGGTCATTATCCAATTTTCACATGCATATAAAGCAATTGAAAATATCATGGATTTAGACAGATTCACCTTAGTCTTTAAACTGACATCCTTGCTCTCTAGCACTTTAAAGAGGTTCCTTACAGCAAATTTGTCCAATGAAGGATGTCTTTTGCCTTATGACTGCTGCTTCAATGGATGGTGATGGGGGAGACAAAGAAAAAGAAATTCTTGATAACTCCAAACTTGTCTCTATTTATCATTTCATTGTCCACTTCTGAGGATTTTTCTCTCTTTCTTTCTATTGGGATGTAATCCAAACTTATGGCTCTCATCTTTGATCTTTTTTAGTAAGTGTTTAAAGTCCTCTTCACTTTCCATAAGCAAGGTTTTGCCATCTGCATTGAGTAGATTGATGATAAAGCTGTCCTTCAACCTTGATCTCAGATTCTTTATCATCTTGTCTAGCTTCTTGAATGATAAGGGATACATATTTAATAGACATGGCGGAAAGGGGCAATGTTAACACATAATTTTCCTGATTTATCTTGTTTGAACAACTATTTCTTGGCTCTAGCATAGGTTTTGCATGCAAAAACTAAGTGTATCAAGTTCCCATTCTTCTCAATGTTTTTAAGAATTTATTAGGATCCATATATTTGTAAGTTTTTGCATAGCTGAAGTAAAGTTTCTTGTATTTTCTGTTTTCAGTCAAGATCAATTTAATATCAGCAAAGATATCCCTAATTACATGTCCTTTTATGAAATGAACATTGTTTCTGTATTTTGTTAAATCCCCTTCCTTCTATCCCACAATGGACACAAGTATGGATCCCTTCTAGTAAGTTGTTCAGGTAGGGTTGTCCAAATTTCTTGGCATAGACTAGCAAACATATCCGAGGCTGTTTGCTGATTTCATTAGTTACTGAGGGAGAAATATAGACAGTATCGCAGTTTTATTGTGACACATGTGGGTATTCTATAAGTCAAAGACAGTCCCTTGGCAACTATTTTTCTGTTTACTTGTTTTTATTTATCCAAAATATCACACTTTTTCAATACTCTCATTTTAGATTCCTGTGTATCTTATCCATATTTAAAAATTTTACAAAATAATTTAACACAAAGCTGTCTTGAGAAAGAAAGAGAATGAAGGCAAAAGAAATCAGAACAGGAAGTCAAGAAATTGAAATTCAAGTTCTTGACTAGAAAGTACTAGGGATAAATGGCTAGGGGCAATTGGCTTAACATCTCTTCTCTTCCCCTGGGGAGCTCTGTTAGCTTCGTGGTAAGTAGCTGCACTGCCAATCCAAAGGCATTTGGTTTGTAACCATCACCTGCTTCTTGTGAGAAAGATGGGCAATCTTCTGTGTGATTTACTCCTTCTGAAAACATGCTGGAGGATCAGCTATGAGTCAGTTGCCACTCGATGGTACACAACAACAACAGCAGCCTTCTGTAAAGATTTGCTTTCTTGGAAACTTGATGCAGTGCCAGGGTGTGTCAGAATCGATTTGATGATGCTGAAGGAGAGTGAATTTACATACTTGATTTCTCGTACAGAGTGGTAAGGCAAAAGATACAGCCTATAAACTGTGCTGCCAACTCAAAGGCATGTGGTTCAAATACACCAATTGCTTCATGAGAGGAAAACAGATCATCTTTTTCCATATGATTTGTTAACTTTGCAACCCCCCCTGGAAGATCATCTATTAGTTGCTTCTGACTTGATTGTGTATAACAACAATGTCATAAAAAATGGTAGATCAATAAATTAAGGTTTAGAGGTGTTAGGAAGTAGTCAGACCAATTCACCAAGGAAGTTATAATTAAAATATATATAGAAAACATTTGGAGTGAAGAAAAGCATAGATGATCTAAATTTTTCATACATACAATTGTTGCTATTGTTATGTGGCATCAAGTCAGCTACAACTTATAGCAACCCTATGAACAACAGCTCTTGACCCTGCTCTATTCTGAGTCAACCTTATTGTCTCTGACACACTCACGCTCATTATCCCAGTCACTGAATCAATCCATTTCATCCAAGGTCTTACTCTTTTGTGTTGTCCATCCATCCTCCCAAGAATAATGTCCCTCTCCAAGGACTAGTCCCTCCTTGTAACATGCCCATAGTATATTATTAGATAGAGCTTAAGAATCTTTGCCTCCAAGAACAGTCTGGTTTCACCCTCTCCAGGACAAACTTGTTTGTTCTCCTAGCAGTCCATGATATATTCAGTACTCTCTTCCAGCACCACAGCTCAAAGGTATCAATGATTAAAGTTATTAGTACATGGAACTAAGATGTGTGATGAGGTCATACGGAGCAGAGGCAAGAAATATGAGAATGAAGAAAACATTTATTTTGACATCTTCCAATATATTTTAAGTGCTTAAAATGATACTCTTATTTTGTTTCTTAAATAATAACACATTGAGCATACAGAAAAAAAATTACAATGTCTTTGGACATATACCTTTGAGATAAGAGAGAAAATTTTGACTCAAGGGAAGAGACAGAAAGGTACTTTCTGGGATCAGAAGTGGAAGATATACTTGATATGGAAATGATGTTGGATCTGTATCTATGGAAGTGAGTAGAGAAAAGAAAGTGCAGCTGAGCCAGGCAGAGGCTATCATGTTGTTGCTGTTGTTGTTAGGTCCAATCAAGTACAAGTCATAGTGACCCTATGAATAAAAGATCTGAAACCTGTTTGATTCTGCATCATTCACGCACTTCCTGACACACAAGAGCCCATTGCAGCAGTCACCATATCAATACACATACTTAAGGGTCTTCCTCTCCTTTACCATTCTTCCACCCTTCCCAGCATCATGTCTTTCTCCAAGGAGCAACATGCTCAAAGTATGTGAAGTCTTGTTATTCTTACCTCCAAAGAGCACTTCGGTTGCACCCTCTCCAAGACATCTGTTTGTTCTTTTCATTGTCCATGAGATGTTCAGTGTTCTTCTCCAACACCACAGCTCAAAGATGTCAATTATTTTTCTGTCAACTTTATTGATAGCAAATAATGGAAAAGACCATGGCCTAAATCAGATGCAAATTGACATCATTATTCCTCCATAATTTGGAGAGGTCCTTAACTGCAGATTTTCCCAGGGCAATGTGCATCTTTATTTCATGACTGCTGGTGACAAGAACATAATTGTAGATCCAAGCAAAGTGAAGCTGTTGACAGTTTCAATATCCTCTCCATCCATCATGATGCTGCCTATAGGTGCAGTGATATGAATTTTTGTTTTCCTCACATTGAGATGCAATATATACTGAAGGTTGCATTCCTTAATTTTATGCAACAAGTTCTTCAAGTTGTACTCACTCTCAGCAAGTAAGATTGTGTCATCTGCGTAACACAGGCTATTGATGAGTCTCCTTCCATCGTGATGCCACACTCGTCTTCATAGAGTTCATATTTTTCAGAAAATTTGCTTAGCATTCGGATTGAATAAGTATGGAAAGAGCCTACAACCCTACCACACTACCCTTTCAATTTTAAACTATTCAGTGTTCTTGTGCTTTGTTCGCATAACAGCCTTCTGGTGCAGGTATAGGTTTCATATGAGCACAATTAAATGCTCTGGGATTCCTATTCTGTTCATTGTCAGCCATAACTTGTTATGATCCACACAATCAAAAGCTTGCATAGTCAATAAAACACAAATAGACACTCTTTTGGTATTCCTTACTTTCAGCCAGGATTCATCTGACATCAGAAATTAGATCCCTGGGATTGCCTTGAATCTGTAAATTTCCTTTGGTAGTATTGTCATTTTCACAATATTGAGTCTTCCTATCCATGAGCAAGGAACTTTTTCCATTTCTCCAGGTCTCTTTTTGTTCCTTGCAATAATGTTTTGTAATTTTCCTTGACTAAATCCTTTATATCGATGTATTAAAAGACATATTGCCATGGGAAAGTCTGCTGTTAGGGACCTTTCCGAAGTATTGAAGGGCAATGGTGTCTCTCTGGAGACTAAGGTGCATCTGAAACAGGCCATGGTCTTTGCTATCACTTGTTATCCATCAGAGAGTTGGACAATGACTAGGAAGGATAGAAGCAGAATTGATGTCTTTGAGCTGTGGTACTAGAGAAGAGTATTGAGAGTACCATGGACTACTAGGAAAACAGATTCATCCTGGAAAGGGTTAAACCGGGTGGCTCCTTGGAGGCAAGGATTCTGAGGCCTGTCTAACATACTTTCGACATGTTGTAAGGAGGGACCGGTCCTTGGAGAGGACATCGTGCTTGATAGGGTGGAGGGACAGCAAAGGAGGGGAAGGCCCTCTATGAGGTGGATTGATTCAGTGACTGGGGTAATTGGGATGGGTGTATTGGAGACAGTGCATTGGCACAGGGCAGAGCAGAGTTTAGGGCTGTTGTATGTAGGGTTGCTATGAGTAGCAAGGGACTTGACGGCACATAACAACAACAACAGATCCTTTGTGCTTCAACAACAAATCCTTTGTGCTTCTGGTTAGCTTTACTCCTAAGTATTTAATCTTGTGATTAGCTATTGTGAAGAGTATTGTTATTCTCATCTCCAGTTCTGTATTCTCTTTGTCATTGTAGAGAAATCCAATTGACTTTTGTATGTTAATCTTGTATCCTGCCACTTTGCTGAACTGGTCAACTATGTCCAGTTCTTGCTGAGTCCTTAGGGTTTTCTAAGTATGCTGTCATATCATCTGCGTACAGTGATCATTTTATCTCCTCTTTGCCAGTTTGGAAACCTTTTGTTTCCTTTTCTTGCTTTATTGCTATCGCTAAGACTTCCAGTACAATATTGAATAGGAGAGATAATAGCATCCTTGCCTAGTTCTTGTTCTCAAGGGGAATACCTTTAACATCTCTGTATTGAGAAAAATCCTGGCTCTCTGGTTGGTGCATATATTTTTTACTATGTTGAAGAAATTCCCCTCTAATCCTATTTTGTTGAGTGTTTTAATCAGAAAAGGGTGTTGGATTGTGTCAAAGGCCTTTTCTGCA
>NW_006399862.1:8772388-8774121 GCF_000299155.1 Elephantulus edwardii
TGACTCGGTGACTGGGGTAATCGGGATGGGTGTGTCAGAGGCAGTGCGGTTGGCGCAGGATAGAGCAGGGTTTAGGGCTGTTGTGCATAGGGTCGCCATGAGTCGCAAACGACTCGACGGCACATAATAACAAGAACAACAACATCTGCAGAAAACTCAATCAAGATCCACACCTCACTACATATACAAAACTCAACTCAAAGTGGATCATGGACCTAGGACTAAAACCAAGGACTAGACGTGAAGGCGTACTCTGCCTCCAGGGGCCAGGCAGCCAGGCTTGGCCTAGGGTTTAAGGCAGGAGGGGGCATTAGCCCAAAACGGCCCTCAGGTCTATGGCCCTTGGGCCAGGTTCAAATTGTTTTCCTGTCAAACATTCTTCTAGGTGGTATAGCAATGATCTGTGCATTGCTGTACAGAGGTAACTCATGGTTGCTGTGGTGCTGAACACTGGGACACTGATGTGCCAAACGTGGTAATGGTTATCCGTGGTGGACATTGTTTGCTGGAGCTTCCAGACTAAAACAAGCCTGGAAGCAGGAGCGGCATCCACTTCCGAAATGGCTTGCCTCCGAAAAGTCTCTGTGTGAACAGTGCTCACGCCTTTCATTCATAGGGTCGTTATGAGTCATCTATGACTCAACAACACCTAACAACAACAACAACAACGACAAAGAAAAGTTTGGAAGTGTGCTAGAAGTCCTAATCCACAACATAAACAGTCTTCCAAGCATCCTACAATCAGGAGAGGATAAAATAGATGAATGGGACCTTCTAACAATCAAATCCCTATGAGCATCCAAAAACAACTCCAACAGGGTAAAAAGGGAAGCCACAGATTAGTAAGAAATATTTGATAATGACATGTCAGACAAGGGACTTATATCCAGAATTTATAAAATACTTGTGCACCACAACAAGATAAAGGTAAATAACCCAATCCAAAAATGGGCACATGATATGAACAGACACTTCACCAAAGAAGACATTCAGATGGCCAACAAACATGTGAAGAAATGGTCAAAATCCCTAGCTCTAAGATAGATGCAAATTAAAACAACTGTGAGATATCATCTCACCCCAGTAAGAGTAACAAAATTTAACAGAACAGCAAACATCAAATGCTGGTGAGGTTGCGGATAATCTGGAACCTTATTCACTGTTGCTAGGAGTGTAAAATGATACAATCGCTATGGAAGGCTGTATGACATTTTCTCAAAAAAGGTGCCAATAGAAATACCATTTGACCCAGAAATTCTACTACTGGTAATTTACCCTAAAGGAACAATAACTGCCACAGATATATGCACACCCTTGCTTATTACAGCTTTGTTTGCAACAGTAAAGAGCTGGAAACCACCCAAGTGCCCATCAACAAACGAATGGATAAAGAAGCTGTGGTATATTCAAGCAATGGAATTCAAGCATTGAAAAATAAGGAACTCATTAAATATTATACAAAATGCGTGACTCTGGAGGACATTATGGTGAGTGAAATATATCAATCACGTAGTGTCACTGTTCTAAAATGGGACTGACATTAGTTTTGAGGGAAGACAGAGAAGGAGGAGATGAATGATGTATACTGAATTGAAACAGATGAGGGAAAGTATTATTGTCATTACAGAAGTCCAGAATGAAGGCTGTACAGTGGAGTGGACTTGGTGGGGAGGGATTGCACTACAATGAAAGAGTTTTTCTTATACTTTTCAAGGAGAAGAATGAATTGGGAT
>NW_006399862.1:8774591-8788945 GCF_000299155.1 Elephantulus edwardii
CCCATTTTTCTTTTTTTTTTTTTTTTTAGTTTTTCATCTTTTTAAGCTACTCCCATTTTTCAGTGTCAATCAATCAATCAATCAATCAATTCTTTTTGGTATAGTGATTCTGTGTATTCCCTTCATCTTCCTTTTTTAAAATTATTATTTTATTTCTCCCCCACCCCCATCTTCTTTTGATGCTTTCTGATTCCTTCAATATTTTGCTGATAACATCTTTCAGTATCACAACACAAGCTTAAATTTGTTTTTTAAGTTCTTTTCAGCTAGAGAAATGTAGAGCAAGTTCTCCCCTTTTTATTCTCCAATTCCAGCTCTCTGCACATTCCATTATAATACTTTTGTCATTCCAAACTACCCTTTGAAGCCTTCTGTTCAGCTCTTTCATTTAGACATGTTTTCCTTTTGTTTTGGCTTCTTATTGCTCCAGTTAAATCTTTAGTCTCTTCTAACATTACTTTTCAAATTTTTTTTTCTCCTCAAATTTTGTAATGACCTTTTGCTTTCTTCGTGGATAATATCCTTGACATCATCCCACAATTTATCTGGTCTTTGATTGTTGATGTTCAATGCCTCAAATCTATTCTTAAGATGATCTTGAAATTCAGACAGAATCGATTCAAGATCCTATCGTTGTGGACTTATTTTAATTATTTTTGGCCTCAGTTTGAACTTGCATACGATGAATTGATGATGCGACCCATGGTCTGCCCCAGGCATAGTTTTGACTGCTGATATTGAGCTTCTCCAATGATTTCTTCCACAAGTATAGTCAATCTGATTTCTCTGTAGCCCCTCAGGTAGTATCAATGTGTAAAGTCATCATTTGTGACTTTTGAAAAAGGTATTTGTAATGAATAAATCATCGTAAATACAATTCAGTCACTCTATTTTCAGCCTCATTTCTATCACCAAGCCCATATTTTCCAACTACGCTTCTTCACTGTTTACTACTTTTGCATTCCCGTCACCAATTATCATTAAAGCATCTTGACTGCATGTTCAGTGCATTTCAGACAAGATTTGGTAAAAATGCTCAAATTTTTGCTCTTTGGCTTTAGATGTAGGAACATATATTTGAATAATAGTTGTGTTAACAAATCTTCCTTGTATGAGTATGGATATTATCCTATCACTCACCACATTGTATTTCAGGATACAATTTGAAATTGAGATGTTTACTATGAATGCACACCATTTTTCTGTTTTTCATTCCCTGCGTGGTATACCATATAATCATCTGATTCAAAGTGACGACAGCTGGTCAATCTCGTCTTACTAAAGCTTAGTATGCTGATATTCATGTATTCCATTTCATTTTTTACAATATCCAGTTTTTCAACATCAAGCTACATTCCATGTTCCAATTATGAAATGGTGTTTGTTGTTTTTCATCATTTCAATTTACTTTCAATCTGTGTGTTATCACTACAGTACTATACCTATCCTCTTTATTTAGTGTACTTAGGGTTTTCAAAGACCTATTATTTAAGAAATAGGCGGCCCATCCTGCTTCCTAGTCTGTCTTAGTCAGGGAGCTCCACCAAAATGGGTAACCCAAATGGCATTTGACACATCAGTGGCTCAGATTTCAGTCTCACAATGTCACTTTATCTCAGTACAGCAAACTGACAGACAAGTGCTGTACCATTTAGAACAGTGCTCTCCTCACCAACAGATTTTAAATACAAAGGCCCACCCATAAGGTCCTGATTACTTAAATGAGAGACTTCCAGCCCATACCTGATTGTTAATTAAATCAGAAATAGCCAATCAGGTTACACTTGGTTGTTAACAAAATAAAAAAATACCCAAACAGTTTGCAACCAACTTCTAAGTAAATAAAAAACACTAACCCTGCAGAATCCAACTGCTGCAAGCTGGAGATCATATGAAAAAACAATACATGGAATCAAGTGATCAGAGATCAAAGAAGCTCTCAGTTAACGATAGAGTAGCCCGCAAGTTGTTTCTGTTGAATTGATTCTAGCTCAGGGCCTATATTTCACTGTTTCTAGGGCAATTCATATTTATAGGAACAGATTGCCCATTATTCTCCTGAGCAGTAGCTAAGAGGTTCCACCACTGATCTTTCAGTTAGCTGTCTGAAATTAGCCACCAGAGTTCCTTTATAAGAGTTTAAATTCAATTGTTGTTGTTTTTAGATGCTTTGAGTTAAATAAAACTCATAGAGACTCTATAAACAACATATCCGAATCTTTTCCTATCTTGTGATAATCTCATAATTTATGACTGTTTATAATTTATAAATCCCACTGTTGCAGTCACTGTGTCAGTCCATCTGGTTGAGGGTGTTCCTCTCTTTTACCTACCCTCCAATTTTCTAAGGAATACCTTCTTCTAACAACATGCCCAAAGTATGTGAGATGAAGCTTTGGAATTCCTGCCCTCATGGAGAAGTCTGGTTTCACAATTTCCAGACATATCTGTTATTTTGGCAGTCGTGGGGCATTGAACTCTTTTCCAACATCAAGACTAAAAAGTATCAATTCTCATGTCATTTTAATTTATTGTCCAGCTTTCAGGTGCACAACAGGTGGTTGGAAAAACCATGACTTAAACGAGGTGATATTAAATTGGCATCATTGCCTTTTGGGACTTTGGAGAGGTCCCTGACAGCAGACTTTTCCAATACTATACATCTTGATCTCCTGACTCTTGGTACCAAGGTCATTAATTATGGATCAAAATAAGATGAAATAATTGCCAATTTCATCTTTCATGATGTTGTCTATTGGCTTAGTGGTAATAATTTTTTTTTTCTTGACATCGAGAGGTAACTCATTCTTAAGGCTGTAGTCTTTGGTCTTCTGTAGCAAGTGTCTAGAGTCCTCCTTCCTTGAAGCAAGCATAATGAAGATTGTTTATTAATCTTCCTCCAAATTTCATGCCACATTCTTCTTCATAAAGTCCAGCTTCTAGAATGATTTGCTCAGCATACTGATTGAATAGGTATGGAGAAAGCATAATGTATAAAGGATAAGTCCAGCACTTTTCATTAAATAGTGGGATTTATTAATGTAAGAAGCTCAGTATGGGCAGTGACTTAGCATATCATCCCACCTCCCTTTTGTCTTTCTGAGTTGAACACAATAACATTTCTATGAAATGTTGTTGAGATTCCTGAAAATATAATTGGAAAGATACTGGACCAGATCAGGGAGTGCTGCCCATTCCTATTTGTGTGGGCTGGTTTGGGGCTGGTTATGCATGGATGCCATGGAGCTGCTGCCATTGTGATTAGAGCACTAGGGCACAAGCCAGGGGTCATCTTGTTTCTGAGATACTTGATCCATCCTGCCTCTGGCAAAAAATCCTTTCTATTCTAGGGCTTGCCAACTTTCAGAAAACCAATTTTAAACACCTGGGACCAAAAGCTAAGATTCACAAACAAAAGCCTTCTTGCTCCCATAGCAAGCAATCCTCATTAGTCAAGCTACTCATGAAAGCCCTCTCTTACTCACAGGTGCCTTGGCTGAACTCCCAGAGAATCTCAGAGTCCGGAGCCCCTGGTCCTCACTCGGCTGTCCTGGTAGGGGTGGAGGTTGAGGGGTTGGGAACAGATACTGGCCAGAGCACAGACACCTCTTCCTCCCTACTTATGGAGGGTTAAGCCCTCTGAGGAAGAAGAGCTTCATGACAAGAGGGCCCGGAGCACTAGCTGAGGTACCCTCAAAGTACTTCCCCTGACCAAATGGGCCGGCACATCTGAGTCTTTTCAAATTCTCACTCATGGAATGAGCAGCATTTCTTTGGCTTCATTTGCACAGGGCCTTGGGATTACAGATCCCACAGAAATGGAAATTATTTGACCACTGAAAGTTAAGGGGAAAAAATACGAAGACGTACAAGCACATATGTGATGATGAGAAACATTTCATCAAAGGTTTTAGTATTATTGCACTGCCCTTTTCACTGGGTGCATGTAATATGTGACACACAGATACTAAGGCAACTTGACTTTCTTATAGGTACTGCCTTGGGGTCAGATTTGTAATATTTCATTCCTAATAGATTATTTTTATTATTCTCACAGTTTCCTAACTGTTCACACTGTTCAAAACGCACTGCAAGATACTACTATACATCTTCCCATGAGACTAACAAGAAAAACAAGGCTGCAGAGGACATGAAGCAACTGAACCTTCAAATTCTGATGGCAGGAATGGTTTTGGGAAACATCTCTAGGAGAATATTTGAGCATGTTTTAAATAGAAGTATTATCTGTATACACTCTGACAAGAAAATCCACTCCTATTACATGACAAACTCAACAGAGGAATACACACCTCACCAAAACACTTGTATGAGATATCCATCATAGTACAGATTGTAATAGCTCAAATCTGAAAATGATTCAAATGTCCATATCATCACAAGAACTGACAAATTGCAGCATGTTCATTCAAGTGGAGATTGTACAACTGCAACTCTATCACAATGAAGATCAATCGCACAAGCATAACATTAAACAAAAGAACCTAAGCAATAAAGTATCCAGACAGGATTTTCCATTCATATGGAGTTTAAAAAAAGAGCAAACAAATCAATGATAGGAACATCAAGATAATGATTATTTTTTGGGGGAATAAGTAATATTTGAAAGGGAGCACTAGGAGACCTTCTGAAGAGCCAACAATGTTGTGCTGCTTGACCACCTCACCAAGGGAAGATCTTCATGGGCTTCAGAGCTTTTTATGTAGCTACTTTTATTACCAGTGTCATCTTTTGGTGATTCTGGTAGCAGCTGCAGACAAAAGATAACTTTATTTTGCTCTTATCTTTTTGGGTGGAGGGGAGAATAATGAAAATAATAAAAAAATAATAAAAATACATACAACATGGATGTATTAATTCTGAAAATTCAATAAGAGTTTCTTTTGTACCTATATTATAAAATAAAACCAAACCAACAAACTCCAAACCCCTAAAACAAAACAAAATAAAACAAAACCAACAAACTCTAAACCTCTAAGATAAAAGAAGCAAAAAAACTCACAAAAACAACGGCCCCCAAAAAAACTAAAAAGGAAAAAAAACCCAACAAAAACCAACCCACAAAGCCAAACCTATTGCCAATTCTTATTTGTGGTGGCACCAACTATTACAGAACAGACCATTCCCTGATTCACTTTTCCAAATACATTTGTATCTCTTGTGCCCATATTGCTATTCAAACATGTGCTGCCTCGTCTGTGGCAAATCCTGCTAGGTATTTGTTAAAGAAATTATTTCTTTGTGAGCAGGGCCACCTGAATTAATGGGACTCATATTTCAAAGCACCTCTCGATGTGGTGGAGAGAAGCAGAAACTGTCATTAGGAATTATAGGTTTTGCTGTTTCTCATTCAGTTCACTTAGTGTTGCTGGCCCCCACCTCACCAAGGGAAGATCTTCATGGGCTTCAAAGCTTTCTATGTGGCTACTTTATTTACCAGCGTTATCTTTTGATGATTCTGGTAGCAGCTGCAGACAAAAGATAACTTTATGTTGCTCTTATCTTTTGGGGGAAGGGACAATAATAAAAATACATGCATTTGTTTATTTCAACCTAAAAGAATATTTTCATATACAAGTGCTAGCAAGAATAAAATAAGGTCAAATTTTGTCATATTCTTATTACTTCCAATGCTTTTTGCACCATGATTCATTCTTTCAGCTGCATCTTGTGAGAAGTTTCTACATATGATTTCATTTCTGTGATATTTAGGTCTTTGCCTAGTAACTTGATGATGCTATATTAGGAAAAATCCTTGAATATCCTAGTCAGTTGTTGGGCTGCTGTTGTTATGGCCCATTTAGTCACCTGGGATTCATAGCAACTGATGCACAATAGCTCTGAACCCTGTCCTATCCTGAGCCAATCTCACTGTCTCTGACACACTGTTGTATGTACTGTTGAGTAGTATCAACTAGCTGTTAATCCTCTTGCGGATTTTCAAAGTCAGTAAATCATGCAGGAGGAGGTTAATCATCTTTCTCCTGTAGAGCAACTAGTCAATTCGAACCCCCTACCTTTAAGTCGGCAGAGCTTGCCACTAAGCCACCAGAGCCCCATACTTTCGGTATAAAAACCTATTAACTCACTGCCACTGAGTCACTGATTCATTGTGACCCGTAAGTTTCTAAGTAGAGGGAAGTGCCTTGTAGGATTTGTAAGATTATATCTTGATACAGGAACAGAATACCTCATCTTTCTCTCAAGGATGTGCTTGTGGGTTTGAACTACAGATGCTTCATTTAGTAACTCAGTGCTTAGCCACTGTAACACCAAAGTTCCTTAAAATCCATTGTTGTTTTGTATCATTGGGTCAGAAATGACCCACAGCTGATCCTCCAGAAGGTTTTCAGAGGTAGTTAATCACACGGGAGGAGACTGCCTATCCTACTCCCAGTGGAGCAGCTGGTAGATTCAAACCATGTGCTTTTGGGGATTGCAGCGCACTAGGCTACCAGAGCTCCCTAACTGAATCCAATCCACACTAAATTGATGACAAGTCAATTCTGGCTCATACTGGCTTTCCATCAGCTGTCTGCGGCTGTAAATCTTTATAAGAGGATACCTCTTGTTGTCTTGGGGAGCAGCTAGTGGATTCAAAGTACTACCTTGCTATTAACAAGGCAACATGTAATGCACTACACCACAATTAGGAGACTGATAGTAGTGCATTTTGATACAAGGAGCTCATCTTTATATCAAAATACACCAATACAAGTATGAAGAGAAAGAAAAAAGATGTATATAACATGGCAATTTGTTTATGAGCCTCCAGGTTATAATCAAGAATCAGAAACAAGTGAAAAAAGATCACACTAATTTAACTAGATACATTTTCCCCCTTTCCTTTTTTTCACTTTATATACACCAATTCAAACCCTCACATTTTCTCTAGCCTCTGCAATTATAGTTGCTTAATTCTCTGTCTACCCTGGAGATATGAATGAGCTAAAAAGAGACTTTCTAATCAACTCTTATAATTATGCAGTCAGATGGAAAATACTGATAACTAAGTTATGGGCTTTGCATATTTGGGAGTGGGTGGACCCAAATCAGATATATGCCTGGATTAGGACATGCCAGTGACCCTTTTGAGTAATTTTAGCAATCCTTATTTTTGCAAGCAGCTTTAAAATATTAAGAGAAAAAGTAATTATTACATTTTGTACAGTGTCTTTTGCCTTCTTTGTTGTTGTTGGTATGTGCCATCAAGTCGCCTGCGACTCATAGCCACCCTTTGTACCACAGCTATAAACTCTGCCCTATCCTGTGCCAATATCACCATCTCCAACATACCTATCCCCATTACCCGAGTCACTGAATCAATCCATCTCACCGAGGAGCTTCCTCTCCTGCGCTGTACTTCCACCCTCCCAAGCATTACATCCCTCTCTAAGGACTGGTTCTTCCTTACAATACGTCCAACGTATGTCATACGAAGCTTCAGAGACCTTGCCTCTAAGGAGCAGCCCACTTCACCCTCTCCAGGACAAACCTGTTCATTTTCTTAGCAGTCCATGGTATAGTCAATACTCTAACACCACAGCTCAAAGGCATCAATTCTCCTTCTATCATCCGTAGTCATTGTTCAGCTCTCTGATGCAGAGCGAGTGTTTGCAGAGACCGTGGTATGTATCAGGTGCACCTTGGTCTCCAGACTGACATTGTTGCACTTCAGCACTTTAGAGAGATTTCTAACCACAGACTTTCCCATCACAATATGTCTTTTAATTTCCTGGGTGCTGGTGCCAAGAGTGTTGACTGTGGAGCCAAGCAAACCAAAACTTTGAACAATCTCAATCTTTTCACCATCCATCATGATGCTGCCAATCAGCACAGGGGTGAGAATCTTTGTTTTCTTGATAGTGAGCCTCAGTCCATACTGAAGACTGCAGTCCCTGACATTCCACAGCAAGTGTTTCAGGTCCTCTTCAGTTTCAGCAAGCAAGGTTGTGTCATCAGCATAACACAGATTATTGAAAATTCCTCCTCCAATCCTGATGCCACTTTTCTCATAGAGCCCAGCCTCCCAAATAATCTGTTCTGCATAAAGATTGAAAAGATATGGAGTCAGGATACAGCCCTGGCATATACCTTTCATAATTTTGAACCATGCAGTATTTCCCCTGTTCTGTTCTGATGGCTACCTCCTGGTCCAAGTATAGGTTTTGCATTAGCACAATCAAGTGTTCTGGAACTCCCACTCTTCTCAGAGTTAGCCACAGTTTGTTATGATCCACACAGTCAAATGCCTTTGTGTAATCAATGAAACAAGATAGACATTCTTCTGGTACTCCTTGCTTTCATATTTATTTTGTGGTGCCATCAAATCATTCTCATATGGTGAAGACTGATGCATAGTGTAGTGAAACCCTTGACTGATAGGTATGCAGGAATAAAAAAAACCCAAACAGCTTACCACAGGCTGGCATCAGATCGCAGCTTGCCTCCAATCTAAGTTGTTGCCAATAACTTACTCCCTTTTCATTGGATCATGGTCCCTTATGGAACATACAGTGTTAAACTGAATACATTCCCATTGAATTTGTTGTTTCTAGGTGCTATTCAGTCTTGATTCAGAGCTACCCTATGTCCAACAGAATGAAACTCTATCTGATCTTAAGTTATTGAATCAAGATTATGATAAAGTTGTTGAATGTCTCAGTGTCCCAGATCCCAACATATCAATACCATCCCAGACCTCGGTAGAGCCTGAATTTTGTGAGGAAGGGTACTAATTCTTTCCCTAGCATGACTCTAAGACAGTGAACTTCCTGTGGGCCTCTACAATTAAACACACCAATACATATAACCACGAATCTTTTCTTACTGCTTTTTAATCCAAGTATCTCATAAAACAAGTCAGTGAAAAAAAAGAAAGACTTTCCTCGATTATTGCTCATCTGCTCTAAAGACAGTTATTTGAAGATGTGAAGGAGACATACACTTTCACGTTCCAGAGCCTTTGGTTTCAGTCTTACCACTGAATTATTGTCACTTGACCTTGTACAAGTTACTTAGCTCTCAGAGTCTCCAGCATTTCTTGAATGACATGTTTTTGAAGGGATTATTTCAGTATTTAGAAAGAGCTCATGCAAATTTACTTTCATGTGATAAAGTAATAAAAGTAATAAAAATTCCTACCTAGTTAGAAATGGAAAGTTGTGGCTGGGAAGTCTTAAGAATTTTACATTCCATGCAGTTGAAAGGTCCTTTTCTTATTAGTAATTCAGAATTTGCTAGGGAAACTACAACTAGTTTTCCAACTTCATGATAAATATTTCTATATTTCTCTGACAGTGTCTATAGATACTATCTATAGATAGATCAGTCTCTCTCTCTGTCTCTCTCTCTCTCTCTTTATTTTCACCCTTCCTTTTTTTCTCCCCCTCCCTCCATCTCTCCCTTTCTTTGTCCATAGGGTTGCTATGAGTAATGCTCTACTCAACTACAATCAACAACAACAACAAATATATATATATTCAAATAAATGTAGTTGTGAATATTCTGGTGATATATAGTTGTTGCTGTGTACCATCTAGATGGAACTGACTCATAGCTGATCCTCCAGTGGGTTTTCAAAGGCAGTTAACCACACAGGAGATTGCTCATCCTTTTCCTGCAAAATCTATCATCTATCTATCATCTATCTATCTATCTATCTATCTATCTATCTATCTATCTATCTATCTATTTTTATATCTTGCAGGAAATTATTATATATAAATAGATTATTTATTTTGTTTGTTGTTGTTAGGTGCCGTCGAGTCTTAGATGACTCATAGCGACCCAATGAATGAAAGGTCTGAGCACTGTTCATACCTAGACTTTCTGGAGGCAAGCCATTTCGGAAGTGGATGCCGCTCCTCCTTCCAGATTTGTCGGGAAGCTCCAGCAAACACTGTCCACCATAGATAACCATTACCACGTTTGGCACATCAATGTCCCAGTGTTCAGCATCACAGCAACCACGAGTTACCTCTGTACAGCAATGCACAGACCAGTGCTATACCACCTAGAAGAATGTTTAACAGGAGAACAATTTGAGTCTGGCTGAGGGCCACAGGCCTGAGGGCCCTTTTGGGCTTAATGGCCCCTCATGCCTTAAACCCTAGGGCAAGCCTGGCTTGTTTGGATCCTGGAGGCAGAGCAGTCCTTCAAGTCAAACATAAGCTCAAAAAAGCACTTGATCCTGAAAGCTACCACAACACCTGTGCATCGAATTATTTATATATATTATAAATACAAAAAGTGACTAAATACAGATTTTTCTAGATGGTCTGTGTTCTTGTTCTTAGTTTACATCAAGTTAAGTATGACTCATAGCAATCCTATGAACAATAGATCTAAAAAACCCTGTTATATCCTGTGCCATCCTCATCATATCTGACACACTTGAATATGTTGCTGCAATCACTGTGTTAACCCATCCCAAGAATTTTCTTTTTCATTGACTCTCTACCTTTCCAAGTATGATGACTCTTTCAAAGTATGTGAGATGAAACTCCTCTAAGGAGTACTCTGATTTCACTTTTTCCAAGACATATCCAAGACATATTGGCAGTCTGGGATATTCAGTGTTCTTTTCCAATAACACAACTCTAAGGCATCAGTTCCTCTTCTGTCATCCTAATTCATTGCCCAGCTTTCAGATATATAGAAAATCAGGCACATACTAGTTTTCAAACTGACATTGTTACTTCTAAGTAACATGGATAGGTCTCTGACAACAGATTTCCCCCAATGCAATACATCTCCTGATTTCCTAAATGCTTGTAGCAAAGGGTGTTGATTATGGATTCAAGTAAAATGAAATTGTTGACAATTTCAATCTTTTCTCCATATATCATGATGTTGCTTATGGATCGAGTGGTGAAGATTTTCTCTTCTTGATGTTGAGATGCAATCCATATTGAAAGCTGTAGCATTTCTTTCAAGTCTTTTTCACTCAGTAAGCAAGATTGTGTCATCTTCAGAATACAGGTTGTTGATGAGTTTTCATCTGTTCCCAATGCCACATTCTTCTTCACAGGGTATAGGTCTTCAAATGATTTGTTCAGGGTGCAGACTGAGTAAGTATGGAGAAAGGATACAGCCCTGACACACACCTTTACTGATTTTAAATCGTGCAATATTCCCTTGCACAGCAGCTTCTTGGTCTAAATATATGTTTCATACGAGAATAATTAAGTGCTCTGGGATTCTCATTCTTCTCAATGTTAGCTGTAGTTTATTGTTATTTACACAGGCAAATGCCTTTGCATAGCCAATAAAACACAAATACACATTCTTCTGGTACATCCTGCTTTCAGCCAAGATCCATTTGACATCAGCAATGATATCCCTGGTGCCATGACTTTCTCTAAATCTGGTTTGAACTTCTGTCATTTCACTTGTCAATGTACTATTCCAGCTATTTTTGGACAACCTTGAACAATATTTTGGTTGCTTATAGGATTAATGATATTGTTCAATAATTTTCATATTCTGTTGGATCACATTTCCTGAGAATGGGTACAAATGTAGATCTCTTCCAGTAAGTCAGCAAAGCAGCTGTCCTCCAAATTCCCTGGCCCATCAATAGATCTATAGCTAGGTACGGTTGGGAAAATGTTTAATGGGTAAAGGTTTTGAGGTGATGTTAAATGACTCAGTGATATTATACTCCAAGAAAGCAGTTTTTCATCTTTGTGCTATTTTTCTATTGTGCACAGTAAATAATTGAATAAATGTAATTGTGAATGTACTACTGATACTGTCTAAGTGTGTCATCTAAAGGGGAAGAAAAGAACTTATGAGTTGGGGCCTGTTGTCAGTGAACCCAAGATGATATATTTATATTTAAAAGACAATTTATTTTTTTGTGATATTGTTTTTTTTTGTCAGTTGCTTATTCATGGCATGATTCTGAACAATTAAACTGAGCTTTGACATTGGAGAGGAGGAAACAATTAATTAACAGGGCATTGTGTTCTATGGAAGTCAGGGGTAATGAGTACTGTCATTAAAGCAAATTTATATTTCAAAAGAGAAAACAAGACTACTTATTGGATGACATTTAAGTTTCTAGATCCCTTGGGTTAGTAAGGAGCCCTGTGAGGTACATGATGACCTGGAAATTCTGACTGCAGTGAAATGTCACAAGCTCAAAGAAAGTTTGGTTGCTTAAAAAGAGAAGTCTCTTAACATATGTTGACACTATGCATATAAAAATGGTAGCATGGAGCATAAAACCTTCTTTAACTTTACTAAGGGATGTAAAATAAAGATAAACAGCATCTAACTGATTCCAATGTTGTGGAAGTTAGACATCTCTTGTCTCCAGTGTTTTTATCAATACTGACAGACAACCACCTCTGTTGTGATAGCACTTTCCTTTTTACTACTAAGTTCAAGAATTTATTGCAGTGGCCATACACCACTGCATAGAAGTTATAGACCATACTTACAATTTTAAGGCTTATTAGGGAAGAAACAGGTTATAATTGATGATCAGAAATAAGAATATACTGAGTCACTGTAGCAAAAGAAATTGGCAGACACAGAAGAATTTAATGAAACAGCATACAAGTGAAAGGAAAAATTTTTAAAAAATAATAATTATGTCCCCAAACCCAAGTATTGTAAGAACCCATACCTTTGATCTGTATTGTAAAAACCTATACCTTTGATCTTGTGTGAATGTTTGTGTTCCAGGAACTAGCTGACCACAAACTGAAGAAACAATTACTGGCAAAAACCATATTTTAACTAACGTCAGCAGCAGGCACCTGACCTAAAATTGAACTTCTCCTTTTCCAAAGAGCCAATGAGCTATCTCTACTCCAAAGAACCCCTAGACCTAGTATAAATTCCCTTGCTTTTTGGGGCTAGGGGTCGACTTCCCTGTCTCTTATGTGAGATATAAGTCATCCCGAAGCTTCGTCAATAAAGCCTCTTGTGATTACAGCAAGTGGATCTGGTGTGCGTTGCTCGGGGTCGCGCCCGGTCTGGGAAAAGCCCTAGTTTAGGGTCTTTCATTTGGGGGCTCTTTCGTCCGGGATCGAGCAGCCACCCCCACAACCCACCAGCCAGCCACTTGGAGGTAAGAGGATCCTCTAGAATTTCTTTGTTTCTTTGTCTGTGTGGCGCCGCCAAACCTGTGTGTCCATAAGTCTGTTTTATTTTCAGCTTACTTTTAGTTTGTGACTGACAAAAGCAGATGTGCTTGAGAAAAAACCACGAGTCACAGCCCAGAGGGAGACATCCCTTTGGGTGGATTATGGATCCAGAGGCTTTAAGGGTGTCTGGTCCGTCTGAGGGACTTAGAGTGTCCCCCCGGAGAGGAGGGGCCTGGAGGGCTCCCCGGTCTGAAGCAGTTTTCAATTGGTTGTCGCAAAGAGAGCTTCTTGTGTGTCTTGTATTTCTTGTGAGTGTCTGCTGTGTACTGTGGGTGACTAATGGGACAGAATCTAACGACACCCCTTTCGCTGACTTTAGGACATTTTTCTGACATAAGAACTAGGGTTAATTATCTCTCTGTTAACATTAAAAAAGAACTAGGGTTAATTATCTCTCTGTTAACATTAAAAAAGGACCTTGGCAAACCTTCTGTAACTCTGAGTGGCCCGCTCTGGGAGTTGGCTGGCCACCAGAGGGCGCATTTGACTTAACAGTCATTTTGGCGGTTAAAGATCTTGTTTTCCAGGAAGGACCAAACAGGCATCCTGACCAACAGCCGTACATCATCGTGTGGCAGGATTTAGTGCAGAATCCACCGCCATGGATAAAACCTTGGATTTTGAAGAACCATACCACCCCTCCGTGTGCATTAGCCCTAAAAGCCCGAACTTCTGAGTCCAGAGTTTCTCTGGCCCCAGAAGTTGCACCATCAGCACCACCCAAAATTTAACCCGAGATTGAAAATCCACCTGAGTGGCTGAAATGTGCCACAATCCTCCCCCATATCAGGGCCAGGTTGATCCCGTTCCCCCAATCCCCGCGAGTGCCCCCCAGGGACCAGCATGGGGGACTCACCGTTGGAGGGGTCTAGAGAGCCCAGATTCCACTGTGGCTCTCCCCTTATGAGCCTACGGAGGGCCCCCAGAGCCAGGACAACTCCAACCCCTCCAGTACTGGCCATTTTCCTCCGCTGACCTCTATAATTGGAAGACTAACCATCCTTCCTTTTCAGATAACCCCAGAGGGCTTATTGGACTAATCGAGTCCCTCATATTCTTTCACTAACCTACCTGGGATGATTGCCAGAAACTTCTCCAGGTCCTCTTCACTACCGAGGAGCGAGAGAGAATTCAGACGGAAGCCAGGAAAAATGTCCGAGATGCTGCAGGACAACC
>NW_006399862.1:8796580-8801101 GCF_000299155.1 Elephantulus edwardii
CAAGTATTGTAAGAACCCATACCTTTGATCTGTATTGTAAAAACCTATACCTTTGATCTGTATTGTAAGAACCTATACCTTTGATCTTGTGTGAATGTTTGTGTTCCAGGAACTAGCTGACCACAAACTGAAGAAACAATTACTGGCAAAAACCATATTTTAACTAACATCAGCAGTAGGCACCTGACCTAAAATTGAACTTCTCCTTTTCCAAAGAGCCAATGAGCTATCTCTACACCAAAGAACCCCTAGACTTAGTATAAATTCCCTTGCTTTTTGGGGCTAGGGGTCGACTTCCCTGTCTCTTATGTGAGATATAAGTCGTCCAGAAGCTTTGTCAACAAAGTCTCTTGTGATTGCAGCAAGTGGATCTGGTGTGAGTTGCTCGGGGTCACGCCCGGTCTGGGAAAAGCCCTAGTTTAGGGTCTTTCACAAGCAAGAGCCCCTGGTGATGAAGGAAGAAGTTCAAGCTGATTTGAAGAAAATAGCAAAAAATAAGGCCACAGGAATAGATGGTACACCAATTGGCATATTTCAGCTAACAGATGCTGCCCTGGATATGCTCGCCAAGTTGTGCCAAGAAATCTGGAGAACAAACACTTGGCCAACTGACTGGAAGAGATCTATATTTGTTCCCATTCCGAAGAAGGGTTATCCCACAAAGTGTGGAAACTATAGAAAAATATCTTTCATTTCACATGCAAGCAAGATTCTACTGAAAATTATCCAAAAATGGCTGGAGCAGCACATCAGCAGAGAACTGCCAGAAGTCCAGGCTGGGTTTAGAAGGGGTCGGGGTACTAGGGATATTGCAGCTGATGTTAGATGGATCTTAGCTGAAAGCAGGAAGTACCATAGGCATGTCTATCTGTGCTTCATTGATCATGCAAAGGTTTTTGACTGTGCGGATCATAACAGACTATGGCTGACTCTGAGAAGAATGGGAATCCCAGAACACTTGATCGTGCTTATGTGAAACCTATACTTGGACCAAGAGGTAGTCATCAGAACAGAGCAGGAAAACACTGCATGGTTCAAAATTGGGAAGGGCATATGCCAGGGATGTCTCCTATCTCCATATCTTTTCAACCTGTATGCAGAACAGATTATCTGGGAGGCTGGGCTCTATGAGGAGAAATGAGGCATCAAGATTGGTGGAAGTTCTTCCAACAATCTACGTTATGCAGGTGACACAACCCTGTTTACTGAAACTGAGGAGGACCTGAAGTGCTTGCTGCAGAGGGTCAAGGACTGCAGCATTCAATATGAATTGAGGCTCAATGTCAAGAAGACAAAGATTCTCACCACTGGACCAGTTGGCAGCATCAGGATGGATGGTGAAGAGACTGGGATTGTTCCTAGCTTTAGTTTGCTTGGCTATACAGTCAACACTCTTGGCACCAGTAGCCAGGAA
Source organism: Elephantulus edwardii (assembly GCF_000299155.1). Taxonomy (NCBI): domain Eukaryota; kingdom Metazoa; phylum Chordata; class Mammalia; order Macroscelidea; family Macroscelididae; genus Elephantulus; species Elephantulus edwardii. The sequence goes on from NW_006399862.1 coordinate 8,797,995, forward strand.
ATTAAAAGACATATTGCAATTGGAAAGTCTGCTGTTAGAGACCTCTCCAGAGTACTGAAGAGCAATGGTGTCTCTCTGGAGACTAAGGGGCATCTGATACAGGCTATGGTCTTTGCTATCACTTGTTATGCATCAAAGACTTGGATAATGACTAGGGAGGATAGAAGGGTAATTGATGCCTTTGAGCTGTGGTGCTGGAGAAGAGTATTGAGGGTACCATGGATTGCTAAGGAAACAAACAGATTAATCCTGAAGAGGGTTAAACCGGGCTGCTCCTTGGAGGTAAGGATTCTGAGCCTTTGTCTGACATACTTTGGTCATGTTGTACGGAGAGACTGGTCCTTGGAGAGGGACATCATGCTTGGGAGGGTGGAGGGCAGATGCAGGAGGGGAAGACCCTTTGTGAGGTGGATTGATTCAGTGACTGTGGTAATTGGTATGTGTGTGTCGGAGACAGTGAGAATGGCATAAGACAGAGTAGAGTTTAGAGTACATAGGGTCGCTATGAGTTGCAAGCTATACTCGATGGCACATAACAACAACAACAACAACTGTTATTTGATCAAAACATTCTTTTTCCATCCATATCCAATGGCAGGTTGTGTACAGGTCCTGGGCTTTTGTTCTGTAGCTCATCCTCTGTCCTGCTTGAGAAAGTGTTGTAAAACTCTTTAGTTTCATCACCAAATTCCTAGATGTACCCTACTTTGCCTACTGTGGAAGTGGTTAGTGTTGCCTACTGTCTTATGGTGGTTAGTGTTTTCACTATATAATCTGCACATTGCTGTTGTTAAGTGCTGTCACAACATAAGCAACTCATAGTGACCCTATGAATGACCCTATGCTTGTATAACTTCCATCCTTTCTCCACATTCATAGGGTTTCCGGAGGCAAGCTATTTCGGAAGTGGATGCCACTCCTGCTTGCAAGCTTGTTTTAATCGGGAAGCTCCACCTAACTCTGTACACCATGGGTCACCATTATCACATTTGACACATCAGTGTCACAGTGTTCAGCTTAATAGCAACCACACATCACCTTTGTACAGCAAATGGACTGAGCAGGGCTAATCTGCACATATATGTATTTTCATATATTATAATTATCTTGTCCTATAGAACATGAAATCCACAATGTCTTGAGCCAATCAATATTCCTTTTCTGATGCTTCTCAGCATCTTACACCATCTTTCTTTTTTCCTATCTCTCTACTAAGTCTAGAAGGTTCTCAGAACAGTGACTCAAAAGATGTACCCTATTCCTGTCTCTTTTTATTAGTGATTGTAAAATCTGCCCTTTTCTGCCTATAAAATGACTAATTTTAAGTCTAGCAGAGTGGAAAAATTGACCATTATCCTCTGGTGGCTCTGACCATTACCCTCTGGTAGCTCTGGTGGCCTAGTACAAAGAAGCTCTGCTGCAATCCCCAAAGCACACACAGTTAGAGGCCACTGGCCACTCTGAGGTAGAAGGATGGACAGTCTCCTTCAGTGCCATTAACTGCTTCTTAAAACATGCCAGAGGGTTAGCTATGGGTCTGTTCTGGGTCAACAGTACACAACAACAATGACACCCTCATCGGGGTTCTATGTACTTTATTTGTATGGTCCCACATCTACATATTTCCGTAAAATCATCTAGGAGCTCTGGTGGTGATAAAGAACTGAGTTGCTAATTCAAAGGCATGTGGTTCAGATCTATAGGTTGCTCTGCAAGAGAAAACTGGGCAATCTCTTCCCAACTGATTTACAGTCACTGGCAAACTACTAGAGGATTGACTCAGAGTTGGATATGACTCATTGGCATGTAACAATAGCAATCCAATCATTTGGTTTGATTTAGAATATCATAGTGAAACAATAATGTAAAAGTGAACTACTACACCACAACCCAATGGTATTGTTGTTATTATGATCTTGTTTATTATCATTATATATTATTATTGTTGTTGTTGTTGTTATGTGATGTCAAGTTGCCTGCGACTCATAGCGGCCCTGTGTACAACAGCTCTGAACTCTGTTCTATCCTGTGCCAATGTTAGCTTGTCATACTTGATGACTTTTGTGTTGCTCTTGTGCTGGAAGTTGAGCCACTAGCAGAATCTGTCATTGTGGGCAGAACTTGCAGACAGAGGTTTGGAAACAAAATTTGATGATGATCTATTTCTGGTAATGAGCCAAAATCCATGATTATGGAAGCATATCGGCTCCCCAAACCCAAAAATAACTAGAAGATGATGTATAAACTGACATAATTTAATATTGTTATGAATTAAGTCATTATGTGTTGGAGTCAACTTGATATTCATTGAGAAGGAATAAAAAAAAGAATCCCAGGAAAGCTAGGATGATGTGAAAAGCAATCAACGTGATGGTGTTACAAGCCATACAGTCAGCTACAATTCATAACAACCACATGCACAACAGAAAACACATGAAGAATAGAAAGAATAACAACACATGCTTATGTAAATAAGAGGAGAAACATCAATATTATTTTATAAAAAAATTCTTTAATAAAATTAAGAATATAAGCAAAGTTCCTGAATATGATAAAAGGTATCTATGGGTAGGAGGCTGTGCTGCAATCTTTAAGTCAAACGATTCAAGTCCACTGGCTCCTCTGTGGAAGAATGATGGACAATCTCCTCCCATGTGATTAACTGCCTCTCAAAGCCCACTGGAAGGTTAGTCACTGGAGGGACTGGTTCTGACTCAATGGTACACAACAACACAGCTTATATGCTCAAATGTTGAAAGACTGTAAATCTTCCTTCTGCATTGAAGAACAAGACAAAAACGTTTATTTTCTCCATTTCTAGTTAATACAAAACTGAAAGTCCTAGACAGGGCAATTAGGTAGGGAAAAGATTAAAGAAAGAATTACTGAAATTGTCAGGGAAAAAGATAAAACTATTTTTACTTGCTTGGGTGGTCTAGTGCTCAGAAGCTTAAATCCACCAGTTATTCCCCAGAAGGATTGATAATCACCTGAGCAATTTACTGCCTCTGATAACTCACTGAAGGGTCAGCTTTGTGTCGGTTCTGACTGGGCAGTACACACAACAAAACTCATTTTCAGAATATATATGATTTTATATATAGAAA
>NW_006399862.1:8803481-8811048 GCF_000299155.1 Elephantulus edwardii
CTTTTCCAGTAAGTGGGCCAGCCGGGTGTTCTCCAGGTTTCTTGGCACAACTTAGTGAGCACATCCAGGGCAGTGTTTTGAATTATGTCGATTGGTATGCTGTCAACTCCTGGAGCCTTGTTTTTTGCCAATTCCTTCAGAGCAATTTGAATTTCCTCCTTCATCACCATAGGCTCTTGCTCATGTGTCATTTCATGAAATTCTTCTGTGTCAGCCAATTCCTTCTGATATAGTGACTCTGTGTGTTACTTCCATCTTCTCTTGATACTTCCTGGATCATTTAACGTTCTACCCAAAGTATCCTTAAGTATTGCCACCCGTAGCTGGAATTTGTTTTTCAGCTTCTTCAGCTTAAGAAACGCTGAGTGAGTTTGGCCCTTTTGATTTTCTGACTCCAGCTCTCTGCACATCTCATTATAGTATCTTGCTTTGTCGTCCTCGGCTGCCTTTTGAAATTTTCTGTTTAGCTCTTTGATTTCTTGGTTTCTTACTTTAGCTTTGGCTTCTCGGCTCTCTAATGCAATATTCAGAGTCTCATCTGACATCCATCTTGGTCTTTTTTTCTTTTTCAGCCTTTGTAATGATCTTTTGCATTCTTCATAGACGATTTTCTTGATATCCTCCCAGAGCTCGTTTGGCTTATGCTCATTGGTGCTCAAGGCCTCAAACCTGTTCCTGAGATGGTTTTGAAACTCGAGTGGGATAGACTAATTAGGACAAAAAATTTAAAACAATAAAAATAAAGAGAATATGGTATTTAAGTTTATATTTAACAAATGAGATAGATTTTATAAAGAAAATTATAAAATTTTTAGAAAGAAGTTAAAAATGTAAATAAATAAAAAAATCTCACATTAATAGAATAAAAGATTTCATATGATAAGATGACAATACCACTCAAAGTTTTATACAGATTCAACATGATTCCTGAAAAAAATCTCATTTTTTTAATAAATGAAAAAACTCTTCTTAAAATTCATATAGAATTTCAAGCAAACTCATAAAGGAAAGAAAATATTGTAAAAGGAAACCAAAGTTGGAACATTCATACTCTTGCTTGTAAAATTTACTGCATGTAAAATAGCAGATATCAAAAGAGTGCTCTGATGGCACAAAGATAGACATAACAATTGAATATATTGAGTCCTAGAAATAAGATTTCATGTGGTGCCAAGATCATTTAATAGGGAAGAATAGTCTGTCCGGCAAATGTTACCAGAGAAGCTTGTTATACACATACTGCCAAAAGAACAAACAAGTTTGTTTTGGAGGAAGTGCAACAAGAGTGTTCCTTAGAAGTTAGGATAGAGAATCATACCTCAGATAAACATTTTGGGTGTTTTTTCTGGAGAGGCCAGTCCTTGAGAAAAGATTTTACATGCTGGGAAAGTTAGAGAGGGTCAGCAAAAGAGAAGAAGATCCTAAACAAGATGGGTTGCAACTGTGACTGCAACAACAGGTTTGAGAATAGCAGAGATAGTGAGAATAGTACAGGATAGGACAAGGTTCAGAACTGATACTCATAGCATTGCTATGAACTGTAGTCAACTCAATGGCGCTTAACAACATAGGGCTGCTATAAATGAGAATGGGCTTTGTATCAGAAGATTTTACGTTCATTACATGATTGTGTTCATTCTAATACTGGAAATAGAAATTCAATCATATAGTAAATCTACATTTTTTAAATGTCTAGAAACATTTTCTTCATTTTTTTTAAATGTAATCACAAACATATTTACCATTGGTAAAGGAGAGGCTACAGAATATGGATAAACATTCTCTTGGAGAGATGAGATTAAGAAAAGTTAGTGGAGGCCATTTTTGCCCTTGTTTATTGGTTCTTCAAGTCCTTATTGTGGGGCAAATGATCAATATTCTTGACTGTTAACTAAAAGGCTGTAGATTTTGAGTCTACCCTATTAGGCACACTGAAAGACAGGCCTGGTGATCCACTCCTAAAGTCATACAAAACCTTCTGAAGTATAGTTCTACTCTAAGACACAAAGGGTCATCATATGTCAGAATCTACTCCAAGACAACTAGTGCTGATTTTCAGCTCTAAATGTGTTATTGTCTTTGAGTTCACCAGGGTATGAGTTTGTCCCTATCTTTACAGTACAGCATAGTGATTAGAAGCAAGAATTGTGAATCAGACAGTTTGCATTTAAAAAATCAGCACTAACTTAGAATGAGACATATGATACTGTTCTATCTCCCTTATTAATAAAATGGGGATATCTCTAATGATAATCCCTACCTCTGAGGATTATTTTGAGTTAATGCATATAAAGCCCTTAGAAAGAATGTCATCACTAGTAAGCAGATCATCAGCTTTGGGGATTATTATATACCTTTATCAGCATTATTACCATTTACATAAAATCTTTGTTCATAAACAAATATACATTTTTCATTTCTGAACTAATTTAATAATTTATATTTCATTTAATTTCTGAGCAAATTTCATACTAAAGCATAGAGATTTTTTCCTTTTGCTATTTACCACTTAATTTCTCCCTGATTTATTTAGTGTATGTGTTCCAAGAACTCTTATTCAATGTTGTTGACTCTTTCACCATTATCTTTATTGTTTTTTTCAAAAACATAAATATTTATACTCATTTAATTTGCTTCAAAATAGAAGAAAAATTTTGTGTAGCAGCTTCTAAAACCAAATTTTGAAATAAAAACACTCTTAGATTTTTGAGAATCTATTGTATAATATTTGGAAGCAAGAGTGGCATCCACTCCACATGCCTCTGGAAACATTAGGAACTTTGATAAATGTCAATAGTTGTAGAGAGTCTTCAAGCCTTTTGTTCATAGGGTTGATATGAGTCGTGCTCAACTCGAAGGCAATCAACATAACAACAACAACAACACTGTATAATATATAAAATAGTACAGTGAATTCATACAATTGATCATGTTTAAACTGCATTTGGTGTTTTATCCCAGTAATCAATATCTAATTATGTATTTTATTAGATAAATAATTTCAAGGGCCTTTATCTTATCTTTGAGCAATGTGAACAATACACAATCTAATTGTTTTTCCAAACTATATTTTCAGTCTTGAATTAATAGGTTTCAAAATCACACTAAGGTTTTTAACTAATATCTCAGGAAGATAAAATGATCAACAATCATATATACACTATTTTTCCACATGCTATTTTATTTGCTGAACCTCCATAAAAAAGAAATTGTATAATCATTTTCATATCTTTTCATTTATTTCTCACTTAATAAAGGTCCTACCTTAAAACATTCTTCATCATCATAAGATGTGGTTAAAAAAACCCTAGAAAGAAAAATATAATAATGATGTTTAACACTTAAAAGTTATTTACTACTTGCTAAGTACTATTTTGAATATTTTGTACAAGTATAATTGATGAATTTTTCTTAAGTAACACATGAAACTGGCAGTATGATCCTTATTTTACAATTGGGGAAACTGATATACAGGAAGCCAAGCATTAGGGAACATACAATTAATATCAAATAATGCAGGACATGAATTTAAGCAAGCTTCTTTAAAAACAAGTTTAGAAAACCCCTCCAACTCACTGTTCTTGATTTAGTTCTGACTTTCAGTGAACTTCCATTAGTTTTTGGAGACTGTAAGTCACAACTGGAAGAGACTGCCCATTTTTCTCTTGCATAAAGGATACATTTAAACCACTGGGAATATGCAGTCTTTGGGTAAACCATAAGTCTCTATGGACTATGTAAGAGTGCTTTATGATGATTGTAGCACAAACTTTAAGTCAGTACCGTGCCATTGAAACCAACTCATAGTTCACCCTCCACTGGGTTTCTGAGGTTATGAATTGCACAGGAGACTGTGCATCTTTCTCTCTTGGAGCCCTTGGTGATTTGGACCTGAGAGATATGGCCTTTGAGGTAGCAACACAACTCCCCACAGATTCCCCCCATCAAAGCTCCTTAATTTTAGAACAGGGAAAACCTTTCCTGTAAAGGTTCAGATGGAAAATGTTTTGAGCTTTGTGGTCTATATATTTGCACTGTAACTGCCAGATTCTCCCGCAGTACCACAACTGCCATAGACAACAAGGAAATAAATATGGTTGTCTGCCATTACAAAATTATTTTAAAATATTCCAATTAGAATTTAATACTATATTTATTCACATTTCAAGCATCTTATTTTTATTTTCTCAAATATTTGGACTTACACAAGCCATTCTATAAAAACAAATCTGGCTTGCTGGGTGGAGACTGCAAATCTCTGTTCTAAAGAGAGGTTACTTGTGATTGCTGTGATGCTAAACACTGTGACACTTATGAGCCAAATGCGATAACGGTTACACTTGCTGGGCAGTGTTTAGTGGAGCTTTGTGATTAAAACAAGCTTGGAAGCAGGAATGGTATCCACTTGCCTCCGGAAATTCTATGAACAGTGCTCAGGTCTTTGGTTCATAGGGTCGCTATGAGTCATCTAAGACTTGATGGCACTTAACAACAACAACAACTGATTAAACAAACCCAAAAGTCAAGCATAGATTTCTTTCTACTAATGTGGCCTAGTGGCAAGAAGCTGCACTGCAATCCCAAAGGCACACAGTTCGAGGCCACCAGAAGTTCTGTGGGAGAAGGATGGGCAATCTCCTCCTGTGTGGTTAACGGTCTCCGAAAACCCAACAGACTGTCAGCTATGGGGCAGTTCTGACTCACTGGTATACAACAACAACAGTGGTGTTATGGGTCATTGAATGAATTCACATTCACTGTGGTCCAATAAGAAAAAGTAGAACTGCCCAATAAGGTGCTCAAACTATAATGTTTAAGGGAGTAAATGGTCAGTTATTTTCTTCTGTGCTTACTACTTGCTAAGTACTGTTTTGAGTATCTACTTTTCTTAAATAATACATGCAACTGGTTGTATGATCCTTATGTTAAAATTGAGGAAACTTATGTACAGAAAGTCAAGCAAGAAAGAGCACTGTTTGATACCACCAATCTTTCAGTTAGCAAATACGTGCTTCACTATTCATGAAAACAAGGCAAACAACTCCTTGTCTTTTTAGTGAAACAACTCAAACTCATTGGCATGGAGCCAGAATCCATTCAGAGTTGACCCTGCTGTCAATTTTTAGAAGCTTTCTAATACACTCTATTTTAATTCACAGACCCAGCACAACAGATTTCTGTGTCTGGGAAGTTACTTGAAGTAAATGAACCAAAGAGGTTGCTCATATTTCTCCTACAGAATCTCTGGTTGATTTGAACTATCAGACTTATGTTTGAGTTAGTCATGCAACTACCTAATGAACCAGAGTTCCCTAAAACCAAGTTAATGACTATAAACAGAAGCTACTGTTTCATTGTACACTGAAATCTATTCACTTTAATAGCAATGCTCTGATGGCATTGTCACTAGCTAGTTGCTCTGCTAACATAAAGGTGGTACTTCTCTCATGTTTCTGATACATCAATGGCTGTGAAAGAAAGATGGACAGTCAGCTCCCATTTGATTTACAGTCATGGAAAATGCACTGAAGGGTCAACAGTTAGTCTGATTAGACTCAATGACAATGAGAGTACATTAGAAGCAGTAAGGTTGCCCATAAAAAGTCTCTTGGAATGTAGACTGTCATAGCTTTCTCTCACAGAGCGGCTAATGAGGTCTGGCAATCTTTCAGTTAATTGCCAATTGCTCAATCACTGTGCCACAAAGGCCTTCAAAAGATTTTCTTCTGGATTGGAAGTGAGAGTGAGTGATTAGATTCTGTACGTTCATTTATGGGGAGTGGAGGAGGAGGCTGTTTTTCACCATTAACTGTGGAAACTACTTTCTAATGTATAAATCTATACCATAAAAGTGTGAATGTCTTGAGAGTTCTTCCTTAGATTTTGTAGTGAATAACCCTAGAACAAATTGGAGTGAGAAATCCCATCTTTTAAATTCTGGATTATGCTGTTTTACTGTTTGCATGAATAAAACGAACCCTATTCATTATCAAAACAGCGTTTTGCTTTGTGCTGTATGTGTGAATGGAATCTCATTCACAGTGCCAGCCTCTGGCTTGGTTTCTTTTTATTATGGAAAAGAACTTCCCATTAAGCCACCCAGCAGCATGATTAAATTTTAAAATAACATTGGCATTGTGGCAGCATCATTTTAATTGTGCCTAGTTTATCTTTGTGGCAACTACCTCATTCATTAACACCTACCACCTGTCCAGAGGGTTCTCAGTACCCCATTTCTAAGGCAGTTCCAAATAAATGAAGCTGGTCATCTGTCTAGATGAGTCACGTGGACACAGAATATGAGCCTTGCTGCTCCTGAGCTACTGCATAGACACGAGCCTCTTTTTCTCACTGATGATGGATTCTAAGTGTCACTGGATTGTATTTGTGAGGGGAAGGCCAGGGCCTGGAGGGCTTGTGAGCAAGAAGGAAAGAAATCGGTGTTGTTATGGAGACAACTTTATTATCTCATAAAATGTGATACACTGTCTCCACGTCAGATAGCATCTGAATTCCATTGATTAACCACCCCAACAAGGCTGAGGAGATTATCTCAGGAAAACAAAGGAACATTAAGAACTTTTAAAACCAAAATATTTTCATTAATTGCATGAGTGATAGGAGAACCAACTCATAGCTGACCCTCCAGCAGATTTTCAGAGGCAGTAAATTGCACAGGAGGAGTTTGCCTGTCTAGGATAATCAGGCAAATGGGGCAGATTTTTACATTAACTGAGAACTGTGAAGGAGCCCTGCCAGGGGTGGGATAGGAGGGGGGACAAGGATTAAATGCTTGGCTGTGGTAAAAGATGGGTGAATTGAACCCCAAAGACATTCTGTGGGGTAAAAGACAGGGAAATTCATGTCCGTAAAAATGCATAGTCCCAGTAACCCTATGGGGTATGGCCACTCTGTTCTGTAGGGTAGTTAGGAGTTGAAATTCACTTGATGGCAGCAAGTCTGGTTTAGTGTTTGTACTTGAAAATGTAAGATTTACTTGTTTGACAGTTCTTGGTCACTGTCAGTTGCTTCTCCATACTTGACCACTTTTCATGTTTATAACAAAACTCAGTTAAGTAAAGCCAATCCCAAAATCTGTGTTCCCAAGCTGGTTCTGAATTGTGGTCATGCTCCACTGAGTTTCCAAGGCATTAAATCTTTATGAGATGAAACTGTACGTTTTCCCCCCACAAGATGATTTCATGATTTTGAACAGCTGACTTTTCATTTAGCAACTAAACACATAAAACTCAATGCCACAGGACTCCTCCCTTAAATAGAGTTGTCAGAACCTTGACAATTCCTAGCAAAATTACTCTCTCCACTGAGGCATAATCATGGACACTGCCAGGAACTGCTAAATAGTAGCAAATAATCAGTCATTTCTGTATTTGGAATATATATATATATATATATATACACAAACACAGACACACACAGACACATACACACACACTGACACACACATAGACAAGGAGAATCAACCACACAGAGACACAAATACACAGACAGCGGCAGACACACAGACAGCGACAGACACAGACACAGGCAGACAGAGACACACACA
>NW_006399862.1:8811148-8817885 GCF_000299155.1 Elephantulus edwardii
ACACACACACACACACACACACACACACACATATATATATATATTACTAAGTATGATTAAATATAGGGAGGACCCTTAGTAGTTTTATACTTAAAAGACATGATTTGGATCACTCTTTTTACAGATTGAGAGATAAATGACTACTCTCTAGCAGACTCCAATTCATGAATTCTCCAATTCATGGTGACCAATAGAACAAAACATTGTCCAGTGCTACAAGTCCACTGTTGTGGTTACTGTGCAAATCCATCTCTTCGAAGGTCTCCCTCACCCTTGCTGACTTTCTACTTCCCCTGATATGATGTGCTGCTCTCCTAGCAACTGATCCCTTGAATCAAACGGATGAACACTCCAAAGCAAATGACTCAAGGAATGCCTTTTTTGTGATCTGCTGGGTTTTTAAGGCCCCATTTTTGAAGGCTGTCTGATTTTTCTTCCTAATCCATCCCAATCTGGAAATGGCATTGAAATCTGTCCACCGTATTGATATTTGAAAGACCAGTGACATAATTTTCAATATCATAGCAACATGCTCTCATAACAATACTACCAAGGTGTGATAAATGTACAGACAGCTGGTGGGATCACAGATTATTGGGAGAGTAAACCTGAGCTAGTCAGTTAAAGCCCTAGAAGTATATTCAAGAATCTGTGAAATCTCTAAAGAGCTTTCTGTAATTTGGAAGAGCTCTAATTGATGTCATTATAATTTCAACTTTCTCTTTCATCTTTAATACCTCCTCTTATTCCCAGGGAACTGAGATTTTAAAACCAACAAAGAAAACTAATATTATTTAAGTGCCATGAGTTGCATTAAAAGCTGCTTTGCATCTGTAACTTTATACTCTCAATATGTCATTTCTTTAAAAAGTATGAAAACTTTCATTTTTGTTGCAATTTTGTATTAGGTCAACATGAAGCAGTTTGATCAATTTCATCTCAGGAGAGCCCTAACATTTAAAATTACATCTTTATTTAATAAAAACCCTTAATCTTCCAATAAAAAGTGATGCAGGAACCAAAACAAATTTGCAAAGCAATTAATTTTTTTTCAAGAGCAAATATTGCATCAATAGTAATTATACACCAGGATAAAATATCTATTCACATGCACTAGGTATGTGTGCAAAAGAGCAACAACAAAAAAGTACTGCCACATTAATTGTCAAAAACAAAATAACATCAATCACTACTGGACCTTGCCCACCTCTGTCTTTTCATCTGGATCCTTCCCATTCTCTTCCCCTAAAACCCCCTATCCATCCCTGTGGTTTTACCCCTATCTATCCTCACCCCTCAGCTTTCTCATCCCCCCTTTGAATTTTTGTACATGTTTTACTAGTTATTCTTCTATTTTTACAATAATGGCCTTGTGCAGTATTTATCCTTAGGAGACAGCATTAGTTCACTCAGCATCATGCTCTCCAACCTCTCCGAAATTACATAGTATTTTTCAAAACCGTTGCTCCTGAGTGCTACATAGTATTCCATTGTATGAATATACCACAATGTCTCAATCTGTTGAGTTGTGATTGGACATTTGAGCTGTTTCTATGTTCTTATCTGTTATGAACATTGTTAGACCTTTTTTTTGCAAACTTGCACTAAAATTTACTAAAAAATTTCAAGACAAAAAAATAAATAAAAGTTATCTAACAGAATGTGGAAATTATTGAACAATAAAATTAATATCACATGCAAGTAAAATATCACTAAAAATCTTTTAAAAACTACTAGAACAGTACACAGAGAATTGATAAAAATTCAAACTGGATTTAGAAGAGGTTTGGCACCAGGGATAGCATTGTTGATGTCAGATGAATGCTAGCTGAAAGCAAAGACTACATGAAGAATGTCTACTTATGCTTATTGACTACACAAAGAAATTTGACAGTGTAAATCAGAAAATTATGACTAACATTGAGAAGAATGGGAATCATAGAACACTAAATCATGCTCACACAAAACCTATACTTAAAGAAAGTTTTTTGTGTGAACAGAACAAGGGAACACTGTTGTTGTAGTTGATGGACACTGAGTCAAGCACGACTTAGCAATCCTATGAGCAAAAGGCCTGAAACCTTTCTGTAAATATCATTATTTATCAAAATTCAGAGTTTCCAGAGGCATATTATTTAGGAAGTGGATGTCACTCCTGCTTCCAAAAGTACACTGTTTTAAATTAAGAAAAGTGTATGTTGCATTGAGTCCTTGTAATCTTTGTACTATCTTGGGCAGCCCCTTCACCAATATTGGCCTTGCTTCCTGCTTGAAAAAGTTTCCAAATGTAGAGCTAATTTTTCATTTCTTTAGATTGAACCCACTTTGGCAATGCAGCATATTCTCTTTTTGTTAAAGTCCATTATCTTAGAAGTAAGGATAACTTACTCCGCAGGACTTATTTTGGGCAATAAGAAAGAAGAGTCCATTGTAAGAAGAACACATTATTCTTTAAGTAAAAGGTCTACATAAGAGAGAGGGATGAGTGAGATGGATTGAGCAGTGGCTGCAAAAATGGCAAAACAGAAGCACTTGTAAGGATGGGGCAGGACTGGCTAACATTTCATTCTGTTGTACATGATATCATTAAGGATGGGAAAATATTGGTCAGTGAAAGAAAGAAACACCCTCAAGGAGGTGGATTAGCATACTGACTACAACAATGGATTTAAGTATGCCTGAAACTGTAAGGATACATAGTATTGAGCAGCTTCACACTGTTGTGCATGGGCTGATAGGAGTCGGAGTTGAGTAGCTGCTACCTAATAATAACATGAATAGGAGACAACTTGAAAACAATAATAATAACAATTTTCATTATTTTTGTGAATTCATTTTTGGTAAGAGATGAGCCATATTCATGTGGAGCTCTTGTAGTCTGGTGGTAAGAAGCTATGCTGCAATATTAAAGGTAAGCAGTTTGAATCCACCAGCTGCTCCTGGGGAGAAGGATGGACTATCTCTAAAAACCTGCTGGAGGGTCAAATATGGGCTGGTTCCAACTCAACAACAACAAGACACCATATTCATAGATTCTGCACAGTAGGATGTGGATATCTTTAGTGGACATTCTGATCATCACATTCTATTTCTTCTGGAGCAGAAATTCTGAAAAACAAATTAGGACATGAAAGGCATGGAAATTTTAATCTGGATCTTGATAGATCTATGTCTCCTTTCTATCAATATTAACCATTAGTAACATCTCTGTATACTGTTACACAGAATGCTTTAATAAAGTTTTTCTCATTCAGTGCCAAGTATGACATTGTTTGATTTTATAAAGCATAATGCGTAAGAATAACTGTATGAAACAATGTGAAGGAAGAATATTAACTTTGTAACAAACAAATTAAAAATAATATAAAATAGAGTGTATATGAATAATTGTATAGAACACAATGTAAATGAAAGATTGCATAAAACACAAAGTATGTGAATGAAACATAACGTAAAGGAATACTTATATGAAAACCAATAAAAATATTCAATAAAATAAAATAAGACTCTTAGTTTCATGCCATTCAATAGCTGTGTTTGAATTCATAAGAACCAGAGCTTGAAGGTTAAATTATTGAAAAGAATTATTTTACATTTTACTTCTGATAATTTGTACTATAAATAAGCTTTTAAACATATGCTTATTCTCATTGGCATTGAACTATGGAACCAATCCATAGCTGACCTTCCAGCAGGTTTTCAGAGGCTGTAAATCTTAGCAATGCAGTGGAATTTCAAGTGAGTTTATTACTATAAGCTTTCAAGCTGACTGTACCAAAAAACTTAGTAAATTCAGATTTTTCCATTGGTAATGGAGTTGATTGTCATCTATAGATCCCATCCAGATACAGTACATGCTAAATTTTGTTCAATATAACAAGACACAACCTCTAGGATAAAATTGATCTTGTTGTTATTAATTGCTGTTGAATGGCTACCGCTCATAACAATCCTTTGAACGACAGGTCTGAACCTCGCTCTATCCTGTGCCATTCTCTTTATCTCTGCCGTTTTAGAGTCCATTGTTACTGTCACTTTGTCAGTTTATTTTGTTGAGAGTCTTCCTGTCTTTCTCTGACCTTTCACCTTTCCCAGAATGACTTATTTTTCCAAGAACTAGCCTCTTTTGACAACATGCCCAAAGTATGTGAGATGATGTTTCACTATCATTGCCACTAGAAGTTTCTTTTTTGTACTTTTTCTAAAACAGAGTTGTTAGTGCTATTGGCAGTCTGTGGTGATTTCAATATTCTTCCTCAATACCAGAATTCAAAGACATTGATTCTGCTTTGCACGTCTTTATTGGTTGTGAAACTTTCAGATGTATATAAAGCAATTGAAAATACCATGAGTCAGAAACAACTTGGTCCTTAAAGTGAAATCTTTGTCCTTCAGCAATTTGGAGTTGATCCTTTCTGCTAATGTACACCTATCATCTTAGCGATGTTTTAAATGAGTTGACTGCTGTAAGATTTCAGGCAGAGTGGACAAAAAAATTAGCATATTTAGTCATAGGTAATTATGAATCCAAGTTTCAAATTAAACCCAGGATGTTTGAGGTAAATGATATCTAAAAATTATTTTATATTTAGAACCTCTTGATTGTATATGTATGTTATTTATAGAAATTCATATATATATATAATATGAATACATACATACTAAGTTGTATCAGATAAATGAGCTTTCTTATTCATCTTTCCTGTAGGATGTAAAACAAATTGAAGACATAAGCACAACGTGTTGCAAAGATGGTCCATCTGCAAGGTATTTCTCTTTTTGGCAATTCAAGAACATAAAATCTCCAGGGAACAATTGAAAGTCTGTATGTCTTATGTCTGTGATATATTATTTGAGTTTATACATTCATTTAATTAAAATTTCATAAAGCCTAAGATTATGTTCTCTCTCTGGACTAGGAAAAACGCCCTATCTGCTGAATTCACTGCCACTATAATTGTATCGCTTCTGCCAATAATAACGCTTTATATTCATTGGGTTTTAAATAAGCATTAATATGAACTTTCTCCCTAGATATTTTACAGCGCCATATACCACAGTTAATGAGCTAAATTTTATAAGCAGTCTTAGAAAAAGGGAGGTAAGAACTGTTAGCCATGAGAAAGAAATGTTTTTGGAGGAGAATAGAAGACCTGAAGTCAAGGCGTTTATCACGCTGAAGACAACGGATGTCAGTACCAGCTCCAATAAGTCGACCAGATAGAAATATGAGATCCTAAAAAGTTTAAATGGCCTTTGAGAGAAAGATAAGAAAGTTTCTAGTACATTTCTAATCAGGCCTTTGAACTTGTTCACTTATGGCCAACACAAGAAAATAAAAATAGACTCAAATTAACTATAATGAAGAAAGTTATGGGTTGAAGGTTTGTAATGGGAGATTTGGAAGAAATAATAGAGCTTCTTTCAGGAGCCTGAGGTAGAAGATTGGATTATTGTGGTTACGGATAGTAACCCACATTCAATGCTGTGTGGTCAGTTACCACATTTGAACAGGGCACTATTTTAACGTTTTTTGTTTAAGAGTTTTGGTTTCCATTCATGTTCTCACTGGCCCTTTTTTTTTTCTAGGAAAGGGGTAAAATTTCTAGAAAGCTGTTGACTCAAATTCTGTTTTAGTTGTTGTTCTGATATACCCACATCTTATAAACTTGAGTCCATGCCAGTTTTACTTTGGCAGCAAAGCTGAACTGGTTAGAACTGGTTCAACACCATGCAGCAGAAGAGGAATTCTGATCACCTGAAACTAACCATTACTAAGGAACTAAGAATTTTTCTGGAGTTCTAGGCTCAAACTCAGCAGCTAAGAAAAGATACATTTTAAAAGGTTAAGTTAAGAATCCATGTTTCTCAGAAGTTGGTGACCTATCTCTTTGCTACAAGAGTTGATTCTGCCTCCTTTGACTTTGGTTTTTGTGTTTTAGTATTCATCTTTTCTCATCGCTTATTACTTTAAATAATGACTTCAAGTATTTTATTTGAAATAAGAGCATACACCACTAAGATTCTGGAATACCATTTCATTCAACATCCTTTACTTTAAGTATTTCAGATTTGTAGGCCAAGAACTATCCCTCTTCCTTTGGGAACCACTTCTCCAAAACATAAAGTCTTAGAAGTCTTGGTGTAACCACCAATAAAAGACCCTCTTCTTTTTCTTGACCAAGTGATAGAAAGAGATACAATGGGGCTCACCAGAATTCTCTTCTTGGAATTTTCATATAAAACAGAAATAGAAAACAATTGTAAATAAATGACAGAGTTCCAATGAACATGACTTACTACTTATGTCTCAAGAAGAGGTCTTTTGATATTTATATTGCTCTACATTGTATCTATACATCCATATATTTATATCTGTCTTTAAGAGGGTAAAACAAGTGTCTCTGTGGAGGCTAGGATTTTGAAGCTCTGACTCACATACTATATAGAGTAACAGACAATAACACCTATTGAAAACCCTATGTACAACAGAATACATGTAGAATAACAGAAAGGGCAACTGAGGTGGAACTTTCAATTATGGAAATACAAAGGAAGAGGAACAGCTGTAACAGACACTAGTGACTGTGACATGGAATGTGAGAACTATGAATATAGGAAAATTAGATATTGTTAAGGAAGAAATGGAACTCATAAATATTGACATATTAGGCATTGGAGAGATGAGATGGACTGTCATGGGGCATTTTGAGTTGGATGATCATATGATATATTAC
>NW_006399862.1:8822693-8828521 GCF_000299155.1 Elephantulus edwardii
ATACATATATATTCCAAGTATACATGCGTATATTCCAAATATACATATATACATATTCCAAAAGTGTCTGGAACATTACATTGACAACGAACTACCAGAAATACAATTAGAAGAAGCCGTGTCACTAGTGCCATCATCACCAATGTTAGATGGGTTTCGGCAGAAAGCAGAGAGTATCAGAGAAATGTCTATTTGTCATTCTCTGACTATGCAAAGGCATTTGACTGTGTGGATCACAACAAATTGTGGCTAACTTTGAGAAAAATGGAAATTCCAAAATGCTTGATTGAGCTCATGTGAAATCTATATATACTTGGACCAGAGGATAGTTGTCAGAACAGAGTAAGGCAATACTACATGATTCAAAATAAAACAAAAAATAACAGTGCATCATGAATGCATCCTACCTCCATACCTTTTCAATTTGTACTTGGAAAAGCTCATTCTAGAAGCTGGACTTTATGAAGAGAAATGTGGCATCAGGATTTGATGTGGATCATCTACAACCTACATAATGCAGATATCACAACCATGCTTGCGGAAACAGAGGAGGGCCTGAAGCATTTGCCGTAGAGGGTCAAGGACTGTAGTCTTCAATATGGATTGAAGCTCAACATCAAGAACATAAAGATTCTCACCACTGGGCTAATCAGCAGCATTGTGATAAATGGAGAAGAGATTGAGATTGTTAACAATTTTTGCTTTCTAGGTTCCACAATCATCACTTTGGCATCAACAGTGAAAAAAATCAAAAGAAAAATTGCATTAGGAAAATCTGTCAGTGACCACTCCAGAGTGCTGAAGGGCAAGGATCTTAGAGACTAAGGTGTGCCCGATCCAAGGCATGGTCTTTGCAATTACTTGTTATGCATCAGAGAATTAGACAATAACAAAGATGATAGAAGAAAAATTCATGCCTTTGAGTTATAATTCTGGAGAAAAGTCTTCAACACACCATGGACTGGCAAGAGAACTAACAGATATGTCTTGGAGAAGGTGAAACCAAGATGCTCCTTGGAAACAAGGATTTTGAGACTCTGTCTCACATGTTTGGATATGTTGCCTAGAGGAAGGGTGGAGGGACAGAGTAGGAGAGGAAGACCTCAGATGAAATGGATTGACACAGCAACTGCAGTAATAAGGGTAGATATGTCACAGATAGAGAGACTGGCTCAGGACAGGGCAGGGCTTATTTATAGCTATTATAGGAAGAAGTTCAATCTGCTTTGAAGGAAATAGCAAAAAATAAGACCCCAGGAATAGATGGTATACCAATTGACGTATTTCAGCTAACAGATACTGTCCTGGATGTGCTCACCAAGTTGTGCCAAGAAATCTGGAGAACAACCACTTGGCCAACTGACTGGAAGAGATCTGTATTTGTTCCCATTGCAAAGAAGGGTGACCCAACACAGTGTGTAAACTACAGAACAATATCATTGATTTCACATGCAAGCAGGATTCTACTGAAGATTAAGCAAAAATGACTGGAAAAGCACATCAGCAGAGAATTGCCAGAAGGCCAGGCTGGGTTTAGAAGGGGTCGGGGTACTAGGGCTATTGTAGCTGATGTTAGATGGATCTTAGCTGAAAGCAGGGAATACCAGAAGAATGTCTATCTTTGTTTCATAGATTATGCAAAGGAGTTTGACTGGATCATAACAAACTGTGGCTGACTCTGAGAAGGATGGGAATCCCAGAACAGTTAATCATGCTAATGTGAAACCTATACTTGGACCAAGAGGCAGTCATCAGAACAGAGCAGGGCAACACTTCTTGGTTCAAAATTGGGAAGGGTTTATGCCAGGGATGTGCTCTATCTCCATACCTTGTCTACCTGTATGCAGAGCGTATTATCCGAGAGGCTGGGCTCTATGAGGAGAAGTGTGGCATCAGGATTGGTGGAAGATCTATCAACAATCTGCGTTATGCAGATGACACAACCCTGCTTGCTGAAACTGAGGAGGACCTCAAGCACTTGGTGTAGAGGGTCAAGGACTGCAGCCTTCAGTATGGACTGAGGTTCAATGTCAAGAAGACAAAAATTCTCATCACTGGACCAATCGGTAGCATCAGGATGGGTGGTGAAGAGATTGAGATTGTTCACAGCTTCAGTTTGCTCGGCTCCAGAGTCAACAGTTTTGGCACCAGTAGCCAGGAAATAAAAAAACATATTGCGATGGGATAGTCTGCGGTTAGGGACCTCTCTAAAGTACTCAAGAGCAACAATGTCTCTCTGGAGTCTAAGGTGCACCTGATACAGGCCATGGTCTTTGCAACCACTTGTTATGCATCAGAGAGTTGGACAATGACAAGGGAGGATAGAAGGAGAATTGATGACTTTGAGCTCTGATGCTGGAGAATAGTATTGAATGTACCATAGACTGCCAAGAAAACAAACAGATTCATCCTGGAGGAGGTTAAGCCAGATGGCTCCTTGGAGGCAAGGATTCTGGAGCTTCGTCTGACATATGTTGGACGTGTTGTAAGGAGGGACAGGTCCTTGGAGAGGGACATCATCTTTGGGAGGGTGGAGGGACAACACAGGAGGGGAAGACCCTGTATGAGGTGGATTGATTCAGTGACTGGGGTAATCGGGATGGGTGTGTCAGAAGCAGTGTGATTGGCACAGGATAGAGCAGGGTTTAGGGCTATTGTACATAGGTTCACTATGAGTCGCAAACAACTCAACGGCACATAACAACATTGTTTATAGGGTCGCTATGAGTCATAATCAACTTGATGGCACATAATAGTAACATTTGTATGTACATACAGAGAGATGGATGGATAGATAGATAGATAGTCTATATTAATTTTTGTTCATCACAAGAAAAGAATCTTAACTGAAATGGGTACAATGGTGAAAGGTCAGAAATTTCAGATATCTTATTTGGGAATATTTTAAATTTCAAAACGCTAAATAAAATATGTTTGCTGTCTTCTGTAGTGTTTATACTGAGTTGGAGCAGGATACATTAAGGATAAAATTTTTCCACTAGTCAGTGCTTTCTAGGAAATGGCCAACAAGAGAAGATAGTGCATGCAGTAAAGACATTCAAGAGACCAAGAAACATGTGGGAAAAACAGAGGTTGATGGAAAACAAAGATCAAGAAAAAGAACCAACGATGAGAGATAGTTATTTTGTAGTACATATCTTTCAGAAAACAGTTTCCCTAGTGCTCTTATAACTGAAATGCACCTCCTGTTCACTTATATTAATAATGCTGTTTAATATGTGACACTTACAATCTAATACAGTTTGACTGATCTCATCCATCAGAAATGACATAACAAATATGGCCTTGTCAGATTGAGTTATTGAAAAAGAAGTAGCTCTTGGATGAAACTTGAGAATGTTAATAAAATTGACTATCAGCATTTTTTTAAAAGTTTCATTTTGAGAATTGCTCTTTAACTTCGCCGTAGAAAGCCCATGTTCACCAAACCAAGCATTTGGAGTTGCTGATGAAATCTCAGATAATGTGATTACTCAAGATTCAGTGAATTTCCCTCTCTTGAATCTTACTCTTCAAGAAATCTTCTGAATTCCACGGTCTGAAAAGTTCAGATTCAACACATCCAACTAGCTGTTCTCTGCTTCACATATCTTCATGGAGAAGAGAATTGTCTGGACAAAGAGAAGTACAGTGGCTTGTAAATTGTGGTCTCTTTAACAATATCATGAAACACCTATCAAAACCACACTTGTTCACAGTGTCCTCCCTCACTTCTCAGTAAAATGCAGTCAACTGTGACTTTTGCTCTTAAAGCAGAAAATAAGTTGATGGAATGATATTGTTAACCTTGCCTCATCTAACCCTGATCACTGGGGTTTCTGCAGATGTTGCACTGCCCAGCTCTTGAGTTATTCAGGCAGTACATTGGAATCTGAAGAGAGTTGGGATAGGTCCCTTTTATTTGTCCCATATGAAAAAAATCTGATGTGACTCCTGCGAACATATAGACACGTTGTCCCATAGTCTCTTTTTTTTAAAAAAATTATATATTTTAATGAACATTTACAGAGATTTTGAATTTCCATTCATTCATTGTTGCATTTTTCTCCCTGCCCACCTCTCCCCCAAAGTAAAAGTCCTTCATTTGTATACAATCTCCCCACCCTGAGTACACTTCAAGCCCCATAGTCTCTTAACCTAGCTGTATGAGTCTAGCTTTAGTGGATAAACTTCTGTCTCAGTTTTTGTTTTATTTTTAAGTGGACATCTAAGTTCCTGTCACAGCCACAAGCATGACCCTATCCTCAGCCTTAGCTCATTTGCTTAAGACCTAGCCTTCTGCTTTGTTTTTACTGGCTCTCTCTTCAAGGATGAAACTCCTGTATCCTGAGTCACCATACTGACAGTGGGACTACTGTAGGCACTGAACCCCTCTGCTACTAGATACTGAGGATCACACATAATTTGTACTCCCAGTATGGCACCAAGCCCACTGAATGAGATATTTTGAGAACAACAATAGGTCAAACAGATTGACCCAAGCTTTTGAACAACGACTTCACCTAGGAGCGCCATAGCCACATCTGTTTCTTTAGCTCCATGACTGACAACTTGAAGTTATCCCACCACCCACTTTCCAGGAACATCAGCAGGTTAACAATCCCAGGTTCCACATATCTTGCAACCAACTCCTGGTCCTGAGTTGTGCTCTGTTCCTGAATGTCACTGAGAAAGATAATTACAGGTTTTTAAAAGCAAGGGTATGTGAGAATGGTTGTTCACAATTATCTGCAGGAGAAATTCCAAATGCTAATTAGTAAGAATACATTAAAAAAGCTAAACAAAACAAGCAGTAGTATGAACTAAATGTCTGCTATGTGCCAGGCACATTAAATAAGTTAACTCCTTAACTACACACATAACTTTATAAAATGAATGTTATTAGTGATGTGTTTTATTGTCATCAAATTGACTCTAACTCATAACCATCCTATAAATAACAGATCAAAACTTCATCCCATTCTGCCCCCATTCTGTTCTATCTTCACAATTTCTACCATGCTCAAGCCTATTGTTGCAGTCTTTGTACTAATCTATCTGGTTGAGATTATTACTTTCTTTTATTGACATTCTACCATTTGGTTGGGGAGGAGCAAGTGACAGACAGAGGGAGCCACCGCTGCCAGAAGCAGCGCGGGTCCAAGCCGAGACCAGGCAACACAGAGGACTCCCACAACAGCTTCTGACACACCTCCAGGTAACAAGCCCCAAGACAGAGCCTAAACTGGTTGGGGAGGAGCAAGCGAGAGACAGAGGGAACCACCACCACCAGAAGCAGCGCGGGTCCAAACTGAGACCAGGCAACACAGAGGACTCCCACAATAGCTTCTGACATGCCTCCAGGTAACAAGCCCCAAGGTGGAGCCTAAACTGGTTGGGCACTTGGGTCTGCGGCCCTCGGGCCAAGAAGGAAAACACAATCTATACAGGAGTTCTACAGGACACATCACCTTCCCTTTGGAGACAGTACAAGTAAACTTAAGAGACACTGGACACAGGAAAAAAAATCTCTCTGAAAAGCTGTCAAGTCATGGGTCGGACAATGGGACATTAATTCTGTAGGCATTTGGTAGAAATGAAGTGGTATCCTGCTAGAGGGTGGAGCTGGGAAATAAGTGGGTCAAGGCACTGGGCTAAGGGCAGGGACTACACTGTAACTAATGCTCAACTCCAAAATGAGGGATTTATATTTCATTGCTCCACAAATTGCTGTCTGTCAGATATTCCTCTAGGTCTAAACATTCAGATTAAGACAGACTAGGAAGAAGGATTGGCCATCCACTTCTGAAATGGCAGGCCTCTGAAAA
>NW_006399862.1:8831021-8841912 GCF_000299155.1 Elephantulus edwardii
AGGTTGCTCCTTGGAGGCAAGGATTCTGGGGCTTCGCCTGACATACTTTGGACATGTTGTAAGGAGAGACAGGTCTTTAGAGAGGGACATCATGCTGGGCAGAGTGGAGGGACAGCGCAGGAGCGGAAGACCCTTTATGAGTTGGATTGATTCAGCTGGATTAATCCGGATGGGTGTGTCAGAGGCAATGAGATTGGCACATGATAGAGCAGGGTTTAGGGCTCTTGTACATAGGGTCGCTATGAGCCGCAAACGACTCGACGGCACATAACAACAACAACAACCATTCCCAGAATGATGTCTTTTTCCTAGGCCTTTCCTGTCAACATGCCTGAAGTATGCAAGATAAAGCTTCACCACTTTTACTCAACAGGGAATCCTGGTTGCACAGACTTGTTGGTTCTTTTGGTAGTGCTTCATCAAGAGTACAATTCAAATTTCCATTTATTTTTCTTCTTTTTTAAAATGTTTCTTTTATACTGATTAACTTATAATATTCTTATAAATTACTTTTCACGCCAGATCTTTCATAGTCCCTTTTCCTACCCACATTTCACCCATCAAAGTGTGGACCCTATGATTAATCCTCCCTCAATCCCCACCCATCCTCACCCCTCTGCTCTCACTATCCACCCTCCTTAGGTCCTCATACACATTCTACAATAATAGTCTTATATGTGGTATTGGCCCTTGTGGGACTGAGTTAGCTCACTTAGTATAATATTCTCCAGTCCCTCCCAAGATAGGTATTGACTTACTAAATCATTGTAATACTCCATGGTGTGAATGTACCACAATTTCTCAATCCATTCAATTGTGGTTAGACATTTGGGCTGTTTCCATGGTCTTACAATGATGAATTATGCTACTATGAACATTAGTGTACAAATCTCCATTTGTGCCTCAGTTCTAATTTTCTCAAGATATAATTCTTTTAAAAGTGAGGGGAAAAAATGAGGCTACAGGAGTCAGATAACTTTCTCAGGGTAGTATTGTTTTTTATACATAAAAAGTTTTACTACAGAGCCATCTAAGTTCAGATCCTGAAATCCGAGTGTCCTATTTTGCTTCTTTGTGAAACAGCCACACTTGACTTGGGCACTCTTGCTTCCTATCTCTTTTCCCAGCTGCCTGGTTTTGTCCTGAATCTCCCAGAAACCTAGGACTGTCAGGTGTTGTTTTTTTGTGTGTTTTTTTTCTCCACTCAAGACTTCCTTTTGCCACCCACGGTACATGCTTCACTGCATGGTCTCTCTTCATCCTCTCTCCCAGCCATATCCTAGTTTCAAAATTATCCTACCATTACTCTCACCATCTTCCACACAAGGAAACCTCACGTTATTAAACCAGGTAAACCTTAACACTCATACAGCTGAATACCCTCATTCATGAGGAATAAAGTAAGCTTCTAAGAGGTGAAAAGATTTCCTTAGGAAAAGGAGCTTACTAGTGGCAAAATGAAGACTCAAGTCTGTTTCCTTAGTCCATACTCACCCATTGACATTGAGTTAATTCTAATTCATAGAAACTGTATATAAGACAGACTAGAACCTATAGAGTTTCTCAGGCTCTGAATCTTCACTGAAGCAGACTGTTACATCTTTCTGCTTCTGAGCAGCTGGTGAGTTTGAACAACTGACCTCCTGTTTATCAATCAAACACTTTACCTGCTGTAATTTCAGGCCTCCTTTTCTTCTTTCTCACTTTGGCACTTTTCCTGATGGTCCCAAAGTTTCCATGCCCACTTATAATTACCCTTATAAAAAGGGACATGATAAATTAATTTCCATTACAAAGAGAATTGCCAATGATTCTTGACTGGTAGATAATCCAGGGAAGAGCTACATTTGGAAGAAAAGGAAAAAAAAGACATCAAGTGAATGATTATCACTTCAACAGAGAAAATTGGACACAAAACTATCAATAGTAAAATATTTAAAAGGCACAAAACCATAAGGACACATAGAAAAGAAAGGGAAACAAAAGTGGATTTATGAATTAAATAAATATCTGAACAATAAAAAGTACATGCCTAGAGAAGTGGTAAAAGTTTAAGTATACTCAGAACAGGATCTTAGTGGCAGGCATACTAGACAAACAAATAAACAAAAGACCAAAACAACAAAAATAAAAAACACCCCTTCACAATGATTCAATAGATTTGATAGATTATAGACTCCAAGGATTGTCCATGAAGGGTGAGAGCTAGGACAGGGTGAGTCCTGCAGATTTGGTTCAAAAAGGCCCCTCTCCTAATCCACAAAGTATAGACAATATCCCTCATTATCTCTATACAAGTGAGGGACTTACTTGCTGGAGAAATTTGACCGGAGAGCTTCTTGACTCTGAGAAATCAGTTGCCCTGGGCTGAAAACAGGAGGATTAGGTAAAAGTCTAAATGCTACTAGGTGACATCAAGTCAATTCTAAGACAAAGCAACCCTGGGAATAGCAGATCTGAACTTTGTCCTTCCTGTGCCATTCTCACAGTCTCTACTGCACGGGTTAGTTGTGGCAGTCACTGTGTCAATTTATCTCTTAGAGGGTCTTCCTTTCTTTTGCTGACCTTCTACCTTTCCCTCTCTCTAGACCGAATCCTTCTAAAAATATTCCCAAAGGAAATAAATGAAATTTCATCATCCTTGCCTCTAAGAAGCACTCTGGTTGCACCTCTTTCAAGACAGATTTGCATATTCTTTTGGCAGTCCCTCAGCTGTTCGCCGACACCACAGTTCAAAGACATAAATTATTCTTTTGAATGACAGAAAGGAAAAATTTCCCAGCCAGTTTTCCTTGAAAGGTATCGAGGATGTCTGACCTCATCAGTTTTCTTGGACAGAGACAGGTAGTTCCCTCCCCCTTTTTTTCTGGAATAAATTAGGTAGCTTTGAGGAAAAAAAGACCTTCAGATTTTTGGGATCCTCTCCCTGGAAAGTCAGTTATTCATTGGATTTCACAAGGAAATTCATTATTTGGCAAGTCCCACCACCTGAGTATTCCCCGGAAAGAGAAATCATGCATGGGAAGGTGGAGGATCAGTGGAATAGAGGAAGGCCTGCAACCAGATGGATTGACACCATGACTGACTACAGCAATGGGCTCATGTATGTTAGAAAGAATAAGGGTGGTTAGGAAGTTCTGGTGGCCTAGTGGCCAGAAGCTGCACTGCAATCCCTAGATGTATGCAGTTTGAATCCACCAGATGCTCTGAAGCTGCACTGCAATCCCAGAGGTATGCAGTTCGAATCCACCAGATGCTTTGCTGGAGAAGGAGGGGCAATCGCCTCCTGTACCACTCCGATCCAATTTGATGGCACACACACACACAAAATAATAAAATAAATAAAATTCTTTAAAAAAAATGGGGATGGCACAAGATAGGGCAGGGCTCATATCTGTCGTTCGTAGAGTCACTATGAGTCATGTTTGACTTGATGGTACCTAACAACAACAATCACCTGAATTATGCAAGCAGTTGAGCACTCTACTGTTGGTTAAAAGGTTGGTGGTAATAATTAGAAATTGGAAAACATTAAAATATTTGTTAATAGGGGAAATTATGTAACAGGATATGCTGCATTTAATTTATTTAGAATAATATTATATAGCTGTTTATTTATAATAATGTTATACAGCTGTTATGTGAGTCAAATAGGTGCAAATAATTTATGGAAGAATGACAATCATATATTATTAAGTAGGGAAAAAAATCACATTGAAGATCTGGGCAGAGAGTGTAACTTTTTATCAAGAGCAGAAACCACTTCTTATAAATTTGTATGCAAATGTACACATACTTACCACACAGAGAAAAGTGACTGGAGAATGAAATAATAATCAGATGTGGCAATTGTGATAAAAAAGATATTTGTTATCACTTTCATTGCAAATTGTTGGGTTTTTTTTTTTTTTGCCAGGATATATTTATTGTTCAGTTGTAGATACTTGCGATTCTTTTGCAGGGAGGTGGGTGAGATGCACAGCTACCAAATAGTGTTGAAGTGGGAGGTTAGAACTATGCCTAGCTCCAGATGACAATCAATAGTTATTTCCTGGCAAATGGTTTCTAATAATAACTCAACCACTCATTACTGTCCAGTTGGAACTCACTCAGTGCTGACCCTCTTTGGGGATCTAAATGCTACAAATGGGACAGGAGATTGTTTTCCTTTCTCCCTTAAAGAAATGGAGGATTTGAACTGCCAGAGATGCATGATCTCTCTGTCGTCCCTAACACGACTCTCTATGGATATTACCATCAGAGCTCCTTCCTTAACAGGTTCTACCAACCGTGAATGTCTCAAACCTTTGCTCAAAAGTCTTTTAAAGTATTTCACTGTGTAATTATTAAAATGAGTAGCTTCATCTGTGTTCTCAGTAGCCAGTAGGAGTGGTTCTATTAGAGGCTAGTCATATGCAACACCGAGCTGTTAGAAGCATTATCAAAACCAAGAGATTAATAGGAGAGAGGACAGGAGGGAATAGAACTGTAATCACCACACCACAGCAGGACCAGGAAATCCTCTACATCCACATCGCCTGAAGGCTGGACACAAGTCAGGTGATGAAACGCAGGCTCTGGTCAGTACTTGGCTGACATCTGCGTCCAGCATGGGGACAGTATGATACAGTGCCTTCTGCACTTGTTTGACACCATCACTAGAGCAAATGACTCTGGAAGGAACCCCTCAATATTGGTGATTTTCTTTTTCAGGCTAGATTCTCTCATAGCACCTGTGGCGGCTGAAGTAGGAGGCAGTGATTAACGATTTTGATTTATCAAGGAAGAAGAACGGTGGGCAGTTACCTAGTCCAAGGACAGGCCCTTGAGGATGTGAAAATGGTGCCCTTTCAGTAACAGGGACTATTGTCGATATATTAGCTGTCATTCTGCTGTGAATTGAGTCTGGACAAATATGGGCTTCTGTCTATTTCTGTGTCTGCCTGAATCTCAGAACCAATTGAACATTCAGCAGACAGACCTCCAGCATAGCCTAACTTTACTCCACTGCTCCCATTTGCTCTCAGTCATCCCCTTATTTCCTGTTGTTTCATTTGTGGTAGATTGTTTTGTAATTTTGTGAGTCGTGCCTTATTTTCAAACAGTTCCAAATATGTAAGAAGCTCTGGTGGTCTGGTTGTAAGGCGTTTCACTGCCAACCTATAAGCATATGTTTCAAAACTCCTAGCTGCTCTAAGGGAGGGAGATGGGTAATATTCTCTTTTGTCATCAACAGACTCTGAAAACCTATGCGACCATCAGCTATGAGTCAGTTGTAACTTGATGGCATACAACAACATTAAGTATGCACAGTTCTGCTTCCATCTTAGCAACTTCTTGCCAAGAGGAAGAAAGAGATGTACTGAGCACACTCTGTTTGCAGAATAACCAACTGCACTTCACAGGCCTGCACTTTTTATTTCTTTGTATGCTTTATTTCTGATAGTAAAGAGAAAATAAATGTCGGAGGGTATTACCAAAAGAATGGACTTCAACCTCTAAATTTTTGGGAATCTTTTATTTTATATTAAAATTCTTCTGAATGTTGTGTTCTTCTCTCTTGTATATTCACCTTAATATATAAATTATAATTGAAGTAATTTTAAATGGTACAAAACAGATTCTCCAAGAGCAAGCATTTTCCCCTCTTGTGGTTTCTGAGAAGGCCCAGGGCCACACTTATGGAGATGAGAAGAAGCAATTGAACAACAGCCGTGGAAGAAAATCAGTGCTACAACACCAGAAACAACACAACTGAACATCAGGGTAGCAATACTTCTCCTAGGGCATAGGACTAATGCTTTAAAACTGTGGGGTCCAGACACAGGCAAATGGAGCCTTGGTAGCTCAGTGCATTAAATATTTGGCTGATAACCAAAAGATTGGGAGTTCAATCTCGTCAGCTACGTTATAGAGAAAACATGAGCTAGTCTTCTTCAATAAAGCTCTTCAGCTTTGGAAACCCTGAGTCAAGGTAAGTATAAGTTGAAGGCAACTGAAATATAGTGAGTTTGGCTGTTTTGTTAAACATCAGACCATTATAGAAATCTTCTCTATGAATCGTGTTTCCTCTTACTGTCTTACTTACCAGTCCATATGGACTATATTTCAACACCAATAAAACATAATTTCTCACCATTGGTCCAATTGGTGACATCATGATAGATGAGTATAAGATTGAAGCTGTCAATGATTTCATTTTACTGAGATCCACAATGAATACCTGTAGGGGTTAAGTTTACCAAGGTAGGAGCTGCCTGAGTTAAAACAAAACAAACACAGGGATGCTAAAGACCTTGATACTCATACTGAAAAGGCCTTCTGGTAAAAATGTAGTTATGGAAACAGGGAAGATCAGCAAATAAGAAAAGAAACATTAAACACCATCTTGGAGTTCAGTTAAAATATTTTACAAATTACATAATGAAAAACTTGTAAGAGCTGTGAGGATGTTCAGGTCAGGAGGGCACTCAGCCATGTGTTCCTCTCCCTTTATCTCCTGACCAAGGAAAGTCTTCAGTGGTTCCTTCTGATGTTCAATACTTGATTAGAGAAAGTGCAACAAATACCCTAGGTAATAGCAATCAAAAAATTAAAAGACTAGATTCTGTTCTCAAGGGGATGCATTTAATCTCAATTGTGAATAATGTTGGTTTTTTACTTTGTAAACAGCAACCAGGAAATTAAAAGACATATTGCTATGGGAAAGTCTGCCATTAGGGACCTCTCCAAAGTACTGAAAAGCAATGGTGTTTCTCTGGAGACTAAGGTGCGTCTGGTACAGGCCATGGTCTTTGCAAACACTTGTTATGTGTCAGAAGGTTGGACGATGACTAGGGGGGATGGAAGGAGAATTGATGCCTTTGAGCTGTGGTGCTGCAGAAGAGTATTGAATGTACGATGGACTGCTAAGAGAACAAACAATTTCATGCTGGAGGAGGTTAAACCAGATGGCTCCTTGGCGGCAAGGATTCTGAGGCTTCGTCTGACATACTTTGGACATATTGTAAGGAGGGACCAGTCCTTGGAGAGGGACATCATGTTGGGAGGGTGGAGGGACAGCGCAAAAGGGGAAGACCCTCTGTGAGGTGGACTGATTCAGTGACTGGGGGAATCGGGATGAGTGTGTCGGAGACAGTGTGATTGGCACAGGACAGAGCAGGGTTTAGGGCTGTTGTACATAGGGTCGCTATGAGTCACAAGCGACTCGATGGCACAAAACAACAACAACTTTCACTATGTTGAAGAAATTTCCCTCTATTCATATTTTGTTGAGTGCTTTAATCAGAAAGGGCTGTTAAATTTTGTTAAAGGCCTTTTCTACATCAACTGATAGGTTCAAGTGGTTATATCTGATAAGGAACTCCCATCTAAAAAACATAAAATTCTTCAGCACCTCAACAAGAAAAAGGTAAAAAACCCAATTGCAAAATGGGCACAAGACATGAATAGACACTTCACCAAAGGAGAAATTCAGAAGACCAACAAACACATGAAGAAATGTTCAGAATCTCTAGCTATCAGAAACATGCAAATCAGAATAACTATGAAAAATCATATCACCCCAATAACATTAGCAAAGCGCAAGAAGGCAGCAAACAACAAATACTGGTGAAGTCATGGAGAGATTGGAATTCACTGCTGGTGGGAATGCAAAATGGTACAACCACTATGGAAGGTGGCTTGGCGCTTTCTCAAAAATTGGAAATAGAAATACCATTTGACTGAACTATCTCACTACTGGGAATATACTCTAAAGAAACCAGAGCTGTCACTCAGACAGATGTATGTACACCCATGTTAATTGCTATGTTATTCACAATAACAAAGAGATAGATGCAGATGGATAGAAAAAATAGAGGTACTTTCACATAATGAAATATTATGCAGCATTGAAAATCTATTAACTTGTAAAACACTATACACCACGAGTGAGCCTGAAGATGTTGTTGTTGTTCATTGTCATAGAGTTGAGCGTGACTCATAGCGACTCAATGAACAAAAGGCCTTTCTATAACTATCATTGTTTATCAAACTTGATAGTGTTTCCAGAGGCATGTTGTTTAGGAAGTGGATGCCACTCCTGCTTCCAAGGAAGACATTATGCTACGCTAATCACAAAAAGGACAAATACTGCCTAACCCTGTTATTACAAAATAGGACTGACACGGTGGGTGGGGAAGAACAGGAAGAGAGTGCATAGATAATGAATACTGCATTGGAACAACAGATAGGAGAAGGACTGTCCAAAAGTAATGTGTAATCAGTCATTGTATGCATGACAATTAACTGGAGCAAGAGGTGCATTCCAAAGTTGACTTGAAGAGGAGAGAGAAGGAAAGGGAGGGAGAAAAATGTGCAATAATGAATGAATAAAAACCCCACTTTTTCTTTAAACTTTTGTCATAATCACAATTAAAAATAATTTAAAAAATAAATCAAGTTAGGAAAATTACACTGTCGATGACCTCACCGTAGAGCTAAAGACCAATGATGTCAGTTTAAAGACCCAAGTGTGCCTGATCCATGAAATGGTATTGTTGGTTGCTTCATATGCATTTAAAAGTTGGACAATGAATAAGAAAGAACAAAGAATAAATGATTGAACTGTTGTTTGGGAGAAATACTCCATGGACTGTAAAAAGCCAAATTAGTCCCTCTTGGAGTAAGTGCAGCCAGGGGGCTCTTTAGAGACAGTGATGGTTAAACTTCATCTCTATCCTTTGAGACATGTTGTCAGGAGGAACCAGTGCTTGGAAAATGGCATGTTGCTGGTAAAATTAGAGTATCAGAAAAAAAAGGAAACCCCTCAGTAAGATGGAGTTATATAGTGAGTTTAACAATGAGTTTGAGCAGGACTGAGGTTGTGAGAATGGAGCAGGAGAAGGTAAGGTTCAGATTTATTGTTCATGGTGTCACTCTGAGTCATAGTTGACTCAATGGCATCTGACGACAGCAACAAGAAACACTGAATTTAGTGTTCTTCATGCTAAGTATGCAAAAGGTTTAAAAATTATTAAATTAGTCTTCTCAAAACTTATTTTTGCATGGCAGATACATAGTTGAGGCAAAGCAAAAGCTTGGAGACTTTGGTTAACAAACATAGAGCAGTGAAAGTTTGTTAACTAAAAAGTTCACTTTCTTGAGTTCACAATCAATACTTTTGGAACCAGCAGGCAGGAAACAGAAAAAAGAAATTGGATTTGGAAAGTCTACTTGCAGGGACCTCTACAGAGTGCTGAAGTGCAAAGATGTCAGTCTCACCCAGGCCATTGCAGTTACTTGCTATGCATCAGTGAGCTCGATAGTGAATAAGGATGACAGAAAAGAAATTGATGCCTTTAAGTTGTAGTACTGCACAAAGTATTGAACATATACCATGGTTGGCCAAGCTAACAAACAGGTCTGTCTTGGAGACAGTGAAACTAAGTTCTTTCCTGCAAGCAAGAATTTTGAAGCTCTGTTTCACATAATTTGGGCATGTTTCCAGGAGGGACTATTCTCTGGAGAAGGACATCATGCTTGGAGCAGTAGAGGGGAAACACAGGAGAAGAAGAACCTGGATGAGATAGATTGACACAATGACAAGAGTAATATGTGCAGGTGTGTCGGAGCAGTGAGACTGTCTCAGGATAGGACAGTGCTCAGAAGGACTCAACAGCATGTAGCAACAAAAGTTTGGAGGTTTGAGTCAACTCTAAAGAATCTCAGGGGGGAAAAAAAGCCTGATAAACTACTTCTGAAAAACTAGCTGTGAAATCCTGCTCTAATACACATTGTGCTTGACCATGACTTAGGCTGCTAGTGGTAAGCAAAAAGTTTAATCAAAATAAAACAAATTTTTAGGAAATGCTCAGTCACACACCTGGTGCTTGGCTGTATTCTTTGAAAATCATGGTATTCTTGTTCTACGTATTAGTAGGTCTTCCTTGTACATGTATGGAGAGTATCCTATCATTTCCAGCATTGTACTTCAGGATAACTCTTCAAATGGTCTTTTTGACTAGAAGTGTGTCACTATTTTTTCTCGATTTTTCGTTTCCGTTATCACAGATCATATGATTGTCTGATTCAATGCGAACAATACCTGTCTTACTCAATTCAGTAATGTTTAGAATGTTGATCTTTATGATTGTTGATTTTCATTTATTTTTTTACAACTTTCAGTTTTTCTACATTCATACTTTGTACATTCCACATTCCCATTATTATTGGATGTTCTAGCTCTTTCTCCTTATTTTTTAGTGATTTCTTATCTGGGCTTTACTTCTAGTACTTTATCTAATATCATTCCTCTACTGTTTATGGTTTTGTGTGTTTTTTTTAAGGGTAGTTATTTCAGAAGTGAATGGCTTATCCTACTTCCTAGCCTGTCTAATGTTGAGAAGAATAGAAATTCCAGAACACTTATTTGTGCTCATACAAACCGTACCTATAAAAAGGCCAAAAAAGTTATGTGAGAAAGGAAACACTGCATGGTTTAAAATCAAGAAAGTGTGCATCGGAGCTGTATCCTTTCTCCATACATATTCAATCTATATACAGAGAAAATAATTTGAGAAGATGAGTTTTATGAAGAAGGATGTGGCATCAGGATTGGAGGAATACAACAATAACCTGCCTTATACAGATGGCATAATCTTACTTGCTGAAATGAAGGAGAACTTGGAAGACATGCTGCCCTGGATGTGCAAACCAAGTTGTGCCAAGAAATCTGGAGAACAGCCACTTGGCCAACTGACCAGAAGAGATCCATATTTGTTCCCATCCCAAAGAAGGTTGACCCTACAGAGTGTGGAAACTATAGAACAATATCATTAATTCCACATGCAAGCAAGATGCTACTGAAGATTATCCAAAAACAACTGGAACAGCACATCAGCAGAGAACT
>NW_006399862.1:8842891-8862832 GCF_000299155.1 Elephantulus edwardii
GTAAAACTCTTAACAATCTCAATCGCTTTACCACCCATACTGTTGCTGTCAATTGACCAGTGGTGAGAATCTTTGTTTTCTTGATGGTGCGCTTCAATCTGTTTTGAAGGCTGAAGTCCTTGACCTTCTGCAGCAAGTGCTTCAAGTCCTCCTCAGTTACAGTAAGCGGGGTTGTATCATCTGCATAATGCAGGCTGTTGATGAGTCTTCCACCAATCCTGATGCCAAATCAATATGAATTACATCTCAAAATCAGAAAAACAAAAATCCTCACAGCTAGATCAATAGGCAGCATAATGATATATGGAGAAAAGATTGATGTTGTTGACGGTTTTATTTTTCTTAGATCCATAATCCTTACCACAAGCAGTTGAGAGATAAGGATATGTATTAAGAAAACCTATTTTCAGCAATAAATTTTTGAGAAGATATGGGGAGATAGGAACTTTCATTCACTGTTAGTAGGATTGTAAAATGATTCTACCACTTTGAAAAGCAGGTTGGCATTTCCTCAAAAAGTCAACCATAGACATTCTGTATGACTCAGCTATTCTACTGCTAGGAATATATCCCAAGCAAATTAGAACTGAGATACTAATGGAGATTTGTACATCAATGTTCATAACAGCATTATTCACAATCACAAGAATATAGGAACAGCCCAAATGTCCAATCATACACAGCACTCAGGAGCAATGATTTAAAAAATTACTACCTCACTTAACTTGGTCTCACAAGGATAATACTGCATAAAACCATTAATTTAAAAATATAAGGATAACTAGTAAAATGTTTATGGGAATTCAAGGAGGGAATGTGTGGGATCAGAGGTGTAAAAATGGGTAGGGGGTAAATCTTACAGCCACAATTTGGTGGGTGGAAGGAGAGGTGGTAAAGAAACTTGGGAAAGATCCAGCAGGGATCTGGAAAGACAGGATAATGGTGGACATAGTTCAATGATCACTAATTTTATAAAATATAACAAATGGGAATGATTCTATGAAACACAATGTGGAATGAAGGATAGTGTGAAATACGAGGTGTACAAAATTTATATGCAAATCAACATAAAATAAAAAATAAAAAAAAATCTGCTGTCAAAGATATCTCCAAAGTGCTAAATAGAAATTATATAATTTAAAAGATGAAGATGCACCTGGTCCAAGCCATTTTTTTTTTCAATTACTTGCTATGCATCTAAAAGTTGTACAACTAATCAGGATGACAGAATGAAATTCAATGTTTTTGAGTTGTGATGTTAAATGACAGAATGAAACTCAATGCTTTTGAGTTGTAATGCTAGAGAACAGTATTGAGTATCACATGAGCTGCCAAAAGAACAAACACATCTTGGAGAAAGAGCAACCTCTAAGGGTGCTACTTAGAGACAAGGATGGTGAAGCGTTATCCCACATTCATTGAGTACGTGAGGAGTTGTTCCTTAGAAAAGGGCACCATTCTTGGAAAGGCGGAGGATCAGAGAAAGAAAGGAAGACCCTCAATGAAATGGATTGACAACGTTTCTGTAACATCGGACTCAAGTATGCCGTATTTGGTAAGGCTAACTCAAACTAGGGTAATGCTGTTGTTCATAGGGTCTCTATGAGTCATAGTCAACCCCATATCACCTAAGAACAACAGCAAGTTATAATTTCAACAATGTCCTTAAGTAATGTTCTGACCATGCCAGGGCATGCCAGGATGGTTAGATACTGAAAGGTCGTGTCACGCCTAGGGTCTTGGGAGACTTACTGTCAGCTGAATGTGGCCTCTGACTTCTTGAAAAGAAGCAGGCATGAGGGCTCCAGGCACTTGTGTTCTTTTTGCTCCACGTGGGGTTTGGCAGAGGAGACTTCCCAGATGAACTGGGGGTCTGGGGCTCAGAGTTTGCCAGCATTTGGGCATGCTGGGATGGTAAGATACTGAAAGGTCGTGCCACGTTTAGGGTCTTGAGAGACTCACACTATTATATTTTTATAATCTGACAGTTCCAGGAAAATAATCATTTCTCCTTCAACTACTAGCTACCCCTTACTGTCCAAGAAACTTTGCTTCTTCAATGATTTAGAGGCTGGAAAATATAATCACCTGACCCAGTTTTTCAGTATCCTTCACTATAAAAAAAGTTGATAACAAAAGATCAACCATTTAATTACCTCCCAGGGCCTACAGCTGTCAATTTCTCATTCCAATCCCGATGTTAGTTAGTTAGTTAGTTAGTTAGTTAGTTAGTTAGTTAGTTAGTTAGTTAGTAATCTTTTGGAAATCAAATACTGAACCATTGCCAGGTTTTCCTGGGAAATAATATTAAATTGTTTTTTGAGATTTGTTTTTCTTACAAGTATGGACGTAACTTGTGGCCCACCTGTTTATGTCAATGCAGAACATTTCAGGAGATCATTATTAAACTGCACAGTTCTGTTGTTCTTGTCCTTTGGAGGCATCAAGTCGAGTATGACTCAGAGCAAACCTAAGAACACCAGATCTGAACCTGCTCTGTCCTGTGAGATCCTCACTATCTCTGACATACTTGAGTCTTTTGCTGCAGTCACTGTGTCAGTCCATCTAGTTGAGGTTCTTCCTTTCTTTTACTGATGGTACACCTTTCCAACCATGATGTCCCTCTCCAAGTAATAGCCTCTCTTAGCAACATGCCCGGAATATGCGAGATGAAGCTTTAATCATCTTTGGCTACAAGGAACTAAACAGTTAAATTTTGGGACAAATGATTCAATAGGAATGATTAACTGGAAGGCATGGGAACAGATATCTTTGGTTAATTATTCTTTTTAAGTTCTTCAATGGCCTCGTGGACAGAAAGCGATGCTACCAAGCCAAGTCTGTGGCCCTTAGGCCTGGTTTTAATTGTTTTTGGTCAAACATTCTTCTAAGTGGTATAGCACTAGTCTGTCCATTTTCAGTACAGAGGTAATTTGTGGTTGCTGTGATGCTGAACATTATGACACTGATGTGTCAAATGTAATAATGGTTACCGATGGTGGGCAGTGTTTGGTGGAGCTCCCCAATGAAAATAAGCTTGGAAGCAGGAGTGGCATCCACTTCCAAAATAGTTTGCCTCCAGAAACCCTATGAACTTGGAGAAACCATGAAAGCTACACAAGTGTTCAGGTCTTTTCACTCAGAGGATCACTATGAGTCGTCTACGACTCGCCAGCACTTAACAACAACAACAATAAATGTTCAACTAGAAAGTTTAGTGTCATTGGATCTATCTTCTTTCCCTCTTACTAAACCAAATCAAACTTCCTGTTGTCAACTACAGTCTATCTGACACAAGGTGATTTTCCATGAGGTTGCAGAAGCTATACATCTTTTTTTTTTAAGCAAAAAAACTTTAATAGGTAATTTTTCAAAGAGATAAACAAAGGGTAAGAAAATATTTCTTTCTGGGTACACACGACATTATAATTATTGTGGAAAACAGTTTGATTTTTTTTTTGTCAACTTAAATAACATAATTAACATAAAATCCAGACATTTATCTCCTCGGATATTTAATCCAAATGAGTGAAACCTATACTCATATACACACAAAAAATATAGATTATGATAAATTAGGGAATCCAGCCCCAAAGTGTATATATTGCATGATATCCTAGAAAAGGTTAAAACTAGGGGCAGAAAACAGAAACTGGAACAAGAGAGGAATATAACAGAGCAAGTGCGAATTTTCTGGGTTGATTGGTCCTATATCTGAAATGTTATATGACTGTATGCGTGCATTTTTAAAATGCAGAGCTATACATTAAAAGGGAAGAATTTTACTGTATGTTAAACGAGCTTCAAGTAATCTTACTAACGTCAGAGATTAAATTCTAAAAGTCACACTGCTTTTTTGCTGTTGCTGTTGTTGTTGTTGTTATGTGTCATTGAGTCCTTGCGACTCATAGCAACAGCCCTAAACTCTGCCCTGTCCTGTGTCAATTGCATTGCCTCTGACGCACCCATCCGATTACCCCAGCCACTGAATCAATCTACCTCATAAAAGGTCTTCGCCTCCTGCGCTCACCTACCACCCTCCCAAGCATGATGTTCCTCTCCAAGGGCTGGTCTCTCTTACATGTCCAAGTATGTCAGACGAAGCCTCAGAATCCTTGCCTCCAAGGAGCCGTCCAGTTTAACCCTCTCTAGGATAAATCTGTTTGTTTTCTTAGAAGTCCATGGTACATTCAACACTCTTCTCCAGCACCATAGCTCAAAGGCATCAATTTTCCTTCTCTCCTCCCTAGTCATTGTCCAACTCTCTGATGTATAACAAGTGATTGCAAAGACCATGGCCTGTACCAGATGCACCTTAGTCTCTAGGGTGACACCATTGCTCTTCAGTACTTTGGAAATGGCTAATGAATTTACTGAAATTTAAACATGAAATTAAATGTTTCTCAGTGCAGGTACAAAGACTAAACTGAGTACCTATTATTTGCAATACAGTATGATAATTGTTTTAAATAGATTCTTATTAATCCTCAACTGTCCTGCAAATATAATGTTATCTTCATTTGAAAGATCAAGTAAACAGAACATTGAAGATTGAAAGCTATACTTGTGTGTGATTACCTTAAAAATTTGGTTATCTCAGCAGCATTTTTAGTTATTCTAGTAAATCCAGTATCTTTTTTTAAAATAAAATAGGGCCTGAACACAGCCCAATATTTTAAATCTAATATTTTAATTGAAGCTATACATCTTAAAATGAGCAGAATAGTTTTCTTTTACAGAGTGACTAGTGGATCTGAACTGGTGGCCTTTTGATTAGCAGCCCAATAAGATACTGCGTTATACCATCAGGGCTCCTTTCTCATTAGCAATGCTTTCCATTTATACCAAATAGAAGTAATTAGCATTCTTCTAGATAGCTGTAGTAGCAATTTACTTATAGATACAGCAAATAGTCATTGAAATATAATGTGAAAATATTTTGACATTTTAGGAAAATACAGATTTTTTTTAAAAAAAATGTTAAAAGATTACAACAAAAAAAGAAGTTTAACATCAGTAAGATTCAGGAAATCTCATATTAAAACCCTGAGGCCAAGACAGGGAACAGACTTATTACTGACCATCTAGCATATTTTCCAAGGCTTTAAATCAAAATTGTCCACCTTTATCTGGGCGTCATTGGTGGATGTGAACTGCCAAAGCAGTATAGCAATTGAGTTAGCACCAAAATCCCCTATTGTATACCATTATCTTAAATTATATTCAATAACATTTTATTGTTGTTGTTATGTACTATTGAGTCACCTGTGACCCGAAGGGACTCTATGTACAGCAGCTCTAGAGTCTTCTCTATCCTGAGCCTGTCTCACTGACTCTGATACACCCACTCCCATTACCCCAGTTACCAAGTCAATCCATCTCACCAGGGGTCTTCCTCTCCTATGCTGTCCTTCCTCCCTTCCAGGCATAATATTCTTCTCCATGGACTGGTCCTTACTGGCAACATCAACAAAGTATGTGAGACAGAGCTTCAAAATCCTTGCCTCCAAGGAGAAACATGGTTTAATTCTCTCCAGGATAGACCTATTCATTCTTTTGACACTCCATGGTATGTGCAATACTCTTTTCCAGGACCATAACTCAAAGGCATTGATTTCTTCTTCTGTCATCTTTATTCATTGTCTATCTTTATTCATCTTCAATGCATAGCAAATAATTACAAAGACCATGACCTGGATCAGGTGTACCTTAGTCTCTAGACTGACATCATTGCTCTTTAAATACTCTAGAGAAGTCCCTGACAGCTGACTTCCCCAGTGCAATTCATCATTTGATTCCCTGAATACTGGTGTCTAGAGTGTTGATTGTGGCGTCCAGTAAGCTGAAATTGTAAACAACCTCAATCTCTTCTCCATCTATCATGTGTTTCTAATTGGCCCAGTGGTTCGAATCTGTCTTCTTGACTTTAAGCTTAAATCCATATTCAAGAATACAGTTGGATTTTCCCCCCTTTTGCAACAAAGGCTTCAGGTTCTCCACAGTTTTGGCAAGCAAGGCTGTGTCATCAGCAGAAAACAGGTTATTAATGAGTCTTCCTTTAGTCTTGATGCCACATTCCTCCTCATAAAACCCAGTCTCCCAAATTATCTGTTCCACATACAAATTGAAAAGGTATGGAGACAGAATGCATCCCTGACACATTTCCTACTTTTGAACCACAAAATATCCTTGCTCTGTTCTGACAATTACATATTCCTCCAAGTATAGGATTCATATGAGTACAATCAAGTGTTCTGGGATTCTTCTCAAAGTTAGCCACAATTTGTTGTGATCTACAGTCAAATGTTTTTGCATAATCAATTAATACATTGGTTATAATGTATCTAGTGCCATGACAAAACTTTATTATATGCAAATTATCTCTTAAAGAAAGAAAAGACATCCTTCAACAGAAAAGAAGCAAACACCCAAAACATTTTGAGCCCCTGTACTCTTGGTATTAGCAGCCAGGTATTTAAAAGACTAATTGCATTGGGAAAGTCTGCTGTCAAAGTCCTCTCCAAAGTACTGAAGAGCAATAATATCAGCCTGGAGACTAAGGTTCACCTGATACAGACTATGGTCTTTGCAATTATTGCTATGCATCAGAGAGCTGGAAAATGACTAGGAATGATAGAAGGAGAGTTGATGCCTTTGCTAGGAGAACAAGCTCATCCTGGAGAGAATGAAGCCAGACTGCCACTTGGATGCAAGGATTCTGAAGCTTCGTCTGATATACTTTGGACATGTTGCAAGAAAGTATCAGACCTTGGAGAAGGGCATCATGCTTGGGAGGGTGGAGGGACAGCACATGAAAGGAAGACTCTCTATGAGATGGATTGATTCAGTCACTGGGGTAATGGGGATAGGTGTGTTGGAGACAGTAAGATTGGAAAGAGATAGAGCAAGGTTTAGGGCTGTTGTACATAGGGTCACTATGAGTTGTAAATGACTTGACAACACATAAAAACAGCAACAGTCTGTATAAGAAGTTCTTATTGCTTCAGCAGTGAGTAAAACAGACCAGATTCTTGCCAACTAATATCTTATGACTGTCGTCATTCTCTTGTGTCCACGGCCAGTACTCAAAGACATGTGTTTCATTTCTTGCTACTTTAGCCTTTTAAATTTCTCTCCCTATTCCCTAATTCTCATCTCCTCATATCCATTTTTATTAAACAGCTAAGTTAAAAGTTTATAATGTGCATTTTGTCATTGTTTGTTCCTGTGCTTGTGAATGGCTTCCAAGGTTTATGTCCTCTTTGCACCTTTACAGTATATCTTAGCTTCTTTAGACAGTTCTTTGTTTGGGGGACTTTTCCACAATATGAGTCCTTCTCCAGGTAGAATTTTAAAAGTCACTTTTCCAGCTTAGCTTACATGACCAAGGCTCTACCAAGCAGATGTACGTGGACAAAATTTGTATTTAAGAGGACACTGTTAGAGAGATGTAGAATTCTTTTCTCTCAGACTTGACAAAAATGGCTTCTTGGGAAGCACATTGCCAAGTAATTCCCAGGATCACTGGTGTAGCGACTAGATGCTGTATCCAGTGGAGGTGATGGTGGTCTTTACTAGATCTTCCAAGCCTGGAGCCTCTGCTCTCCCTAAAATGTCCCTGAACTGAACTCATGGATATTCTTTAACTGTCTTCCTTACCTTGAAATAAAGTAGCTACTGCTTTTCATTTATTTTCCATCTGAATCTCAATTGACACACCTGCTAACAAATCAATAGCTTCCTGTTAGTTTAGGATAAAAAAAAAATCATGCTTTCAACCATGGCATCTAAGGTCTTTAGCAAAAATAAAATGAAGCTTATCTTTCAGTCTCTTTTTCCTAGGCTATGCTCTATATTTCAGTTGTCTTGAACTTACCATTTATCCAACACCACATTTTTAGTAAGACCATCATACATTTGCAGACAATATTTCCCTTTAATTGGTACTACTTTCGCTAATGTTTTCTCACTAGTTTCTGACCTTTTCCTCTTATTATCCCTATTAATTATTTACATCCTTCAAACCCTCTCAGATATCCCCAATTAAAGCCTTCTGTGCAGACATACTTGACTATTTTACTATATTCTCTGTTCCAGTGTTGCTTGTTCTCTCTTCATTTGAGAATTTCTCAATATTAGGTCCATATATACATCCATTCAATAATACTTACTGAGAAAGTTCATGTGCCAGGTACAAAGCTAAATATGAATAATGAACAGGAGTGAAATAAATATCGGTATAGAGTCCTTTACTCACTCATAGAGACATGTACATCCTAATGTTGGCAAGGAGACACATCCAAAGGAGAGTTATTATGTAGAGGGTGTAGAGGGGAGAGCTCATCCCCTCTAATTTGCAGTAAATCTTTCGAAAGGGTAGCCAAGTCTTGCTTGGGTATGTGTCTTCAATGAACCACATTCAATGTGGTGGTGGTGGTATTGTTAAATGCCGTCAAGTCGCAGGTAACTCATAGTGACCTTATGAAGGAGAGTCCTTGACGCACATTCGATGTAGATTTGTTGAATTAATAAATAAATGATCAGACCATATCTCTCTCTAAGACTTTTGTCTGAAGCTTGAGTTAAAGCCGATGTGTTAGAGTTAATTTCTTGTTCAGCATCATAATCTAAATCAGGAACAGGATCTAGGAAATGCCTTTTATTATCAACCAAAATTTCCTATTTGTCTTCAAGCTAATAATCCAGTGTTGCATTGCAATAATACTAGCAGATCAACTCCAAGAGTCTTACGTTGGTTAATTATTCTGGTGTCATAATTTACTCAGTTTTAAAACTCTATTAACACAGTATATATCTCTGATCTGTTTTTCTATCTGATCCCATTAGCTTAACAACCTCACAAAGAAGTTCTGTCATGTATCCTAACATTACAGCCTGGGCAAAAGGAGGTAAGGTGAGACACTTTTCTAATCAGGGCACAGGAAATCAATGGCATAAACAGAAGGGATTCTACATCTTTCCTTCACAGTTATGGGTCACCTTTTGGTAAAAGAGGTATGCAGTGAAGTGATGGCTGCATGCTTAAATAAAGCCATATGTGGTATCGTGTATATCTTGGTTAATCTTTATATTTTCCAGAATACAGAGGAAAGGGACACTGGTGAGGGCATATCTGAAGGCACTGAACTTCTAGATTGCTCACAAAGCTCAGAATTTAAATTCATAACGTTGCTGCTTTGGACAGCTCTGAAATCTCCCTCCTACCATCAGATAGCAATGTCTTTCCTTTGATTTGGTACCAAAGTTAAGCTGAATTTTAATCACTTCCTTAATGCTTAACTTCACAGAGAAACGGCCCGAGTATTAGGAAT
Source organism: Elephantulus edwardii (assembly GCF_000299155.1). Taxonomy (NCBI): domain Eukaryota; kingdom Metazoa; phylum Chordata; class Mammalia; order Macroscelidea; family Macroscelididae; genus Elephantulus; species Elephantulus edwardii. The sequence continues at coordinate 8,852,224 of NW_006399862.1, forward strand.
AGCTTTCTGATGTTTTCAATGAACCAGAGGCACAGACTTTGCTGTCATCTTCATCCAAGGACAAATCATAATTGGCTAGACTAGCAAATTGCTTTTTTTTTTCTTATTGAAAGTTGCTATTGGCACATTAGACTGAAAATAAAATCCTTACTGCATGAATAGTAGTATGGCTCTTATGACACAGTTATGAGAAGTTGTTTCTCTAAACTAATATTTATAGAGAGAATTCAGTTTGTGGTGCTGAGGGATATAAATTTGAGAGATTACTGAGGGCGATTCAACTTTCATTTTTTCTTGAAGTCCTAAAATTGCCTTTTTTTATTTTCTCAATCCCTCCTTAACCATCTAATGGTATAACCATCTTGCAGGAAACCTCCTCAGAGGATATAAATGAGCATTCTTTCTTAAGAGGGAAGTTTGAATTGAAAGGAGAAATAAGCCATCATTACAAACATTGCCTCTAGATGACAGACATGGGACTTTATATTGGCACCATTGGCACCATTAATTATGATGAGGCCCGTGGGCTTCTGCCACACAATTCTAAACTAGACACACATCTATGTGTATGTGAAGTTCTGTTTGGCTGCTAAGGTGGTTGGCTGCTGTGCCCCATTTTAGTGGAGACTCACAATGACGGGGATTTCTCCACCAGTCTGCCCATAGGGCTTTCAAAATGATCTCCTCATGAGTAAACAAGCTTTTGGTACAAGTTTCTGAGGCAGAGTCAAACTTCTATTTGGAAGTAAGCAGCCGTTCCACATCTAGACAGGAACAACTGGCTAACTTCAAGTAAAACATTAATAGTGAAAGTTGGTGTTAATAAAAATATATAGACACTCTTATCCCTAAAGGAAACGTTGTTGTTGTTGTGTGCCATCAAGGTGGAACGTACCCATAGCTGACCCTTGTAAAGGTTTTTAGAGGTAGTTAATCACATGGGAGGAGAAGTAACAGAAATACAAGCGTTCTTGGTACTAGGGACATCACAGCCAATGTTAGATGCATAGTGACTGAGAGCAGAAAATATCAGAGGAATGTGTATGTGTGTTTTATGGACTATGCAAGGGCATTTGACTTTGTGGATCACAACAAATTGTGTCTAATCTTGAGGAGAATTGGAATTCCAGAACACTTGATAGTGCTCATGCAAAACCTACACCTGAATCAGGAGTCAGTCTTCGGAACAAAGCAGGAAAACACTGCATGGTTCAGGATCAGGAAAGGTGTGCATCTAGGATGCATCTTATCTCCATACATATTCAATCTATATAGAGAGCATATTGCTCAAAAAAACTAGACCTTATGAGAAGGAATGCAACATCAGAATTAGAGGAAGTTTCATCAACAATGTGAACTCCACACATGATAAACCTTGCTTGCTGAAACTGAGGAAAATTCTAAGTGTTTGCTGCAGAAGGTTAAGGACTGTAGTCTTCAATATGAACTGAAGCTCAAAATCAAGAAAAAAAGGATTCTTACCACTGGGCCAATTGGCAGCACCATGAAAGATGGAGAAGAGACTAAGATTGTTAATAATTTTAGCTTACTTGGTTCAACAATTGACACCCTTGGCACCAGCAGGCAGGAAATCAGAAGATTAATTGCATTAGGAAAATATGCTGTCAGGGACCTCTCCAAAGTGCTAAAGAGCAACATTGTCAGTCTAGATCCGAACGTGCGCCTAATCCAGACCATGGTCTTTGCATTTACTTGTTCTGCACCAGATATTTAGACAATAAATACAGATGACAGAAGAAGAGTTGTGGTCCTGGAAAAAAGTATTGAACATACCATGGAGAGAGTGAAGTCAAGTTTCTCCTTAGAGGCAATGGTTTTGAAGCTCTGTTTCACATATTTGAGCATGCTGCCTGGAAGGACCAGTCCTTAGGGAAGGACATCATGCTTGGAAGTGTGGAGGGACAGTACAGGAGAGGAAGACCCTGGATGAGATGGACTAACACAATAACTAGAGTAATAGGGATAGGTGTGTTGGAGACAGTGAGACCGGTTCCTGATAAGGCAGAGTTCAGTGATATGGTGCATAAGGTTCCTATGAGTCATAGCCAAATTGATAACAGTAACAAGAACAACAATGGAGTAACATAGATTTTCAGAAGCCTGGTATTTCAGAAGTAGATGGCCAAACTTAGTCTGTCTTAACTGGGATCTCTGCTGAAATCTATCCACCATGAGTGACCGTTGTCACATTTGACACACTGTAGCATAGCTTCCAGTATCAGAGCAACCCACAAGTTATTCCAATATAGCAAGATGAAAGACAAATATTATACTAATAAAAGCAAATTATAAACAAGAAAGCATATACACACTGTAGCTATAAAATAATTTTTAGGTGCCAATTAGTTGAGTATGGCTTATAGTGACTCTATGAACAGAAAAATGAACTCCGTTCTATCCTGCAATATCCTATAACCTTTAACACACTTGAACCCATTACTGCACTCACTGTGTTAATCCACTTGTTGAGGGTCTTCCTCTCTTTTGCTGACCCTACATCTTTCCAAGCATAATGTCTCTCAAAAGAATAGCCTTTCCTAGAAACATGTCCAAAGTTTAACGGATCTAGCTTCACTATTTTTGCCTTTAAGGAACACTATGGATAAACTTTCCTGAAGACACTTGTTTTGGGTTTTTTGTTGTTGGTTTGTTTTTTGTTTTTTTTCTTGTTGTTGTTTTTAATTTGATTTTGGGTTTGTTTTTGGGGGGTGGGATTTTTGTTGTGTTTTGTTTTTGCAGTCCATGGGATATTCAGTACTTTTTCCTCCTACATCACAACTCAAAGGCATCAATTCTTCTGCCATCCTTAGTTATTCTCCAACTCTCAGATGCTTAGATGCTCAGATGCTTCTTGGCCAACTCATTAGAAGAGATCAATATCTGCTCCCATTCCAAAGAAAGGTGATCTGACAGAGTGTGAAAATTATCAAACGATATCACATGCAAGCAAGATTCTACTGAAAATTTCCAAAAACTGGAACAGCAACAGAGAATTGCAGGCTAGGTTCAGAAGAGGCTGTGGTACTAGGGATGTTGTTGTTGTTGATTGCCTTCAAGTTGAGCACAACTCATAGTGACCCTGTGAACAAAAGGCCTGAAGCCCCTCTACAACTATCGACATTTATCAAAGTTCATAGAGTTTTTGGAGGTATGTTGTTCAGGAAGTGGATTTTATAGCTAATATTAGATGGATCTTGGCTGAAAGCAGGGACTACCAGAGGAATGTCTGTGTTTCATTGACTATGCATTCAGTACTCTTCTCCAGCACCACAGCTCAAAAGCATCCACTCTCCTTCTGTCCTTCCTAGTCATTGTCCAACTCTCTGATGCATAGCAAGCGATTGCAAATACCATGGCCTGTATCAGGCGCACCTTAGTCTCTAGAGAGACACTGTTGCTCCTGAGTACTTTAGAGAGGTCCCTAACAACAGACTTGTAGATAAGATATATATATATATAACAAGAAATCAAATGACTGAATTTTGTATGCTCAAATGCCTTTAAAAAAAACAACCCCAAAACCCAAAAACCATTACTAATTCTGACATTATACATGGACCTCACTTGATGGGCAGCATAAGAATCAGACTGTATCTCTGGAAACATTAGCTGGAGGAGCTCAATATCAGCAGTCAAAACCAGGCTCACTGTGAAACAAACCTTCAGTTACTCATGTTGTTGTTCATAGGGTTTCCAGAGGCAAGCTATTTTGGAAGTGGATGCCATTTCTGCTTCCAAGCTTGTTTTTAATCAAGGAGCTCCACCAAACACTCTCTGCCATGGGTGACCAATATCACATTTGGCACATCAGGATCACAGGGTTCATCATAACAACAACCATGAGTTCCCTCTGTACAGCAAATCAACAAACCAGTGCTATAACACCTAGAAGAATGTTTGACCCCAAACAATTAATAGCAGACCTGAGGGTCACAGGCCCCAGGGCTCTACAAGATTTAAAAATTCTAGCATGCCCACATGCTGGTGGACTGTTAGCCAGAGACCCCCAGTTCATCTGGTAAGTCCCATCTGCTGACCCCCGCTTGGGATGAAAAGAAAGGCCTGAGAGTGCCTAGCATTCCATGCCTGTCCCTCCTCGAGATGCGAGAAGCCATCACAACTTCCAGCATAAAAACAACACACTAGCCCTGATCCTGAAGGCAAAGCCAAGCATTTCATACACAAGTTTAACTTGAAGCGGAAAATAATGAAAACATGTTTTTAAAACCCAAAATATGACCTTGAGTCTATCCTACATGAATTTAAAAATAATTTTAAGAACTAGTTTGTGGTAAGAATTGAGAGATGACATAAAATCTACCATCCATAAAAAAATCAAAAGGTCATTCAGAGCAGGAAGAAGAGAAAACCAAAATGGATGTCAGAAGAGACACTGAAGATTGCACTAGAGTATCAAGAAGGAAAAAAAAAAAGGAAAAGGTTTTGAAGTAAAAGAGCTGAAACAGTAGATTTCAAAGGATGCTTGAGAAGACAAAGAATTATAAAAAGAATGTGCAAAAAGAGAATTGGAAAGTAAAAGAGAACTTGTTTGGCATATCTCAAGGTGCAAGAACTGAAAAAACAAATTCAAGCCTCAAGTTGTGATTCTGAGTCATGCTATGAGCAAAATCTTTAATGATTCAGGAAGCATTAAAAGGAGATGGAGGGAATACACAGAGACATTATACTAACAAGAATTGGATGACACTTAAATATTTCAGGAATTATCATATGGTACAGAGGCAGTGGTGGTGAAAAAGAAGCTCAAGCTGCAGTAAAAGTATTGGCAAAAATAAGGCCACAGGAATTGATGTGATACAAGTTGATATATTTCAAATAACAGATACAGTGTTGGACATGCTCACCAGCCTGTGCCAGGATATTTGGAAGATAGCTGCTTGACCAACTGCCTGGAAGAAATCTATATTTGTTCCATTCCCAAGAAACGTGATAAAACAGAATGCGGAAATTATTTAACCATATCATTATTATCATCTGCAAGCAAGATATTGCTGAAGATCATCCAAAAATGGCTGTTGACATAGAACTGCCAGAAGCTTAAGCTGGGTTTAGAAGAGCTCATGGCACCAGAGATATTGTTGTTGATGCCAGATGGATCTTGTCAGAAAGCAGAGAATAGCAGAAGAATGTCTATTTATGCTTTATTAACTATGCAGAAATATCTGACTGTGTGGATCATAACAAGTTACAGCTCAAACTTAGAAGAATGAGAATCCCAGAACACTTAATTGTGTTCATGTAAAACCTATACGTAGTTTAAACAACTATTGTTCACAGAGCAAGAGAACATTTCATGTTTTAAAATTAGGAAATGTGTGTGTTAGGAATGTAGCCACTCTCCAAATCTATTCTATCTGCATGCCGAGCAAACCATTCAAGAAGGTAGGCTCTATGAAGAAGAATGTGGCATGAAAATCAGATGAAGACTCATCAATAATCTTTGGTATGAAAATTACTAAACCTTGTTTGCTGTGAAAGTTATGAGGACTTGAAGCACTTGCTACTGAATACCAAAGACTGTAACCTTAAATAGGGTTAAATCTCACCATCAAGAAAACAAAAAGTCACTGGACCAATAGACAACATCATGATATATGTAGAAAAGATTGAAATTGTCATCTTACTTGGATCCACAATCAGCACTCATGGTACCAGCAGTCAGATCAGGTGACAGGCTGCATTGGGCAAGTCTGCAGTTAGGGACATCTCTAAAGAACTGAGGAGTAATGATGCTAGTTTAAAGACTAAGGTGCATCTAATTCAGGGTGCGGTCTTGTTAATCACTTGCTATGGATAACCAAAGAATTGATGCCTTTGAATTGTGATGTTGTAGAAAAGTACTAATGTTCCATGAACTGCCAAAAAAATTTTTTTTAAATCTTGGAGAAAGTAAAGCAGAGTGCTCTTTGGAGCAAAGATGGCAAAGCTTTTTCTGACATATTTTGAGCATGCTGTTAGCAGAGGCTATTCATTCGAGAGACATCATGCATGGAAAAGAGGAGGGTTGTTAAAGGAGAGGAAGAACCTCAGTCAGATAAATTAACATAGTGACTGCTGAAATGGGCTTGAGTGTATCAGGAATGATGAGGATGACACAGAATAGGACAAGTTTCTGCTCTGCTGTTCACAAGCTCACTATGACATGATTTAATGGTACCTAACAACAATAACAAGTCTTTGTGTCCACTATATCTAACTATACTTACTAACTGCTGACTTGAAATCAGGTTACGATTTCCAACTGGTCTTCACTTAGTAGTGGCAGAGTAGGGCAAATTATTTGACTTTCATTTTTTTAAATTGAGATTTTAATGAAAGTTTATAGAGAACTTCGGTTTCCATTCATTCACTGTTGCACATTTTTCTCCCTGCTCAGCCCAGTTTTTCCTATTTGAAAAAAAAAATAATTCTTTCATTGTTGTAGCATTCCCCACCACCATTCCAGTCAACTTTACTATGCAGCTCTTATACTGAACTGTTATTATAAAATAATACCTAATCATATATTCCTTTTAAGCACTTCTTTCCCTCATCTGTTTCCATGCAGTGTACATTATTTATCCCCTCTTTTCGTAGTTTTCCCCCAACCCCAATGTCAATCCTGTTTTACAGCAGTGGCCTTATGCAGTATTTTTCCTTTTGTGACTGAGATATTTCGTTGGGAACAACACAAGTGCCTATAAACAAATGAATGGATAGAGAAGCTGTGGTATATTCACACAATGGAATACTATGCAGCACTGAAAAACAAGGAACTCATGAAATATTATAAAAAATAGGTAACTTCCATTTTTTTACTCTCAAAACTCTGGTATTATACCTTCAAAGAAGAATGCAATGCCTACCTAAAAAGATTTTCCTGAGGATTAAATAATAACCTTTTAAATATTTAACTCTAGAGCCTCTTACATTCTAAGGACTTTTAAACTAGTGTCTTTACTGTGTAACATTTCAAAAAAATAGAAGATTATGCTCCTATGGTTATTGTTGTTATGTTTGCCTTAACAACTGTAAATCCACCCATACTGACAAGACACTCCAGAAGTGTGCTTGATGTCTAATTGACTCAATGATTAATGATGGTAACTGTTCTGGGTATTGTATCTTCAGGTTAAAGTGGTCAGGAAAAAACACAAAACATTTAAGAGATTCCACCACCACTGGATGGGCAATGAGACAAAATCAATCTCAATCTCTCTCTCTCTCTCTCTCTCTCTCTCTCTCCCTCTCCCTCCCTGCTTCTCTACCTCTCCTTCTACCCTCCTCCTTCCCTTCCCCTCCTCCTTCATATGCCCATCCCTTCCCCCTCCCCATCTCTCTCTCTCTCTGCATTTGGGTGTGATATATTGCTGTAAACTATGTAATTAAGCAATAGATAATTTGGAATCTTTGCTACAAAAAAACTATTTTAATGAAAGATTTGGAGTTATTGAAAGAATCACACATGAACAATTAAAGTATCAGTCTTTGAGGAGGATCTGGAGAGGTTGTTAAAACTCACACACTTAATACAGAAATAGGGAGGTGGCCTGGTGGTAAGGAGCAGAGCTGCCATATCAAAAGCACATGGTCCTAATCTATCAGCTACTCTGAGGGAGAAGGATGGATAATCTCCTGTACGGATTACTGCCTCTAAAAATCTACAGAAGGGTCACCTGTGAGTTGGCTCCAACTCAGTGATATATAACAATGGAACACAGAACTATGACCACTTAATTAGTCTATTTTATTGTTATGATTTGTAGGCTATAACAGTTTTGTGTCAGTTCTATACCACTGGTGTCTCTGTAGGGGAAAGATGGGCAACCCCCTTTGTGACTTAAAGCTTCTGAAAATTTATTGGAGGGTCAGCTATAAGATGGTACCTACTTTATACAATGAGTTTTGAGTTTGATACTGAAAGCTGTACCACTACTAGTATTCCAAGGTCATGGCCAATAAACAGAGTTCAATGGCACTTTAAGACTTAGAGTAAAAAGAAAGTTCTGAAAATCTGCTTCTGAAATTAACCAATGAAAACATGATACTAGCTGAGACTTGAATTTGCTTACATTGGCCCCATCACCTGGAAGTATCAATCAGAAGGAGAAAGACGGAATGTTTGGTAAATTAGAGAACAAGGCAAAATCCTTAAGGAGATGCATTAACATAATGACTGCAAAAATGGATGCAGATATACTAATGATACTGAAGAGGGTGTGATAGAGGCAAGGTTTAGTTTTATTTGTGGGGTATCCATGAGTTGGAAGTGACTTAATGGTAGTAATAGTAACACAGATAAGTTTGAATGTTGATACGGGCAAAATGATCACCATTTACATCAACACTTATTGTCAGAACAGGTATGATAACACAATATAATTAGAAATATAGTTAATTTGATTTGGAATTCCTAATTCTATCCAGTGTCTGACACACAATAGGCACTCAAGAAATATTTTTAAGTGAGCTCTGGTGGGTAATGAGTTGCACTGGCAATCCAAAAGCAGATTGTTCAAATCTACCAATTGCTCTGTGGGAGAAGTAGAGGCACTCTCCCTCCATGCTATTTACAGCTTCTAAAAACCCATTAGAGAGTCACCTACAAGTCAATTCTGACTTGATGGTACACAACTACAACAAGTGTTTGTTAAATGAATGAAAGACGAAACAAGTGGGGCACCAAAGAGGAAGTATTCCTTACAAAGTAGATGGGGGTTGCATGGTGGCAAATTTATTCTACTTTAGGGTGAAGTAATCATTTCATGGTGGAAAAGGATGGGCAATCTCCTCCCATGTGATTAACTGCCTCTGAAAACCCACCAGAGTGTCAGCCAACTTAGCAAAACATGACAATCTTTCATAGTTATTTTCAAAGCAAGGATTTCAGTTCTAGGTAAGACCATCTGTCTTGATATTATTATGCTGTTGACTTTGATTTTGTGGCCAAAGATAGTATTCTTATTTGGAAAAGTCATATAAAAATATGGAAAGGAATAAGAGCACACAAATGTCATGAACATCATTATATCATTGTTGGCTACACTTTATGTACTATGTGATAATTTCCTTTTAGTGATAAATTCATAGAGCCAAAGGTTATGATACTGCTACAAAAGACATTTCCATATCTCTAAATCATTCCTTAGAGTCACCAACTGATTTTTGCAGTAAATAATTAATCCTGCCTGGAGGGCGTTTAAGATTAGGTGGGTGTATGGAAGTGTCTAAACTTCTGAATGAACATTAAAAAAAAATGCTTCAAGAAATCACAGGGAAGATAACAGGAATTGGGAGCAACATTTTAAAGAAATTGAAGAGCCCTTGTTGTTGTTATGTGCTGTCGAGTTGCCTGTGACTCATAAAGACCCTATGTACAACAGCCCTAAACCCTGCTGTATCCTGTGCCAATCTTATTGTCTCATTATTCCCAGTCACTGAATCAATCCATGTCATTAAGGGTCTCCCTCTCCTGCACTGTCACTCCACCCTTCCAAGAATGACATCCCTCTCCAAGGACTGGTCCCTCCTTGCAACATGTTCAAAGTAGGTCAAATGAAGCTTCAGAATCCTTGCCTCCAAGGACCAAACTGGTTTCACCCTCTCTAGGACAGATCTGTTTATTATCTTGAAAGTCTCTGTTGTGGTCAATACTCTTCCCCACACCACAACTTCAGCATGCATATGAGATAGCTGAAAATACAATGGCTTGGTGTACCTTATTCCTCAAAGAGTCATCCTTGCTCTTTATCTGTTTTAAAATTTCCATTGCAATAGGTTTGCACAATATAATATTTGATTTCCTTATTGCTGCTTTCATAAGTTTTGATTGTTGATCTAAATAAAAGGAAATTTTTATTTCTGTTGTTGTTACATACCATTGAATTAAATATGACTCATAGCAACTCTGTGAACAATGGATCTGAACCATGTCCTAGCTTAGTTCTATTTACCTTAAATCACCAAGTCATAAATTCTGAAGTTTAAACATTAATATAGATCATATGTTATGATCCACCACTTCCCTGTAAACTCCTATTAAATTATGACACGTCTATCAGAAATCCAGTTACAGATGTGGATGAAAGTTGCAAAGACAAGAGGTTTGAATTGACGAGGTGCTTCCTGAGAGAAAGATGAGAAATCTCATCTCATGTGGCTCTGAAAACCCACTAGAGGATCAGGGCTGAATCACTTCCATCTCAACTGCACAGAGCAACACTTCAGCTAATACTGTGCCATATATCCCAAAAGCATGCAGTTTGAATCTACCAGTTGCTAAATGGAAGAAGAATGGACAATCTCCTTCAGTGCAATTTATCTAAAAACCCACTGTAGGATGAGCTACGTTGAGTTCTTACTCAATGTCACACAATAACAACATTATAGGTAGATGATATAGATAGAGATAGATATGTATCACTATATATACATATATCATTATATATATCTCACTATATACATCCATCACTATACATCACTATATATATAAGTCACTAAATATCACTCAATATATATCACTCTCTCTACACATCACTTTCTATATAACACTCTATTTAATCACTCTCTCTCTATCTCTATCTCTATC
>NW_006399862.1:8864053-8865444 GCF_000299155.1 Elephantulus edwardii
CCAAGATCCATCTAACATCAGCTACAATATCTCTAGTACCACGACCCCTTCTGAAACCAGCCTGGACTTCTGGTAGTTTTCTGTTGATGTGCTGTTCCAGTCGTTTTTGGATAATCTTCAGTAAAATCTTGCTTGCATGTGAAATTAGTGAAATTGTTCTGTAGCTTCCACATTCGGTTGGGTCGCCTTTCTTTGGGATTTGACCTTAAGTCTGTCCCACTTGAATTTCAAAACCATCTCAGGAACAGATTCGAGGCCTTGAGCACCAATGAGTGTAGACAAAATGAGCTCAGGAAGGATATCAAGAAAATAATCTAAGAAGAATGCAAAACGTCATTAAAAGGCTGAAGAAGAAGAAAAGACCAAGATGGATGTCAGATGAGACTCTGGATATTGCATTAGAGTGCTGAAAACTCAAAGCAAAATGAAGAAACAAGAAATCAAAGAGCTGAACAGGAAGTTTCAAAAAGCAGCTCGGGGTAACTAAGCAAAATGCTATAATGAAATGTGCAGAGAGCTGGAGTCAGAAAACCAAAAGGTCTGAACTTGCTCAGCATTTTTAAGTTGAAGGAGTAGGGGGGGAAAAATCAAGCCATGAGTGGCAATACTTAAGGATATTTTGAATAGAATGTTAAAGGATCCAGGAAGCATTAAAAGAAGATGGAAGAAGTACACAGAATCACTCTATCAGAAGGAATTGGCTGATGTAGAAAAATTTCATGAAATAATATATGAGCCTGTGGTGATGAAGGAGGAAATTCAAGTTGCTATGAAGGAATTGGCAAAAAACAAGGCTCCAGGAGTTGACAGCATACCAATGGACATATTTCAACAAAAAGATGCTGCCCTGGATGTACTCACTAAAATGTGCCAAGAAATCTGGAGGACAGCCAGCTGGCCAACTGTCTGGAAAAGACTGGTATTTGTTCCCATTCCAAAGAAAGGTGACCGAACAGAGTGCAGAAATTATCGAACAATATCATTAATATCACATGCAAGCAAGATATTGCTAAAGATTATGCAAAAACGACACTGAAGATTATGCAAACATGACTGGAAGAGCACATCAACAAATAACTATCAGAAGTGCAGGTGGGATTTAGACCGCGGTACTAGGGATATTGTAGCTAATGTTAGATGGATCTTGGCTGAAAGCAAGGAGTACCAGAAAAATGTCTATCTTTGTTTCACTGATTATGCAAAGGCATTTGACTGTGTGTATCATAACAAACTGTGGCTAAATCTGAGAAGAATGGGAATCCCAGAACACTTGATTGTGCTAATACAAAACGGATGCTTTTGAGCTGTGGTGCTGGAGAAGAGTACTGAATGTACCATGGACTTCCAGGAAAACAAACAGATTCATCTTGGAGAGGATTAAACCAAGCTAC
>NW_006399862.1:8867029-8867950 GCF_000299155.1 Elephantulus edwardii
GAAGACATTGAGATAGTTAACAGTTTTAGTTTACTTGGCTCCACAATCAACATTCTTGGTACCAGCAGCCAGGAAATCAAGAGACGAATCGCATTGGTAAAGTCAGCCATCAGGGACTTCTCAAAAGTACAGACGAGCAACGACCTTAGGCTGGAGACTAAGGTGAAGCTGATTCAAGCTATAGTCTTCGCAATTACATGCTATGCTTTGGAGAGTTGGACAGTGAATAGGGATAATAGAAAGAGAATTGATGCCTTTGAGCTGTGGTGCTGGAGAAGAGTGTTGAATATACATACCATGGACTGCTAGGAGAACAAACGGGTTTGTCCTGGAGAGGGTGAAGCCTGACTGCTCCTTTGAGGTAAGGATTCTGAAGCTTTGTCTGACATATTTTGGGCATCTTGCAAGGAAGGATTGGTCCTTGGGGAGGGACATCATGTTTGGGAGAGTGGAGAGAAGGCACAGGAGAGGAAGATCTTCAATGAGATGGATCGATTCTGTGATTGGTGTGGTGGGAATGAGTGTGTCAGAGACAGTGAGGTTGACACAGGTTAGAGCAGCGTCTATGGCTCTTGTATACAGGGTCACTATGAGTCACAAGCGACTTGACGGCGCATAACAACAACAACAACAACATATATGAACAGTATTTATAATACTATAACAACAACATATACATAACACTATATATAAAACACTATGTATATATGAAACACTGTATATAAAACACTAGATACATAAAACATAGAGAACACTATTTGTAACACTCTCTATATAACACTATACATATATAACACTATATATAAAACACTGTATATATAAACCACTGTTGTTATGTGCCGTCGAGTCGTTTCCGACTCATAGCGACCCTATGCACAACAGCCCTAAACCCTGCTCTATCCTGCGCCAACCGCACCACCT
>NW_006399862.1:8871650-8875180 GCF_000299155.1 Elephantulus edwardii
ATATCATATAGTCATCAGACTCAAAATGCCCCATGCCAGTCCATCTCATCTCTCCAATGCCTAATATGTCAATATTTATGCGTTCCGTTTCTTTCTTAACAATTTCTAATTTTCCCACTATGTATATAAAAACACTATATCTATTATACTGTATTTATAACACTATATTATATCTATCTATCTTTATGTGTATATATAAATAAAATACTATATTCAACTTAGAGTTTAGACATACTTATAGTGTGGATAGACTAGTTTCTTCACCGAAATCAGTGGCTTCTGTAGCTCTCAGAAAAATTGCTTTGAATCCTTCTATCAAGGAATGATTAGAGTGTGGACTGATGTGTAGAATACAGTCTCTTATTGAGAGAAAGAACTTCAGTCAAGTCTTGTGAAAGGGGGGAGTTTAGTTACACTGAAATCTGCTTTGTTAATCATCCAACCTGGCTTTCTTATGTAAAGCAGACATTCAGTTGTTTATGAAAGAATTTTGAATTAGGAGATCCAGGACAAAATAGAGATATTATTGCACCAAGGTATAGTTTTCACCTAAAGTGACAGAGTCTAAGAATTCAGTGAGATCTGATACTTATGAAAAGGAAATAGAAACCCTGGTATCCCCTTAGACAACAGAAATAAAGCATACAGGTTTGGGTTATAGATTTTTGGGTTCTAATTTCAAAGCAGTAGACAATGCATAGCCAGAATGTCTTGGCAAGCTTTCCCAAGTATCTTTCTAAGGGCAGCATGTGCACATACATATTTAATGTGCTTGAATGTAAACACAAATGTATGCAAATGGAACAATAAAATAGAATAGGCACCACTTTTAGCCAAGCATTTTTTCAAGTCATGCATTCTTTTGTCTTGTTTATGGAGAAAAAGAATTGCGTTTTGAGATGAAACAAAATCTAATTTACATAGAGTTTTTATAAAGCCATGAAAGGCAATCTTTACAGCGATGATGAAGATATATGTGACAAGGTTTGGTCAAACATGACAGCCGTTAAATGCTTAGTTGGATAAAGATCATTAATTACACATGACATTAGAGGCAATTGGACTGAGAAGGATTATTGACCAAGTCAACAAAGTTTTATTGATGCGGAATCCATGTCATATTAATGGCATGAATCAAGATGCACATTTTCCCTTCACACATTCAGATTTTAGACACTATTAAGTGTAGGCCTTGGAGAGAGTGTCTTGCAGAGAGTGAAACCAAATTTCTCCTTGGAGGTGGAATGGCCTGTCACTCAGAGTAATAATAATGATAACTGAGATGCTTATCCACTTCAGCTACTCATTGCATATGCATCTCATCCATTTTTCTCAATGAACCAATGAGTAAATATTTGCATTTTGCCCAGTTAAAAGATCAGGCAACTTTCTCAAGATAGTGCAGGTAGGAAATGAACTTAGTTATACTGACAAGCCATATGAGTTCACCTATAATTGGTGGATTTCCAAGGATACTGGATTTTCTTTTTATTTTATTTCATTTTATTATTTTGTGTGCGTGTACCATCAAATCAGATCTGACTGGTGCAGGAGGAAATTGCCCCTCCTTCTCCAGGAGAGCATCGGGTGGATTCAAACCACATACCTCTGGGATTGCAGTGCAGCTTCTTGACACTAGGCCACCAGAGCTCCCTTGGATACTGAATTTTCAATCCTGAAAGCAGGACAGGTTCTGGAAAACTGGGCCAAGATAGTGAAAGTGATAGCATTAGGACTAAACTCGGGCCCTGAGACAGCAGTCAGCCTAATACTTACTGTTGCCCTAAGGCAGAGGATTCAGGTTCAAAGCAGTTATTCAAATTACAACAACTGGCACACGGAGAAGTTTTGTTTTCAGATAATGTCCAGTTGCAATGTGAAGCTAGTAGATAGTGGAAATGCAGTGGTAGAATTGTCACCTTCCATACAGCAGATCCGGTTTCGATTGCCAACCAGTAAACCTCAAGGCAGTCACTACTTATCTCTCAGTTGTTGTTTTGTTGTTATGTGCCATCGAGTCCTCTGTGACTCATAGCGACCCTATGTACAACAGCCCTAAACCATGTTCTATCCTGTACCAATCTCACTATCTCTGACACACTTACCCTGATTACCCCAGTTACTGAATCAATCCACCTCATAGAGGGTCTTCCTCTTGTGCACTGTCTCTCCACCCTTCCAAGCATGACACTCTTCTCCAAGGACTGGTCCCTCCTTGCAAATATAAAGAATATGTCACATGGATATGTCAGAATTCTTGCCTCCTAGGAGCATCCTGCTTTAATCCTCTCTAGGACAAAATTTTTTGGTTTTTTTGCAGTACATGGTATATTCCATACTCTTCTCCAGCACCACAGCTCAAAGGCATCAATTCTCCTTATAACATCCCTAGTCATTGTCCAACTCTCTGAGGCTTAGCAAGTGGTTGCAAAGACCATGGACTGTATCAAGCACACCTTAGTCTTCAGACTGATATCATTGGTCTTCAGTATTTTGGAGCAGTCTCTAACAGAAGACTTTTCCATTGCAATATGTCTTTTGATTTCCTGGCTGCTGGTTCCAACACTGTTGATTGTGGAGCCAAACAAACTAAAACTGTTAACAATCTCAATCTCTTCACCATCTATCATGATATTGCTAATTGGCCCAGTGGTGAGATTCTCCGTTTTCTTGATATTGGACCTCAATCCATATTAAAGGCTGCAGTGCTTCAGGTCCTCCTCAATTTCAGCAAGCAGGATTGTGTCATCTACATAACACAGATCGCTGATGAATCTGCCTCCAATCCTGATACCACCTTTCTCCTCATACAGCCCTGCTTCCTGGATAATCTGTTCTGCATATAGATTGAAAAAGTATGGAGTTAAGACACATCCCGGACATACAGCTTTCCCAATTTTGATCCATGCAGTGCTTCTTTGTTTTGTCCTGACTACTGCCTCCTGGTCCAAGTATAGGTTTCGCATTAGTATGATCAAGTTTTCTGGGATTCCCATTCTTCTCAGAGTTAGCCACAGTTTGTTGTGATCCACACAGTCAAATATCTTTGCATAGTCAATGAAACACAGATAGACATTCCTCTGGTACTCCTTGCTTTCAGCCAAGATTCATCTAACATTAGCTATTATATCTCTCTAGTACCACAACCCCTTCTAAAGCCAACCTGCACTTCTGGCAGTTCTCTGTCGATGTGCTGATTCAGTCGTCATTTGGCCAAATAGTTGTTCTCCAGATTTCTTGAAACGAATTGGTGAACACATGTGGGGTAGTATCGGTTAGTTGAAATACGTCAATTGGTATACCATCAAATCTTAGGGCCTTATTTTTTGCCAATTTTTTCAACTTGAACTTCCTTTATCATCGTAGGCTCTTACTCATATATTATTTCATTAAATTCTTCTGTGTATGCCAATTCCTTCTGGTACAATTCCTTTCTGTGGGTACTGGTACAATGACAGACACATAGATCAATGGAATCGAATTGAGAATCCAGAGATCAACCCATCTATCTATGGTCAACTGATCTTTGA
>NW_006399862.1:8876892-8880304 GCF_000299155.1 Elephantulus edwardii
GTTTATGAAAATTAATAAAATTTAATTATAGAAAAAAAAACAATTCCTTTCTGTGTATTCTTTCCATCTTCTCTTAATAACTCCTGGATCATTTAATATTCTGCCTAAAGCACCCTTAAGTATTGCAACTTGAGGCTTGAATTTTTTCTTCAGTTCCTTGAGCTTAAGAAATGCAGAGCGTGTTCGGCCCTTTTGATTTTCTGACTCCAGCTCCTTGCACATTTCATTGTAATACTTTGTCTTCTCGCACTGCTTTTTAAAATCTTCTGTTCGATTTTTCAATATATTGATTTCTTCCCTCTACTTTGGCTTCTCGATGCTCCAGTTCAATATTCAGAGTCTCTTCTGACAACTCTTTGGGTCTTTTCTTCCTCCTGTCTTTGTAATGACCTTTTGAACTCCACCAGGGTGATATTCTTGGTATCTTCCCACAACTCAGAGATGTTTTTTGTTTTTTGGGATTGCTTTTTTTGCTAAAATGTCCAATAGATTTCACTGATTCTTCCAGACTAAGCAGAGTTTATAATAAATACTTGGCAACATACTTCTGAAAATCAGCCAATCAAAACCCAAGTTTCTGAAGGTCTGATCCGGGAACTGGGAAGAGTATCATTCTGTTACAGTCCGGATTCAAATGTCTTTGCACAGTCAGTAAAAATGACCAACTCACACATGAAGAAATGCTCAAAATCACTGGCAATAAGAGAGATGCAAATCAAAACCACAATGAGATATCACCTCTCTCCTGTAACAGTGGCAAAGTTTAATAGGACAGCAAGTAAAAAAATGTTGGAGAGAATGTGGTGAGATAGGAACTCTTATACATTGTTGGTGGGATTGTAAAATGGTATAACCACTCTGGAAGGCAGTTTGTCATTTCCTCAAAAAGTTGAACATAGAAATTCCATATGATCCAGCTATTCCACTACTTTGTATATACTCCTAGAGAATGAGTACTGAGGCACAAATGGAGACTTTTACACCAATGTTCATAGCAGCATTATTCACCATTGCAAGAACATGTAAACAGCCCTACTATCCAACCACAATTGAATGGATTGAGAAATTATGGTACATTTACACAATGGAATACTACACAACACACAAGAGCAATGATTTTGTAAACCACTACTTTACTTGGGATGGACTAGGGAGCATTGTGCTAAGTGAACTAACTCACAATCATTAGTGAACTAACTCACAATCACAAATACTGTATAAAACCATTATTGTAGAATGAGTATGAGGATCTAAGAGGGGGCAGAAGGTTGAGGTTAGGTGGGCAGGGAGGGTTGTTAATTATAGGACTGCACAATTTGATGGGTGGGGTGTATGTGTGAAGGAAATGGGAAAGATCTGGTGTGAAAAACAATGTATATGAACTTGCTTTCAGACAAGATCCATCAGACAACAGCAATGGTATCTGGTTTTTCACCTCGTAATTTCCTGTCAGTGAATTGTTTTGGTAATTTTTTAATAATCTTCAGTACTAGATTTTACCAGCTGAATATTAATGGTATTATTGAATAATTTCTCTTTTCTGTTGAATCATTTCTTTAGGAAATGGGAACACATATTGATGGATTTTTTTCATTGGCTGGCCAGGTAGCTGTCTTCCAAATTTCTTGGCATAGACTACTGAGCACATTCAGGGTTGCACCTATTTGCTGAAATATCTCAACTGATACTACATCAATTATTTAAGTCTTCTTTTTGCCAATACCTTTCATATAACTTTGACATATGTGGTTCTTGGTCATATACTACTTCCTTAAATTGTTCTGTATCAAAAAAAATCCTTTTGTTGTTGTTGTTAAGTGCCATTGAGTATTAGGTGACTCATAGCAACCCTATGAACCAAAGTCCTCAACACTTGTGTGACTTTCATCCTTTCTCCAGGTTCATAAGGTTTCCAGAGTCAAGTTATTGTGGAAGTGGATGCCACTCCTGCTTCCAATCAGGGAGCTCCACCAAACATTGTCCACCATGGGTAACCATTAAAGCATTTGACATATCAGTGTCACACTGTTCAGCTTCAAAGTGACCACAAGTGATCTCTGTATGGCAAGTGGATACACCAGGGCTATATGACCTAGAAGAATGTTTGAACAAAAACGAGGGGGAAAAAACCCACCAAGGTTCTTTTGGTATAGTAAATGTGTGTATTTTTTCCATTTTCTTTTGATTCTTCCTGCGTCATTCAATAATTGTCCATAGAATCCTTGAGTATTGCAACCCAAGGCTTGTCTTTTCTTCAGTTATTTCATCTTGAGAAATGCTGAGACTATTCTTCCCTTTTGGCTCTCCAACTATAGGTCTTTGAAAAATTCACTATAGTATTTTGCTTTGTCTCTCCATTGAAATAATCTGTTCCACTTTCTTACTTTATAATTCTTTCCTTTATTTTGCTTTCTCTACACTCCAGAACATGTTTAAGAATCTCTTAATCACATTCATTTTGTCTTTTTATGTGTTCATGGTATATATCCTTGATGTTATATCACAATTTGTCTGGTCTTTGGTTATTAGTGTTTAATGTATCAGAAATATTCCTGAAAGGGTTTTTTAAATTTAATTAGGATAAACTTATAATAATATCTTCACTTTCATGGACTTATTTTAATTTTCATCAACTTTTAATTGAATTTACACATGGAAAATTATGGTCTGTTCCACCATTGACTCTGGCCCTTGTCCTTGCTTTAATTGCTGGTATTGAGCTTATTCACTGTCTCTATACACAGATTGAAGGGACAACAGAAACCCCATTTTTATAAACCCCCATTAATGCTAGAGGCAGAAGTGGGCCATAAAAATTCTTAGCTTAGGGCAAACACGAGTGCCCCAGGTAAAGCCTGGTCTCTCCTTGAAAAGTAAAAAATTAACTAGTGTCTACGTGACACAAAAGAAGTAAAGGAGGGCAAAGAAACCAGCCCGTCAAAAGTCAACCCACCAACCATGATCACAATCCCCCTGCCCTAACAGGGACACTCAAAAGAGCTATAAAAACAAGTGCGAGGGGAAACTCTGGGCTTTTTTTTCTTCACCACCTCCCTGAGGAAGGAGAAAAGTCCCATGCATGAAAATAATATAATAAACGCACTTGAAATTTCAGACGTGATTTTAGATTTCTTTGAGGGGCATTTCGTGGGCAGAACACAGATGTTGCTGTTGTTGTTGTTATGTGCCGTCGAGTCACTTGAGACTCATAGCAACCCTATGTACAACAGCCCTAAACCCTGCTCTGTCCTGTGCCAATCGCACTGTCTCTGACACACCCATCCCAATTCCCCCAGTCACTTGCAATCAATCCATCTCATAGAAGATCTTCCCCTCTTGCACTGTCCCTCCACCCTCCCAAGCATGATGTCCCTCTCCAAGGATTTGTCCCTCCTTACAACATGTCTGAAGT
>NW_006399862.1:8880644-8881776 GCF_000299155.1 Elephantulus edwardii
AATCTCTTCACCATCCATCCTGATGCTGCCAGTTGGTCCAGTGGTGAGAATCTTTGTCTTCTTGACATTGAGCCTCAATCCATATTGGAGGCTGCAGTTCTTGACCCTCTGCAGCAAGCATTTCAGATCCTCCTCACTTTCAGCAAGCAGGGTTGTGTCATCTTCATAACGCAGATTGTTAATCAATCTTCCACCAATCCTGACACCATACTTCTTCTCATAGAGCCCAGCCTCCCGGATAATCTATCCAGCATACAGGTTGAAAAGGTATGGAGATAGGACACATCCCTGGCATATACCTTTCCCAATTTTGAACCACGCACTATTTCCCTTCTCTGGTCTGATGACTGCATCTTGGTCAAAGTATAGGTTTCCCATTAGCACAATCAAGTGTTCTGGGATTCCCATTCTTCTCAGAGTCAGCCACAGTTTGTTGCACAGATGTAGTCAATCTAATTTCTGTTTATTCCACCAGGTGAGGTGCATGTATATCATTGCTATTTAGATTTTTCTTAAAAAATATGTTTTCAAGAAACAAACTATGTATTCAAATATGACCTTTGTTACAGAAATGAGGATAGATATCACATGATAAAATTTTGTGCAATCAATCATCTCATCCCAGCAATAAAATCGAAGTTCAATAAGATGGTAAACAATAAATGCTGATGAGGGCATGGAGAATTTTGAACTCTCATATATTGCTGGTATAACTGTGAATTGGTGCAACTTCTATAAAAAACAATCTGGCACTTTAAAAAAAAAGTTGGCAATATGAATACAATTTGATCCAGCAATGTCACTACAGCATGTGAAACAACAAGAACAACATGTGCATATCCATGTTTATTGTAGTATTATTTACCACAGCAAAACAGAGAAACACAATATGGTACTTGGTTTACTATGCAACATTCTGGAATACTATGAAACATTAAAGAAATGAGAATAGTTTCAGAAATAACATGTAATGTAGATTGACTACATTAAGGTATATGATGGTGAGTGAAATAAGCTGTTCACGAAAGGACAAATTCTACATGAGTCCATTACCACAAAAAGTTGTGGGAAGGTTGAGATACAAAATGGGACAACTCATAAATAGATAATTGTTGTTGTTGTTGTTGTTGTT
>NW_006399862.1:8885886-8888662 GCF_000299155.1 Elephantulus edwardii
CGGTTTTTTCCACAGATGTAATCGATCTGATTCCTATGCATACCATCAGGTGAAATCCATGTGTATAACCTGTGTTTATGTCTCTTAAAAAACGTATTTGCAATGAATAAGTCATTGATTGTGCAAAATTCAATCATTCTATCTCCAGCTTCATTTCTGTCACCAAGTCCATATTTTCCAAATACTGATTCTTCTTCTCTGTTCCCAACTTTTGCATTCCAGTCGCCCATTATTATCAATGCATCTTGATTGCATGTTCGATCTATCTCTGCCTGTAAGAGTTGGTAGAACTCATCTATTTCTTCTTCTTTGGCTGTGGTTGTTGGTGCATATATCTGGATGATAGTAGTGTTCGCTGGACTGCCTTGTAAGCGTATGGATATAATCCTATCACTCACAATGTTGTACTTCACGATGGAACTAGAAATTTCTTTTTTGACTATGAAAGCAACTCCATTTTTCATTACCTTTTTGTCTCCAGAATAATATATCATATGATCGTCTGACTCGTAATACCCCCATGCCATTCCATCTCATCTCTCCAATGCCTAGTATGTCAATATTTATGCATTCCATTTCTTTCTTAACAATTTCTAATTTACCTACATAGACATACTAAATTCAGTAAAGAGAAAGATAACATACAATAAAGACTGATCAGCACAATATTATTTAAAAAGGAAAATACACTGAGACGTACACAAATGATACAAGTAGCAAAGGTATACACTATTATATACTCAGTCCTGCAATAACAATAATGTTCTGTTATGTACTGTTGGGTCAGAACTAACTCATAGCTGACTTTCCAGTGTTTTATCAAAGGGTATAAATTTCATAGGAGGGGGTTTCTTAATGCTCTCTCCTTAAGCAACTGGTAGAATTGAACTGCATGCCTTTGGGCTGACAATACAACTCCTTAACAATATACTACTAGAGACACCCATTGACAATAATTATTGTTGTTCCATACAGTAGAATAAAAATTGACCTATAGCTGACCCTCCAGTGGGCTTTCAAAGACAGTTAATCACATAGGAGGAGATTGTCCATCCCTTCTCCTGTGGTGACTGCAAACCACATGCCTCCAGGATTGTAGCACAGCTTCTTGGACATATAGGCAGATGGTTAAAGATGTAAACCTGTGGTCATACATAGACTTGGCAGATGATATTTCTATTTTTATATCTTAGAAATAAAACTAGTAGATCCAACAGGGAGGTAGAGTTATATATATAAACATCTTTAATATGACCAAATGATATGAAGGAATGAGTTGATGGTCCTAGAGCCTAAGAATCTTAATCTCCAGGAATATCAAGGTCAGTTGATATAACATATTCGACTAAGACAATGCCCTACTGTGGTAACTCTTAAAAGCTTGAGCGACACTATATAAGACTCACCTATTCATCTCCTTCTAGCCAGAACAAAGAAGAGAAAGGAAAAGCAAAGTGTGAATAGAAACAATTAGTCCAAAAGACTAATGAATTGTGTGAACCTCAATTACTACAACCATGACTAGAAGAACTGGATGATGTTCTGCTACCATAGCTGATTTTTCTAAAAGAGATTATAGTAGAAAGTCTAGGACAGAATGAGAGAAAAAAGTGAGCAAAACTCAAAATTATTAAAATAACCAGGCTTTCTGGTTTAATAGAGACTAGAGAAACACCCGAGACCATGAACTTGGAACTAAATTCACTCCTTGGCTCAAATTCTTAGCATAGTCGGTGAACTGTACCACTGAGGAGATAAAACTGCAGAGGTACTCACTTCTTAGAGCAATCAACACATAGGATCAAAAGTACAACATTTTCCCAGGGTTAAACCCTGTCCTATATGGTCTTTGTGAGTCAAACTTGTCTCAACAGCAAAAGGAAAATTTCATTTGCCAATTCAATGATATTATACAATTCAATGATAGTATACAACCATCACTATTAATAATGCTTGTTAAACAATGACTTCTCCTTTACCTTTTGCACTTGTTTATTAAAAAAAAGAAAATTGATCCCTAAGTATTTGTCTGTTCTAGATATTTCATATGAATGGGACTGCACAGTATGTGGTTATTATTGTGACTTAACTCAGCATAATGTCTGCAAAGTTTATCCATGCACTAACACCGGAAGCAGGAGTGAAATCTGCTTCCTAAATAACATGCCTCTGGAAACTCTATGAACTTTGAGAAACAACGATAGTTATAGAAAGGACTCAGGTCTTTTGTTCATAGGGTCACTATGAGTCGTGCTTGACTTGACAGCAATCAACAACTACAATATCACAGGTTATTAAAAAAATAGAAATGATATAAGTGAGGTGTTGAGGTATACTAGACATTCAACAAATGGAAACTGCAACATTTATAAATTCTGTCTCTTTCTCTCTAGATATTTCTATTTTTATATTAGTGCATATTATAAGTAAAACCAGTAGACCCAACAGGGGGTTGTTGTTGTTGTTATGTGCCATCAAGTCGTTTGCGACTCATAGCGACCCTATGTACAAAAGCCCTAAACGCCGTTCTATATCCTGTGCCAACGTCACTGTCTCAAACGCATTCATTCCCACCATTTCACTCACAGAACTGATCCATCTCATCAAGGGTCTTCCCCTCCTGCGCCGTCGCTCCATGCTCCCAAACATAATGTCTCTCTCCAAGGACCATTCACTCCTTGCAACATGCCCAAAATATGTCAGACGAAGCTTCAGAATCCTTGACTACAAGGAGCATTCTGGCTTCACCTTCACTAGGACAAACCTGTTTGTTCTC